>NW_006399798.1:17487580-17621669 GCF_000299155.1 Elephantulus edwardii | reverse complement strand
AGCATAATGTCCTCCAGGCTCACCCATTTTGAATAATATTGCATGAGTTCCTTGTTTTTCAATGCAGCATAGTATTCCATTGTGTGAATATACTAGAGCTTCTCTATCCATTCATTTGTTGATGGGCACTTGGGTTGTTTCCAACTCTTTGCTATTGTGAACAAAGCCACAATAAACGTGGGTGTGCATATATCTGCTTGGGTGACAGTTCTGGTTTCTTTAGGGTATATTCCCAGTAGAAGAATTGATGGGTCAAAGGGTATTTCTATTTCCAACTTTTTGAGTAAGTGCCATTTTTAAAAAATAAAAACATCAGTGAATTTTTTTTCTTATGTCAGTATATAAATCCTCTCCTGACTTTCCTGAGTAAAAGGAAAATCCAAACAGCTAAGAGCCCAGGCAGAAGGGGACTTGGCAAGTGGAGGAATGGAGCGTCTCATAACTGGTAAGTCAGACAATTCTGGAAGAGTTTCACATCATCTGAGCTACTCTAGAGGAAGTCTACTTCCAGGAGCTGGTAACTTAAGTCAAAGGCATGTTGTTCGTTTTTGCCCTTCGGCTTAGAGCGTTACTGTTGGGCTGTTCACCAAAGGGTGGGTGCTTCAAATCTACCAGTTGCTGCTCTTGTTAAGATTTAGGGCCAGGAAACCGGTGGAGGTTTGCTATGAGTGTGAGTCAACTCAATGGAAGTGGAGTTCTGGAGATTTTAAGTTACAGAAAGTCAGGTGAGAACAGGGCCTCCTGCATGCTGAGTAGGATCAATGGAATGAACAGAAACTAACTGTGGGCACAAAAGACCAAGGAGATCCTTTGTCAGGCGATCAGAGACAAGTGCACTGGGAAAGTTTGCAGTCAAGGACCTCTCTGAATTACTGAGGAGCAAATGATGTCAGTTTGAAAACTAAGGTGTGTCTGACACAGGGTTTCTTCAATTACATGCTATGCACTTGAGAACTGGACACTGAATGGCAGAAGAACTGATGCTTTTGAACTGTAGTGCTGGAGAAGAGTACCAAACTGAACATGGATTGCCAAAATAGCAAAAAGATATGTCTTAGAGACCGTACAGCCAGACTGCTCCTTGGAGGCAAAGATGATACAGCTTCATCTCACATATTTTGCGTATGGTGCTACCCAAAAAGAGAGGAAGACTCTCAACCAAATGGATTTAACACAGTGACTGCTGCTATGGGTTCAAGTGTGTCAGAGATTGAGAGGATGACAGGATAGGACAGGGTTCAAATCTGTTGTTCATAGGGCTGCCGTGAGTCTTACTCAGCTTGATGGTACCAAACCACAACAACAACAGGTAGAAAGAGGAAAGGTACCCAAACGCCTCCTGAAGAAGTGAAATTACCCAACTGTAAGAGGTCAAACACTAAGGTGAAAATAGGCTCTGTGTTCTCTGTGTTCTACAGCGGGTAAAGACAAGGAGGTCCTCAGGGAAAGCAAAGTTGTAGAATGATCCACCCAGACAGCAATCTGGAAAGTCACGGGGCATGGGGCGTGGGGCATGGGAAGAACTCTCAGACTGTGCAGTTCCACTACTTAGAAGCTGTGTTATTTAACATCTCTGATCCTTAGTTTCTGTAACTTCAAAATGGGCAGATACCATCTAATTTTCAAGACTTGTAAAAAGATTAGAGTAAATATCATAAAGTGCCTCATAATCTAGCAGACTGCAGTTTAAATGATTTACCTTATCAGAGATGACCTCCAGTCAAGGTCTTGCTTGCTTCACTCTGGAGGAAATGCTCATGGTAAATCTTCAAAAGCTTTTACTTATGAATTTGCAGAACTTGAGACTATTAACTTACTAATGGTTCTTCCAATCATCCCCCTAAGGATTATCTCATGGCTCAAGTCGAAATCAACTTTCTCAAGCCCCATATCCGATCCCTAAGGCAAATCCTGCTGGCTCTACCTTCAACACATCTCAACACCTGCCCCCCCACCCGCTGAGACCAGAGCAGTGGCAAATGAGCCCATCCTCATCATCGCCATATTGCTTCCCCTCCACTCTATCACCTGTGGCCCATTCGTCAAGAGAGTCTATCTTATCCTTCTCAATGTAAATCTGATCAACATCACTCCTTCCTTAAAATCCTCCAGGGCTCCCCACCACCCTGAAATTCCCCATCCAAGGGGATCTTCCCGGGTCCACGCTGCCCAGCCACACAAGCCTCTGCTGTTCCTTGACCGTTCCAAGCATATTCCTGGTACAGGGCCTTTGCATAAAGCCTACACTCTGAAAATTCTACCCTCAAACACCTCCATGACTCAACTTCCTCCATGCAACCTCCTCTCTGCTAGAAGGTTACCTTCTCAACAAGATGCTCTCTGAGGGCCTAAAATTCTCACTCAGAAAACGGCATGTTTTTCTCAAATCTATCAAATCTAGATGCTTGTTGCTTGCTGTCTCCCTATATTAGAGTGCATGCTCCCTGAGGACAGGGCCATAGTCTGTTCTGCTCATCACTGTGTCCCAGGTACATTCACAGAACAGAGCTTGGCCCTCACAAAATATCTGCCTAAGAACAAAGTGTGGACAGAAACCAGAAGAACAGCAGCTGCCAGCCAGACTTACCTTCTTCCCAGCGGTGGGGCTGCTCTCGGCACTCTGCACAGGGCTCCTCTGGGGGCTTCGGCTTTCCTGAGGGACACATCTGGCCATGTACACGCTGTAGTCCAGAAGCATCTTCTGCCGCAAACTACCCACCAGCTCTTTCTGCTTTGGCTGGGACATGATCTCCTCCACGCTGCCTTTGCTGCTGCTGCGGCTGTGGGTCAGGTGCCCGGAGGGACTGTTGTGTCTGCTGTGTGTGGACAGAACCCCTGAAGCAGAGAAATGATGGCTGTTAGTGCAAAGGACCATACAGCAGCTAAAATGCTCTCATAGGACATCTTTAAAGCTACTTACAAGGTTGTTTCTTCCCTTGTAAAATACCTTTTGCTCTAATGATAATTTTAAAAATTATTTCCAAGACAATTCAGAGTAACAAGAGTAAGAAAATAAAGCTAGGCAGTTCCTTTTTCAGGCAAATAGGAAAACTGCACATTGTGTGGAGGGCCTACGAGTGAGGTCATTAGGTGCGAGGGAGCTGACTAGTATTCCCAGCAATCGTACGAACAAAGGAGCTGCCCTATTTGGAGCCATCCTCATGCTCTCCGATATAAGCATTACTAAGGGCAAAGGGGAAAGGGCCAGAAAACTCTTCTTCACTCCCAGCTCTAGGTGATTCTACACACGCCATCTTTCAGTTCTGTGCCAAAAAGATCAAGGCATAATTCCTGACCCTGAACTCAGACATGGTGGTAGAGAAGGCAAAATTTTTTTTAAAAAAATAAGTAGCACAACTTAAGTCAGGTTAAGAGTATCCAGGGCAGAAAAAAAGATTCTCAAAAGAGCTGAGACAGACTTGCTCAGGTGGTACTCTGAGGGATGGTTGGCATTTTCTTGGCCCAGGTGGAGGAAGATTAAGTAGTTCAGGTAGAGAGAACAGCATATGCAAAACGCGGTGACAGAGCAGAGCATGTATGAGGCATGAGGCACAGTGAGAGATTCTACGCAAACGGCAGAGGAAGTGAGGACGGACAGCTAGCTGGGAACTGAGTACACGAGGACTCAGAAGCAAAAGACCATTAGCATTTAAACTTGACCCTGTAAAGATGGGGAGGTTTAATCATAGGCAGAACCTGGTGCATATATATTTTTCAGGCTTACTCTGAGACCAAGGTGAAGGGCAGAGTGGTTAAAAACCCAATCGAATCATTTTCTTTGCAAAAGACTCCAGCCATATTATCTGTAATTCCCCAAGGGCCTCCCAAGACATCTCTTCAGTTATGCTTCTGCTAGAAAGTGCCTGAATCTTTGAGGTTTTACACTGTATAACCGTAGAAATCATATGCTGCATTATTACCCTATCATTTTAATATAGCATCATTTAAAAAGGTTGATATAAAATCCATCCCAAAAACATTTAATGATTAAAGAAGATGAAAATTAAATGCAATGTGGCATCCTGGGTTGGGTACTGCTGTGTGTGCGCGCGCACACACACGGCATCAGAGAAAAAGCTAGTGAAAACCAAATAAAGTCTAGAGTTCAGTTTATTTTAGAAAAGAGAAAAATATGAACAGGATGGCCTCATTTCGGAGGCCCGCGCTGTCTGATCTGTAACTCCCCACGGTCTCACAAGGGCCACACAGGACGTTTCTTCATCTGCGTTTTAGCTGGATAATTCTAGCATTTGAATAGTTGAGGTTTCACCCTGCAGAACGTTCCTATACCACCCAGCAAACCAGAGGCAGGAGTCAGAGGTGTGGGACACCTTCACTTGCGTGGATCAATTCTTTTCAATCAAGCTGACCCGCTCACGGCCGAGTCAGGAGAGTGCTCTCCTCTTCTCAACCTGTCTGTTGCTTTGCGTCTTTGAGTGGGTTCTGACTTCCCACAGCTTTACAGGACGGAGCAGAACTGCCCTCTCTACGGGCTTCAGAGGAGGAGACTGTTAGATCTGAACCACTGATTTTATAGTTAGCAGCCGAGTGCTTAACCACTGCACCACTAAGGGTCTTCCTCTCAACACTGAAAATAAAGGAAAAGCCGCAGTATGGCTTGGCTGGCGTTCACCGTCCTTGGAACAGTCTCCTTGTGCTATCACCTCTGGAGGGGGAGAAAGCACATGCACACCTGCCCTGGATACTGCCAAGAGCCTTCTCGTACAGAGATGACACTGAAATTCCACCGAGCGGCACATAGCTTCGCTCTCCTGCGCCGTGAACAGGCCTGCGGTGGCGGGATCACCTGACACAGACCTATCTATGCAGGGCCTTCAAATCACCACCTTTTAGCAAGACGGCTTCAAATACTCAAGTTTGAGACGCATAATCTGGTCACTAGAGAAATCTGATTTCAGCGACGACTCCTCTGAGGGAGAAGACAAAGCCAGGTCATAAAGAAGACTTTTCTTTTCTGGGACTAACAACGTTTCTTGGCCTTGGTGGAGAACCCACATTGTTCCAACCCTAACAGCTGACTCCAGCCCACTCAAGTCCAGTTAATCTTGGCTCAATTGCTGTTTACCAAACATGCTTCCATGAGCTTACACTTCCTGGGAATGCCTTAATTCACAGACTTTAAAGGCTGCCCCCCAAAAAGACACAGGAAGAATAAGTGGTGTGAGAGCTGAGCCTTGAGGTTAGGCCAAGTCAGGGTGCTGAAGGTCCCCTACATCCCTCACATCTACTGGCTGGTTTGAGTCTGAGAAGCTTCGGGAAGATTTCAGACAAAACTCCTTGAAAAGAATTTGATGCGTTGGTTAAGTCTGTAGTAACACGCTGCTCTCAGAGGTCCCTGAGCTCCTAAGGCGGCATTTCTTGGTGGTCCTCCACCCTCACCTTTGAGCCTCAAGCCTGGACCTGGGCTGTCCAAGAAAAGTAAGACGTGAGCCAGAAACACAGGCTACAAACACAATGTCAAATTTTCTAGTAGCCACACTAAAAAAGTTAAAAAAAAAAATGAAATTAATTTGGATATGTTTTCTTCAAACTCACATTTAAAATAAGATCATTTTGACAGGAAATCAATGGGACTAAATGACTTTAATGAGATAGTTTACTTTTAAAATTTGTTTTGCTACTAAGACCTTGAAGCTCGCTGGGCACCCAGAGCACATCTCCATCCGGATGGCCTGTATTTGGATAGCTTTGTGGCATCTCAAGCGGGCAGAGCATATTTGGAGAGCCACAGGTGGCTAGTGGCCACCGTGATAGTCCACGTTTGGAACTTCAAGGCTGGTGCTGGGGAGAGGCACTCACTTTTCTTTGACTCAGGAATCTCCCTAAAATCATGCTGATTTCTAGAAGTCTTGGGTATTTCCAAGTCATGTCTCAGAACTCAGTCTGAGGCGGCTATGCAGACACGGCAGCCCTGGCCACACTCATGGTGGCTCTGCTAGCGCCCAGCCATGGCCAGTCCCACCGTGTCCTCTGATATCCCCGTCAATGGTGAACTTTCAGGCTGTGTCTCCTCTGAGATGTCTGCTGATAAAGTCTCAAAGACAGCAGAAAATCTCTGAGCTCTGAGTAATGGGGAGAAAGGACTTGGTACAAGGGTTCCTGCTTCCACAGAATCATTCCTGGGTTTATGTGCCATGGTGGTGACTTCACACTGTAATGGTACTGGTGGCAAGTCCATCTTGGAGGAGACGTTTGATGAAGAGAATTTCATCCTGAAGCACACAGGTCTTGGAATCCTGTCAATGGCAAATTCCGGACCCATTACAAATGGTTCCCAGGTTTTTTATCTGCACTGCTACAGATGAGGGTTGGATGGCGAGCATGTGTCTTTGGTAAGGTGAATGAAGGCATGAGTGGTGTGGAAGCCATGAGCGCTCTGGGTCCAGGAATGGCAAGACCAGCAAGAAGATCACCACTGCTGACTGTGGACAACTCCAATGTGATCTGTATTCCATGTTGTCCGTTAATCACCGGATCATTCCTTCTATAGCTCCAGAGATCACCCTGCTACCCCCAGGAGCTTGCAGTGTCTTTTCATCTTTGTGTTCTTGCTATAGTTCTTTGGGTTCCATGTTTTCTTTCTTCCCCTCCAAGTTTAGCAGGACTGCAGAGTTAAGTTAATGTTTATGAAACTAAAACTAGACACCATATTGACTAGTCTTACTTAGGTTAGGATGGTGGTACAGGTCTTTGGGCACATCATCAGTAGCCTCTTGACTATTAAAATACTTTCTATTGATGCCTTTGAGCTGTGAGGCTGGAGTACTGAATATACAATGGACTTCCAGGAGAACAAACAGGTTCATCCTAGAGAGGGTGAAACCAGGCTGCTCCTTGGAGGCAAGGGTTCTGAAAGTTCATCTGACATACTTTGGACGTGTTGCAAAGTGTGACCAGTTTTTGGAGAGGGACATCATGCTTGGGAGGGTGGAGGGACAGTGCAAGAGAGGAAGACCCTCAATGAGATGGACTAAGTGATTGGGGTAATGGGGGTAAGTGTGTCACAGAAAGTAAGGTTGGCACTGGACAGAGCAGGTTTTAAGGGCTATTGTATATAGAGTCGCTATGAGTCTCAAGTGACATGATGGCACATAAAAACAGTAACAACAACAACAACAACAACAATATGCTTACTTTATGAAAAACCCAACTCAGATTAAGGATGAGGATGGAGACTGGTGGTGTTGAAAGCAGGCAGACTAGGGTAGCTAATGCCCCAGTGAAGGGAATAAAGCAACCACATGCAGTTTTGGAGACTCCTGTGTGAACCACTCCAAATTCCATGATCCCGAAAATCTGTTAGGCAGAGCTCCAGCATGGCTCAGTCCTAGACTTAACCCACCCAAAAGCCTTTTCCCTCAGACCACTCATTCTGTTCTCGACCTTTGAGCTCTTGCAAGTACTCACTGCATCAGGCTCAAGTTGGTCCAGCAATCTGTTAACATCTGACTGGCACAGATTAGCTTTTATCTAACACTTGAGGGCCAGGGCGGTTAGTGCTTAACTTTTACTGGTTCTGTGTTCCTTGCAGCCCCACCTTCGCTGCATGGGGTGACTGAGCCAAATGCAGTGAGAGAGAACTGAGAGCTCTATGTTTCTAAGGCGAACTCAGCCTGGAGGACACATAAGGGGCCAGGAGCTTCCAAACTCTCCTGAAGCATCTTCTAGAAGCATCTGCCTTCTTATACCTAGGTTCTCTTATTGCTTCTTCTCTTGAAAGAGTCACAAAGTAGTAAAGTATAAACAAAAAGCTGCAAATAGTTCCAACAATGTGCAAATGATCTGATACCAAGAGCTGCAGCAATGAACCCACCAGACAAGAGCCACAAGATCACATCTGAAGTGGCTTCCTCCACCCCACCTGGACTCGTTCTCAATCTCCCTTAGAGACCCGTGAAAATATATAAGCATTTAGCACACATGTCAATACCTGGCTTATTTGCAGACACCCCAGATGGCTTCTTGCTTTCCGACTTCAATTTAGATGCCAGAATAAATCTCCTGAACCACTCCTCTTTTTCTCGGCCAGTTCTCCCAAACAGATACAGTATCTGATCTCGGGGACTAGATCTTGTTCCCTCCTGAGGTGGCTTCTTAGAGTCCTCGCCTGTCAGCTCTTTCTCAGCTGGTGGTGGCTTCTCTTCAGATGTTTCCTTATCGGCCTGGGCCTTGGACATAAAGTCATCCTGCCGCCCGAGCTCAATACAAATGGGGTACTTTTTATTCCAGATTCGTTTTCGAGCCAAACTTTTAGGTACAAGATAAATCTACAGAGAAAAGAAAAAAAAAGATGATTGACATACTAAATAAAGAATTGACTATACTGTGTATTAGTATTATGCATACTTCAAATATACACTTCATCTTTTTGAAATTAAAATGATGGATGTACCATCCATCTTCTATACCATGCCTATAGCAAGTAGGACAAGTTTCCAGAAATGGCTTATTTTTCTTCAAAACCCTTTTAGAAAGTAGACGTTTAAGAATTTATTAATAGTTACAAGAATGCTTATTTTCAAATACCAGTAACACATACTATTTAGCTAATAATCACTGACCAAGTGATAATTTACATCTGAGTCAAACCTAAACTGGGAAAAAAAGGAATTTTTCAAACTGGACTTGAAGCTCAAGTTTATCAACCTCAAATTAAGAAAAAACTGATAAAAAATGACAAAAATACTTTTGCCAAGTAGAGGAAACTTAGAGATATAGTTCTAAATCTTTACGAAGAAGAGATTTCTAACTTTGGCTTTGTGGAATATGAAATAATTTCCATATCTTAATCATAGAAAAGCACATAATACTGTTTTCCAAAGGCAGGCCATTTTTGCGCATCCACAATCTTGACATTTACAGAGCCTCCCCGGCATCTCCTCATACAACATTTTGATTAGCTGGAAAGAAAAATCAAAAGATTCCATGAAGCCTCAAGGGGTAGTTAATGGAGCAGAAGCTGGAGTGTCAGCATGGAGCTCTCAGGTCCCACCCAGAGTTGCTGAATTAGAACTTCATTTGGTTTCTTTTTGGGTTTGTTTTTTTTTTTTGTGCATGTACCGTCAAATCAGATCTGACTGGTACAGGAGGCGATTGCACCTCCTTCTCCAGCAGAGCACCTGGTGCATTCGAACCGCAAACGTCTGGCATTGCAGTTGCAGCTTCTTGCCACTAGGCCACCAGAGCTCCCTAGAACTTGAATTTGTAACGGTGACTAAGGGATCCATTGTATGCCTTACAGGACAGAGTCCCCTAAAGTCCAAGAGGTCTGTGTTGCCAGTTGTTCTGACTCAACGTGACCTCAAGTGTGCAGAGCAGAAAGAACTTGACCCCACTGGATTTATGACTGTGACCTCTCAAAATATTGCCAGGCCTTACTTCTGAGGTGCCTCTGGATAAATGTCAATGCCAACCTTCCAGTCAGCAGCCCAGCACTTAACCACTTCTGCCCCCAGCAACTCCACTTGAGAGGCACTGCTGCCATGCTTTATTACACCAATGCTTTAACTTTAAATAAAAAAAAAGGGGGGTGGGGAATAATACAGCAAAGTGCCCAAGATTCCAAACAAAGTTTCATCTATCTGGTCTCTCCTTCAGAACGACTTGGCTTACCTTGCTGTCTGAGAGGTCGTAGATTTTCTGGCTGATGTAGGTGACCTCCGGCTTTGTTTCATTGTAGCTGGCCCTCCTGGATATGTTTTTATTGGGCTTTGAAAGTCTTAGGGTTCCACCTTCAAGTCGAACAAACACTGAATGTGTCAGGGTTGCGTGGTAAGTTTCGGGATCATAGTTATAAATCTCATTCATCCATCCCTAATGGGAAAGAGAAAAACCACTTCAGTTAGTAAAAACAGAGTAAGTGCAAACCCATTAGACATGAGCATGACAAACACTATCATCCGCACAGTTAAACCAAACCTGACTAGGAGGTTTTGAAAACTAAACTCCTGCGTTATGCAGATGACACAACCGTGCTTGCTGAAAGGAGGAGGGCTTGAAGCACTTGTTGCAGAAGATCAAAGAATGCAGCCTTCGGTATAGACTGCATCTCAATGTCAGGAAAACAGACTCTCACCACTGGACTGATAGGCAATGTCACGATGTACGGAGAGAAGACTGATACAGTCAACAGCCTCTCCTTGCTTGGATCCACAATTCACACCCTTGGTACCAGTAGTCAGGAAATAAGGGAGACACACTGTACTGGGAAAATCTGTAGTTAGGGACCTCTCCAAATTATTGAGGAGTAGTGATGTCAGTTTGAAGACTAAGGTGCATCTGATTCAGGCCACAGTCTTTCTGATTACTTACTATACATCTGAGAGCTGGACAATTAATAAGGATGATAGGCAAAGAATTGATGTCTTTGAGCTGTGGTGTTGGAGAAGAGGAATGAACATCCCATGGACAGCCAAGAGAACAAACAGATATGTCTTAGAGAGGGTTTAGCTGGAGTGCTCTTTGGAGGCAAGGATGATGAGGCTTCGCCTCACATACTTTGGACATGTTGCTAGGAGGGGCTATTTCTCGGAGAAGGACACGATGCTGGGAAGGGTGAAGGGTCAGTGAAGGAGAGGAAGACCCACAGTCAGCTGGACTGACACACTGACTACTGCAATGAGCTCTTGTGTGTCAAGAAGTTGAGGATGGCGCAGGATAGAGCAGGGTTCAGATCTTTTGTTCATAGGGTCACTCTGATTTGTGCTCGACTTGATGGCACCTAACAACAACAACAATAAACACCTGTATGGCGGTGGGGATGTTGGGGGAATGAGAGTGTCCATTCTTCTAAAGAAAAGGTTCTACATAATTGCCCCAAATCACTATTCATCTGGTCTATTATCCATATTTTTTCTCTTGTTGTCAGGTTCAAGTTGAATTCTGACTTACAGTAACCCATGTGACAGAATAGAAGGGTTTTCAGTTAGTAACTGAACGTTAACCAGAGCACCAGATTACTCTTTTCTCTTTAAAGCTGATAAGGAAATCAGGAAACAGAAAGAAGTTTGTTCATCTGATGAGAACAAGTCTCTCTGCCTGACCTCGTCTGGGGTGAACGTTTAACCTTGTTGTTAGTCTCTCTGCCTGACCTCATCTGGGGTGAGCGTTTAACCCTGTTGTTATTGTTGTTGTGTACCACTGAGTCAGGACCAGCTGGTGGACTTGAACCACGTGCCTTTGAGACTGCAGCATAACTTCTTGCCACCAGGCCACCAGCGCTCCTCACAAGTTACCCAGCCACACATCAGTACGCAACAGCCACACTGCCATCATATGTAGCCACAATAACCCATTACCATCACACCAGCTCACTGCAGCCCTACAGGACAGAGCAGAACTGCCCCACCGCAGGGGCTCAGGGCTGCAATCTTTACGGAAGCAGACTGGCATATCTGCTGGGGCGTTCTTCAAATTAACAACCTTTAGGTCAGCAGCTGAGGCCTTAACCATTCCATCTTCAGGATTCCTTACATGTGGCTGTTGTTGGGTGGTGTTCATTCCCACTCACAGCCATCCCACAGGAGAACTGCCCCGCAGGGGTATCGAGGCTGCCTTCTTTGAGGGAGCGGATTGCCTGCTCTTTTCTCCAATGGAGCAGCGGCTGGTGAGTTCAAACCCCTGACCTTTCAGATGGCAGCTAAGTGCTTAAGCACTGAGCCACTAGGGCTTCTTTGTAGGAGTATCATATTAAAAAGCACTGGTGGCGCAGTGGTTAAGCACTAGGCTCTTAAAAAAATGTTTTACATCTTTTGGGGCTCTTTTTTTAAAAAAAAATTTATTTTATCATTTTTGTGTGTGTACCATCAAATCGGATCTGACTGTACAGGAGATTGTCCCTCCTTCTCCAGCAGAGCATCTGGTGGACTCGAACCATGTACCTCTGGGATTAGAGTGCAGCTTCCTGCCACTAGGCTACCAGAACTCCCTAAGCACTAGGCTCTTAACCTCAATGTCTGTGGTCCGAATGTGAGGCAGCTGCTGAGAACACAGTCAGTCACCTTCTCTAGAGCTGAGCCTTGGCAATCTCAGGGAGTTCTATTCTGTCTTAGAGGACTGCGACGGATCAGAAGTTACTTGACAACGGTGGGGTACAGGGTACCATATCAGTGCAGGCCCAAGAGTCTCAAATGCTTGAGTTCTAGTTTTTCAGACCCAAACTTTTGGCTCAACCAAAAGGGGCAAAATCCCACCATTACGTTCCTCCTGCCGATGCCTCCGACACATGCAGTCTTAATGAGAACAGGCAGGCTGTTCAATACGTGGCAGCTGGTGGTGTTTTTAAAACGGCCTCACATGATTAAGTAACTAATCTTGAGATAAAATAAATTCTTTTAGAAATTCAAAGCCCTTTGAAAAAGTTAGCATGCAAAATGAGAATATAAGGATTAAAAGTAATCTAGGCAAAAGATATATGTTTATTTGACCCTTGGAGTTTACCAAGAATGTTACGAGTTGAGCTGTGAATAAGCTGACATGTTTTCTGCTGACTCTCATTGTCAGTTGACTAGAAAACTAGGTAAGACGCCCATGGTTGTGTGGATAAAATCACTGTTATCACCTCGTCTGTGACAGGACAGGCAGGCCTGGGTGGCTGGTCTCTGTTCTGCACCAGCCGAACACGCTGTCTCAATCACTGCTCCTGGTCAACCTGAGCATCTGGTTAACAAGAGCCACCATTCCCACAGTGCTTCAGAGGTTCACTTTCAAGCTGAAAAACCCAGCCAGGGGTTTGATCTACTGAGACACTGTCTTCGCAGCCTGTGTCCTCACACAGTTCTGCTACAAGCAGGTGGTTGTCCTCTGCTACGACTGACAGGCACAGCTCACCCTCTGCCACTTACCAAACTCCAGGAAGATAAGGGCATGACTCAGACAAGTGACACACAGAAAGAATGTTTCAGGTCCTCCACAGTAACAACACATAAACCCCTAGCTGCTCCACGCAGGAGGCAGGGCCTATCGGCTAGTGGAGAGGATCTGTCAGCCCAGCAAGAGAAAGTGTAGGAGACATGCTGCCTTGGACATGCTCTCCTGCTCTGAGCTGCTGTGCAATCAGCCCCCGACTCCTAGTGACCCTTTCTTTGCACAAGGGAACGAAACACTGCTCTGGCCAGACTGGACTGTAGCTATCAACAGGGTTTTCAGAAGCAGGCTGCCAGGATTTTCTTCCTCGTCTTGAACTGGAAATTCCACTGAAAATGCTTCAGCACCAGAGACCTACAGGAGCCTCCATGACTGAGGGTGGTGGCTGCACCAAAGCACATGGGCAAGGAGATGAACCCACGTCTCAGGCACGGAAGGTGAGAATGCCACGATGAACCACCTTGGCCTTCTTACCTTCCCTTCAGGGACTCTTCCGGCTGGGGCTGGCTCGGCCCTCCTTCTCCCCACCCCCACCTTCCCACTGTGGCAACAAAGGCAGCTGGGCTTTCTCCATCCCTTCGAGCCTCAGATTTCCTCCTTTCTACACTATCCTGTGAAAGATCTACTAGAGGCTAAAGCTCATGGCTGCCAGGGAAAAAAAGCAAACAAAACATGAATCAGAATTTAAATTACAAGTTTACTGCAATAATCGTCTGTTGGTTTAAGTAAGACCCAACCCTTGATCCTGTTTGATTGCATGGCCTGTTGGCCAAAACAGGAGCATGAGAAGGAACACATACTCCTCAGGAGAACTGCTCAGCCTGGCGAGCCTGGGCGCCAGGCCTGGCTTCCCCACGTGCTCACCGCCAAAGGGAACAGAGATGCTTGGGCCTGGGTCTTAGTTTTCTCACCTATACGAGGTTTGGCCAGCATGGCTCACCTCTAAACCTCACCCAGTCTCCACCCAAGCTCTGCCCTATGATCTCTTACCATGTCTAAAAAGTAAACCAAACATAGCTGCCTGTGACTCATGGTGACCTTCCATTAGGTTTCTGAGGATGTGAAAGGTGACAAACTGCCCCATCTTATTCTCACAGTTTGGCTGCTGGGATTGAACTGCTCAACTTATGGTTGGTGGCCAATATGTAACCTGCCCTCCCATGGGGGTCACCATCACTTGGAACGGACTGGATGGCAGCAGCGGTAGGTTCAGGCTGCTATGCCACCCACCACCTGCATGTGCCATTCTGCCTGTCTATGTGGAGACACAGGAACAAACTTCTACAGAGACCCTACTAAAAGCAAAAGGCTGGAGAGGTTACTAAGAAGACTGGTCACTGTTCTCAAGAACTAAGTCATAATTACACAAAACAGCACAGGACTAGAAACCTGGTACTCACAGAAAGAATCTTTTTAAGAATAAAATCAAAGCTATTCAAGGACAGAAAGTGAACCAGCTACTTCTTATCTAGAACAGAAATAGACTAGAGTTACTGGAGTCCAGGTTTCCAGACCCCCAGGGGATGGTTCTTTCCAGAATATCACAAGTTTTGATAGGAAACCGTCGGGTAAGCCCAAGGACTATGAACTGGCCACATCAATGAGGTGACCAGGCTGCAGACTGGTTACTGGGAGTCTGGTGAGACAGGACACTCAAGTTCTTCCCTATTTGTACACCTTGCGGCTGCGCCCCAGTTCACACAAACCAGGTTTGCCCTGGCAGAAAGCAATTTCCCAATGCAAATGAATCACCTCTGGTCCCTCAACTGGCCAGTCTCCTCCTGCTGGGATTTTTAATCTGGACATGGAATGTCTACATTTAAAATCGTAACCCTAGGCCCATACTCAAACTTGCCCATATGATGGCCAACCTAAGCCTTCTAAAATCCAGAATGTTCTTATCAAGTAAGACTTTTTTTTTTTAATGGGACACAGGAGTGGGTGTGAAAAAGATATGAGTATATAGTTAGTAACTTATTCCATTTTAACAGCTCAACTAAAAAAATAAATGAGATGCTCTCAGCCTACACTGAAGCGTTGCAGACAAGTTCTGTTTCTTCCTGAGGCTGGAAATGTGAAAATGGAGACAGTGCTTGCTGCTAGAGACAATGACCTCAGTCAGCTGGGCTGCAGCTGTCTGGCTCACAGACTGGTACTGTGATCGAGTCTGCAAAAGGTCGAGGGTCACTCTTCAATTCTCTGCTGGCTTTAGAAGGCACGTCTGGCTATAAGTATAAACCGCGATCTATAAAGGGGGCCCTTTGAACGCCTGGCATGATTAAATGTTATAATTAACCTTTTGCAAAATAATCAAGTCTGGAAAAACTGCTCACTTTCAGTGTAGTGCCAATGAGGAGTTCAAAGCCAATGTTCCCTCTGTTAGCTTCATGCTGAGCTAAGAGAACAGCGTGAGTCCTCTGGCCCAATGAAGGGACTACAATTTCTCTACATTCAGCACCCGGGAGCCTGGGCTGTACCAAGAACATGTTTGCTCCCTGTGGATATTTAAGGCTGCCTATCATTTATATACCTGGGCCACTCCTTCGCTGACTCTATCAGACAAGGAGCAAATGCAGAACCTCACAGCAGGGTCAGGAGCTAAGGCCACTGCTGCTGAAAACAGCCTCTGAACCCACAAAAAAGATGGCTGCTCTTCTTTTGTCCCCCAAAACTAAAACATAAGCAGGATTTTCTCTTTCCTATGCTTAAATGTTTTCCTCCCCCCCCCCCAACATATTAATGGTTTGGAACTGGAGTCATAAGTTAAATATAACAATATAAATCACAGAGTTTGAGAACACGGCAGGAGGCATCTACTAAATCACAGGCTTTTAAATTAAAATTGGATTTTACTCCTGAAAGATGCCTACCCTACAGACACAGAGAATTCATACTAGGGAAGACAGTCACAAGGCAGCCAGCCAGCACTCAAAATAAATACTGCTCAGAGATAGACTCTTGAGAACATTAAGGAAAACACTGAAAGCCATTAGAGGAGGGACACACTGGTCTGGTCTGAAGACTGTCCACGTCCTGCCACTCCTACTGCAAGGTCAACTCACTATCACAGGAGCTCTGGAGCCAGGGCTGGGCCTGGAACGATGCCTTTTATTCCAGCTTCTCCATGCTTCAGAGTGACAGCTCCCAAACTTGGGTGCCGACGGAACACTTTACAAGGATAGTGCAGAAGTGGGCAGGGTTTGGATCCGTTGTGAATCAGCATTAACTCAGTGACATTTGACAGCCGCTCGTAGCAGAGGTGGTTGTTGTTAGGCGCCGTCGAGTTGAGTACGACTCATAGTGACCCTATGAACAGATTTGAATTTCACAATCTGACACACTTGAACCCACTGCCGCAGTCACTGTGTCAATCCACCTGGTTGAGGGTCTTCCTCTCCTTCGCCGTCCCTCCACCTTTTAAAGCATGATGTCCTTTTCCAAGGAATAGTCTCTCCTAGCAACATGCCCAAAGTAGGCAAGACGAAGTTTCACCATCCTTGCGTCTAACACCAATCTGCTTCACCTTCTCTAAGACACACCTGTTTTGTTCTTTTGGCGTCCATCAGCACTCTCCTCCAACACTACAGTTCCAAAGCAGTGATTTTACTTCTGTCATCCTTAGTCCTTGTCCAGCTCTCAGATATCTGGGAAGTGACTGAAAACACCATAGTCTGAATCAAGTGTGTCTTAGTCCTCAAACATTACTGGACCTCAGTAACGTGGAGAGTCTTTTGACTGCAGACTTTTCCAGTGCAATTTGTTTCCTTATCTCCTGACGGTAGAGGTGGGAGATTATAAAGACTTGAAAGGGGCTCAGAAAAAGAAAATGTTTTCAGGTGAACTACTAAAACAACCAAGTTCTGATTTATGTTCATAAACAATAGATATTCCAACAATGAATGAATGAAAACCCAAAATCTCTGTAAATGTTCATTAAAACTAATAAAATTTAATTTTTTTAAAAAAAGAATAAAAAAGCCCCCAATAGATATTCAAATCACATTGTTGTTCTTAAGTGCCATCGAGTCGCAGGTGACTCATAGCGACACTATAAACGAAAGACCTGAACGGCTGCATAACTTTCATCCTTTATCCAGGTTCATGGGGTCTCCAGAGGCAAGCTATTTTGGAAGTAGATGCCCCTCCTGCTTCTAAGCTTGTTTTAATCGGGAAGTTCCACCAAACACTGTTCACTATGGGTAACCATTATCACATTTGACACATCAGTGTCACAGTGTTCAGCTTCACAGCAACCACGAGTTACCTCTTTACCAAGTGTTAAAATTATAAGATCAGAAATAGATCAGCAAAGTAAATAATTATCCCCTAAACCTTTTTTTTTGGTCTTATATACTATATTAATATTTTTTAAAAAAATTCATTGTTACACATTTTTCTCCATCCCCCTTCTCCCCCTAATTCTTTTAGATCACACATTCTATAACTTAAAAATTATGTCTGTGTTTTACTAAAATATAGCTTTTTTACAAAAAGAAAAAATAGACATAAAGAGAGTTAATGAGATAATAATTAGCCTTTTGGCTAATACGTAGTTTTTCTGTTATGATGACTCCCTGCTACCTCTGGTTAACATCTTATGGCACAATAAATACTTGGTGAGACTCATCTTTACTGATGATAGATGTAAATGCACATTTCAAATAATCTACTTGATAGTTTCCAAGGTTTTTGGTCAAAGGTCAGTGCATGTCATCTGTATGTTAAATATTAGCAAGGCTTGTTTACCTTACTACACAGGAAGAGGAAAAAGAAATACAGATTATTGTTGTTATGACCCTTTCAAAGGAAAGAATAATGAATAAAATCAAAGACTCAAGAAAACAATTGGTCCTAAGTTTGGGACCACAAAAATTGGGAACCACAGTCTCTACCAGACTGAGACCAGAAAAACACAATAGACCCAGCTTACCACTACCAGCTAATCTAACTGGGACCACAGAAAGTCCTAGACAGAAGAAAAATCTAGAACAAAATCCAAGACATAAAAAAGACCAGACTTATTGGTCTTAAAGAGATGGTGGGAGCCCCAAGACTGGTTCTTAAGACAGCCTTCAAATCAGAATGGAACTCACCTCCAGGGAACCCTGTGCAGCCAAACAACAGACAAGCCTACAAAGAACACTCCTCTGGGTGGGACACACTCCTCTGCCATCGGAACCCAACGGATCTCAGAAGGCAGGAAGGGGCAAGAAAGGAGGATGAGCCGGGGAATCCAGGGAAGAGGATCGAGTGGTCACACTGAGGAAATTACAAGCAATATTATAAAACAAAACGTGTTTCAACTGTTGACTTGAAAATGAATTTGCTCTCAATTTTTACCCAAGCCACAAGGACAAGAAACGAAACCAAACAGAAACCTTACTTTCTTCTTGTGCTTCTCATTTCTGGAGCTCACTATAAGAAGCAAAACAAACAGTGGACGGATAGTGCCTGGTCACTAAACCACCACACTCCTGTCCTGGGCCTGCTTCCATGTCTCTGCAAGAGCAGAAGACCTCTTCTGAAACACTAACCATTGCACAAGACCTCTGATGTGATTTCATTTTAGAGGTAGAGAGATTTCTAGCACTGATTTTTCCCCATAGTTATTAATACCTTACTCTTCAAGTGTACATGTATACACAATTTGAGAAACCTGAGACTCAAGGTTCCCACAGCCTCTCTCCTTACTCTATGATGACGCTTACAACAAAACTGAGGGGCTACGTCCTGCAGCATCTAGCTAGGATTCCCAAAGAAACAATGTTATTGACTACAGTCACGTTCAGGCAGATCAGTGAACAAGCTGAGTGGAAAACTGGGGGCCTATGATACTGTTCTTTCCACTTTCATGTATATTTGAAATTTTCTGCAATCTTTCGACTCATTGTCAGTGAGTAGACTCATACCCTCTAGTTTGTTTTCAGAAGCTGTAAATCACATAGGGAAAGACCTCTTTCTCCCTCAGAGGAACTGGTGGATTTGAACCAAAAAAGAGGGACTACTCTGGGGTTCACTGCAAAACTCCCTATGGGCTACACCACTAGAGCTTCCTTTATAATAAATAAAGTTTTTAAAAAATCATGGCAGGATTGGCTGACTCCCTAATTGTTACTTGTAACCTTGCCTCTGAGGATTTAGGTGGGAAATTCAGGAACCATTTTCCTACCCAAGCTCTTTTCCAACCAACCTGAAAGCACAGCATAGCAGCGTGTTAACTGAGCTAAGCCTGCTTATAAATACCACGCCTGATAAGCATGTCTAGCAACAAAGGGACACGAGGAAACAGCCACATTATAAAAGCCACACATAAAACGCACGCCACCAATTCCAGGTGCAGGATATTTCCAATTAAGTATAATGTAGAGGAAAAAACCTCACTTTTATGTCCTTGTACTCAGTAAAGGCCTTGTAGACCCTTAACAGAAAACAATTCCAGCCTCTTCTGGCTGTATGGGTGGATAAGGTGGTTTTCTCTTCTGATTTCTTAAAGAATTTAACAGATTGAAATGAAATTTACAAGGCAAGGTAGCATCTCAAAATTACATAATGCTCTCCTTACAAAATTATATTTTTTAATTAAATTTTATTCGTTTTAATGAACATTTACAGAGATTTGGGGTTTCCATTCATTCATTGCTGCACTACAAAATTATATTTTTTAGATATCAAAACTAAACACCATAGTCAGAGAAAATAATAATAATAATAATAAAAATATTAAAGCAACCCACTCTCTCATTAGGTGTACCATAATCTAAAGAAAAAAGGTTCTCTAAAATTTCTATTAGCTCTTGCAATGGTGAACACCATGCAATTTTTACCATCTGCCTGGGCCATATTTTGATGAGACGGATCATCGCTCCTGAAACCAATATCCTACTGCTGTGTTATGTTGGTGGTTTATAAATCTGAGATAAAGAATTTACTCAGGAATATAATTCCAAACTGCATTTGAGTCATACACTCACATATAAGTCCAAGAATCTTACAACATCTTCAGGAAGCTTTTCATTAGACACGCGGAAAGATGATGGGGAAGAATAGCACTGAATTAAGCACACTCCTGGTCAGGCGACAAGCACATTTCTGGAGCCCATCCAACTGCTAAGGATGTTCAGCAAAAATATTTCAACTACAGTTTTTCTCATTCTCTTCATTCCCAAAGCCACTCCTCTGCCCAGGTCCCCAGCTCGAGACATCCAGCCAGATACACAAATAAAACCTGGTAAAGTTACTTCCCAGGGTTGTCAGCTCACAGTGATGCCTGTGGGCTCCGTAGTCCACAGGTGGCGAGCTACCTACCTGAGACTACCTTCCCCAGACTGCCATGTTTCTTTAAATCACATTAGCTTCATGCTGAGTGCCTGTAGCAACCTTTTTCCTATTTGCTGCTTCTCATCAATTATGGACATAAATCAAGAGCAAACAGTTTGGGAAATGATGGTAGCAGCATCAGAACCTGCCTAATGTCAAAGGCATGATGGACAGGATCAGCCTAAAGTTGATTCCCAGGAGGTGGTAGCGGTCCAATATATCTCTACCCTCCAATCTGTTTGAATACGTTGACTGTGCCTTGCACAGCGCACTCCACTTCTCTTCTGGGTTCATTACTCTGTTGCCATGGCCACACAGAACTCATAGATCATACTTACAGTTTAGTGGTCTACTAAGGAAGTAAGAGGCTATAACCTGGAGTAAGGATCAACAGGCTGCAAGTAGGGAGCAGGAAGCATACAGTTAAAGCATGCTTCTTCAGCGTAGAGCAGCCCTCTCAGCTTCTTCTGGCTGTGCAGGGGCTTCTCTCAGCCCCAAGGATGGGGCTCCCTACCACTGCTCTGTCTTTGTGGGTCTGTAACTTAGGACTCTGTCACAGGGTGCCTTTCAGCCTGCCACTGTCTTAATGATTACAGCCCTTGAAACATGCTGTGACTCTTTTAGAGGTTCTTGCCTCCTGTCTTCTTTTGCTGTGTCTCTCTACTTTCTTCCTGTCTGCTTCCTTTCTGAGGAAATTCTGTGGTATTGGCTGTGTACACACACGTGGACACACACACACTCTCTCTCTCTCTCTCCCACACACACACACACACACACACACACTCTCTCTCTCTCTCCATCAATTTCAAGCCATGACCCCTCCCATCAGCACCATGAATTGACTAATCTCTTTCTTAGTAGGCCAGAGACATTTAATTTGCATAGTAGGCAACATCCTCCTCACTTACATGGCCTACTGACCAATCCTTATAAAGTGGATACCAATCATACAGCATGCTACAACCCAGGACCAGAGAAAAAGAATCAAACCACCAGTGTTTTACAGTTTACTCAGGAAATGTCAACCTGGACAAAAGTAACAGATCCTCTGGGGTAGAAAGCTAGAGCAAAGGTGCCTTAAAGTTTAGGGGAACAATCTCTCATACTGGTCTTTCACAGAATGAAGGAAAAAAGTCACATAAAGGACTTTATTTCACTACACAGGCTCTGGAGGAGGTCCTAAGAATTCTTCTGTAAACTCTGTGACAGCTCTGCGCTGCTCCTGACCCATCAGGACCCAAAACATGAGACAGCGATCTACTATGAGGTCTAAACAGTCACACATCAGCTTCTGAGAAGAGCTATTATTTGGGTAGCAGTTGGGTCTGTTTAGTTTACCTGCTCTCGTATCCATCACTGCTGCAGCATCACTTTAAACACAAATGTCTGCAGTATGTATGGAGTAGTGAATCCCCCTGCTGAAATGCACAAAGTGTCACTTTTCTCCTCCCTTTCCTCATCATATGAACTCACATTGAAGGAAAAAAATGCTTCAGTTGTTTATGGGGCTAATAAAGGAAGCGGGCTCCCAGCTTAAGCTGCAGGGACGAGGTGACCCAACAAGGAGAATTTACAAAACCCAGGGGCTGAAAAACACAGTTTCCCTGACACAGTCCTTGAGCACCAAACTTCCTTGCTTGATGTCATGGAGTTCACAGCCAGATTCTGCTTTGGGTACATAAGATCAGTCAAGGGGCTGGGTCACTTTCACAGGTAGGTTTATAGCCTCTGAATCCTGTCATGAACTAGTTTGTTGGTTTTTTAAAAGGCTTATATATCTGCCGTGCTTGAGAACAGCATCCTGTACAAACACAAGTAAACAGGATTATACACTTTCTCTCTCAAATCAGACAACTTATCCTAGAAAATCAGCCAATTTTCAAAAGGAATTCTTTTGACTTGCCCTGGAAAAAGGTTAACAGGGATACTATATAGAGACCAAGGCCAAGCCCTGCATCCCTTTAAAGGCATAAACCTGGAGGCAGGGTAGAAATCTAGAACTCACTCCTGATATTCTTTCTCCAACCCTCCACTCAGCCTAAACCATGCTCCCATTCCCTCTGTTTAGGAGGGTTGAGGGCTGGTAAGAAAAGAGCCGCCAGAAGATAAACAAGCAACAAATAAGTTCAAACTCCTGTCAAAGATAGGCCGATTTGGATTTTCCACTTTAGTAAGAGAAGAAAAACCCCACAAGCTATATTTTTTCAATAATTCTTCGCCATTTTCTTAAAGTTCACTCTGATCAAACCCTGATTCATCTCTCTTTTCCTTAAGCAGAAATCTTGGATTTCTTTAAAAAAAGCAACATCACTGTGATCATCTCAGTGATGTCAACAGGGTCAATACTGACTCACAGGCTAAACTTTTTGCTAGAACGTTTATTCATTCATCTGCCCATCCATTCCTTCAACAGTTACTTATCATGAGCCCAATATGTGCCTGGTTCTGGGGCCACAATGAACAAGATGGACAAAGCCCAGGTGGACATTTAATAGTGTACTGGGGAAGACAGACAATAAACAAATAGCTATATGCCTGGTGGTTGTTGTTGGGTGCTGTCAAATTGGAGCTGACCCTCTGGTGGAGTCAATTAATCGAACAGGAGGAGACTGCCCATCTGTCCTTCTCCTGTGGAGCAGCTGGTAGAATCGAACTATGTGCCTTCCAGACTATAGCGCAGCTTCCAACCACTAGGCCACCCTAGCTCTCTGTAAGTGCTATGAAAGTGAGGCTGAGGAGCTAGCTGTCCTCCAAATACAGGCACCCCTTTCAGTAGGGTTGGCTCTACAGTGCAGGAATGGGTCTGGGAAGGAAGTTGCCCCAAAACCCACTATGCTGCTGTCGAGGTTCAGAGTCAACCAGCCCATAGTGTTTCCAAGGCTGTTTATCCTTTACGGAAGCAGCTTCTCATATTTTTCTTTTGCACGGTGGCTAGTGGATTTAAACCACTAACATTTTAAATAGCAGCCAAGCTCTTAAACATGGCACCAGTAAAGCTCCTCAGAAGCTGTCCAGTAAGGAACTAAACTTCCCAGGGCCCCTTACACATAGGAAGGTCCATATGACTATCTGAGGGAGTGAAAGTCATGTGTTTCACCTGGGCCCAGACATTTTGGTAGTATGCCTTCTCCGTTCCAGTCTGCCAGCTGGATGCAGAGAACCGCAATGTTCCTGGCAGGGGCTGACTAACTGCTCAGTTCAAGGTGGAGCAAGAAGATGGAAACAGCTTGGTCCCTAAATTAACATGCAGAGACCACCCACCTATCCAGGACACTCATGCTAGACTATTACGCAGGCAAGAACCATCCCTCAGTGATCCATATCGGTGACTGCTTGACAACAGCTCAAAGGTTGGATGGTTCAAACTTCAGGAAGGGCTGGAGATGTGCTTCTGAAAGGTGGCAGCCTTAAAAACTCAAGGGAGTAGTTCCACTCTGCACACAGGGTGTGTGAGCAAGAAATGAACTTCCAGTTTGTCATAGCAGCCATCCTAAGTCACACAGGAAGTACAATGTCCAGTTAGAAAGAGAGGAAGACAGATGCCCCATGGTAGACTGCACTGTCCTTTTTTCACCACAATATCCAGGTCTGAAATTTAGTGTTAAACCTGCCAAAATGCTTAACTGCTACATTTTTTAAAAGGGTTATCAAAAATTCGGTCCTTTTTTTGGTCTTTTATTCAGCAAAACTGATTAAAGAGCTTTTTGCATTTGAAATCTCTGGCTTGGATCGAAAGCACTGGCCCTTTTCTAAAATAGAGAATGTTTTTAGGTGGCTCATTAAGTCACCAAGAATGCTGGGCACTAAACAGAAGCCCTCAGGCTAAAACATGTTTCTCCTCTTTAGTAAAAAGCCATTCTAAGCAAGTTTCATTTGAGGATGAAAAAGAATTACCAAAACAATGCTGCACAGTTGATTAAACATCAATCAAGAAGCATACTTATAAAACAGACTAAGACCATTTGCTTGGATTATTGGTAGCAGCCAAGAACAATATCAAAGTATTTGTTTTCAACAAGGCAAAGGCAACAATGTGAAATTAAAATACATTTATCCCAGACACTGAAGGCAAAACCCCTTTCTTACAGAAAACGGGTTAGCCCTGCCTGACTGCCGCTCAACAGCTGTGTGATCTCATGCAAGTAACTTCTCTGTGCTCCTACTTCCTCCTCAGCACATATTCCAATTGAACAAGGCTGAGGTGAGAATTAAACAAAACGATGGACCCAACACTTAGCCCCCTGTAAGGTTCAATGTAGGGCTTCTTTTCCTGTTTCAGAGATCAGCTCAAAACCCTCTCTGTGCCAACGCATTCACGTCATCACATCCTACCTCATCAACGTCCTCTGGAGCTCAGCAAACCCCTGGAGGACAGCAGTGATGGGACTCAACACAACCACTGACTGAATAAAAAGTGCCACTTCCCAAGACAAGTGTTTAAGCTAAAAACTGCAGTTAGCCATTAGGCACTGGAGTCATTATGGGCATCCTTTTCCTTCGCTAAAATCAGCACTAACTTACCTAAAGGGCATGTAATTCAGGTATTCACAGCACCATCTTATCAGAAAAAGCTTAGCAACCAGGCAAATGAGTCACTTTTGCTCCGCTTCATATATTAAAGTGAAGCTTAAGTGTGTCACATCCTCAAGACTCAACACCAGACTCTCAGAGTAATAATGCCATGTGTGAGAAACAAAAAAGGACAGGTTACAAAATACATGGCCCCATTAAAGTAAAATCTGAAGAGGTACGAATATGTATTTGTGTGTATTGTGTGCTTGTATATATGTGTACATGTATATACTCATATGCTCACAAGTACATGTTGAAAAAGACTGAGAAATTAAAAAAAATCATTATTGTAATTATTCCCTACTAGTATGATGATGATGTTGTATGCCTTGGAGTTTGAAGCAACCCTTATAGCTGACCCTCCAGTGGGTTTTCAGAGGCATTAAATCACATGGGAGGAGGCTGCCCATCTTTCTCTGGTGGAGATATTGATGGATTCGAACCATAAGCCTTCAGGTCTGCAGTGCAGCTTCTTACCATCAGGCCACCAGAGCCCCCCTACTAGTATGCTAAGGAATCGCTTTCTCTGAGTTTTCTAGGTTACTGACCACATTTTTTTTAACAAGGAAATAAGTTTATGATTTTATTTTATTTTTTTTAGAAATAGTACTTAGTGAGAGATCATGTGGCCAGGATCAGAACATTCTTAGTTGAACAGGGGTGGAGATGAGGCAGCCGCCTTCTGCTAACATTTACAGCCTTGGAAACCTGACAGAGGGTCACCAAACTGACCTGCGGCTGTGGGTCTGGTGTGAGTTAGTCATAGAAGAGCAACCGAGCCAATCTGAACTACTAAAGATTAAGACAGCTAAGGTTCAAAACTGCTTCAGGTAAACCAGTCTCTCTTTTGTGCAGCTCTGGTTAAAAAAGTGCTTCTCAGGATAGGTGTGGACATGAAGCCTCCACAGAGTGGTGTCATGGAAAAGCAGGAAGGGAACCCTAAGGCTCCAAATCCCATCTCTACTACGTAATTGTCAAGAAACCCTGAACAAATGACCACTGCTTCAAGCTGGTCTCCCATCTGTAAAACCTTCAACTTTTCAGGGAGACTGAAGCTTTGAATTAAATAGTATTATAAGGCAGGGGGTCTCTAAACTTCCACATTCTCTCAGAGCACACAGATCTGAGAGAGAGAGAGAGAATGAATTACAAAATAAATAACAACAGTACCTTTATATGGTCTATATTATACTACACAGAACCCAGAATTTACTTTCATTTTTTTCCCCCTTCATGCCTGGAAGGGTGGAGGGACAGCGCAAGAGAGGAAGTCTCAGAATGAGATGGATTGACTCTGTGACCTGAGAAATGGGATTAGGTCTGTCAGAGACGATGAGATTGGCTAAGGATAGGGCAGGGTTCAGAGCGAATGCACATGGGGTCACTATGAGTCGCAGGTGACTTGATGGCACATAACAACAACAACAAGAACAAGAACAACAACAACAACAAAAACAACTGTTTTTTAAGAAAACAGTTTTACTATTGCGTAAACATTAAACTAGGATGAGAAATACAACAGAGGAAATTCTCTAAAGAGGCTGCAAAGATAGAAGTTTTAACATTTTTAAAATATTATCAAATAAGTGCAACCCATGTTTTTGTGGTAAATAATAACTGAACCCCTGGGTGCTGCTGAGTTGCTTCTGACTCAGGATAACCCTGTGTGTGTCAGAGTGGAGCTGCGCTCCACAGGAAACCCCAGAACTTTCTAGAAGATGAAAGAAAAAAAGAAATGTAAAGGGAAGTTCTAGTATCTTCTTCCCGGACCCGGTGGCCTCTCATGGGCACCCTGCAGAGGCCCAAAGCTTGAGCTCCAATGTGCTTAAAGGTGATCTTTCCACCGCTCCCGCCCCACTGTGCACAGAGGGGAGAGGCGCCGCAGGGGCAAAGGCTCACAGGCAGTGGCCTCTGTTCCCTCCCTTCCCTTCTCTTGCACTTTCAGGAGAATTTAATCCTTTCTCCAAGAGTTCCAGAACATTTACTCTAAAGACTCTGCTATGACAAATGCTTGGCATGTTTACATGTTTAGACAGAAAATTAACTGGGAAGTGGATGTAACTACTGCTCCCTAGAACCATGGCAACCCCTGAAAGACTACTTGGTGTACTCCTGAGACCAGAGTTAGAATGAGGCTTACAGACAGGTCTCTCAAGAGTGAGACCTTAAAAGACTGCGCACGCACACAAACATATACACACACTCTACTTCTGCAAATACCTCCAGCAAACAGCAAGTCTCGAAAAGATGAAGAGAGAGCTACCAGGAGCTCTGATGAGCTGTGGAAGGCGAAGGCTTACCTTTAAAATTTCGGGTTCTTTGATATCCAGAGGTCTAGTGTTCCAGTGCTGGAGGTGCTTACGGGACCTGTGATATCTATGAGCACTTGGTGGTGTAAAAAACCAAATCATGCACACTGCAGTCATGAACCCAAGGCCGATGCCCAGGAAGAGTCCACTGACGTAGTGGGGGAGGGGGAGGACGAGGTACCCGTAGACACACATGATAAAGAAGCCCAAGGTCTTCACTGGCAGCTCCTGGTGCTGCTCGGCCGCGTCCACCTCCTCCTCGCTGTCAAGAGCGCCCCCCTCGTCCACAAGCACCTCTGACCTGGGAGGGAGGTCTGGGGGCTTGTCAGCCTTGCTCTCCCCGTCTGTCTCTAACTCGAAGTCCTCGGTGTACAGTTCGCAAAACTCGTCATCCTCTTTGCTCACCAAGGCCGACAAGGAACACTTCTCGAGAACCAGAGAACTGGTCTTCAGGCCAATGTCCTTCAGACTGCTGCTCACCTGGGTGCTTCTGGGTTCCACCTCTCTGGCGGGGTCGTCGGCTGGCTTGGGGGGCTCACTTTTGGGGATGTTGGAGTTGCTTCCGTAGCCTTCGCCCTCAGAGTCACACTCCTCTTCCTTGATGCTGTAGTTGTTATTGCTTTCCAGGTGGCCGTTCAAGCTGGACAGGTTAGAGAGCTCGGAAGCACTTGAAGATAAGGCTTTGGGCCGATGGCTGCTGCTTTCCTCCCCGATGATCTTGCTCAGGAGCTGGAAGGGCTCGTAGATGACTTCAGAGAGGCGTCGTTTAGTGTCTTCGATCTTCGCCTCCATCTCGGGCACTTTGAAAAAGGAGCGCGTGTCAGAGGGCGACGTCAGTGGGGAAGAGGGCGCAGTTTTGGAATCTCCCCCTGTGTTCCGGGGCTGCGTGAACTGCTTGAACAGGTGCAAGTTGAGCTTGGAGTCGGGGGGCTTGTAGGACACAGTGTCTGACTCCTGCCTGGAAGTGTCTGTGGACAGAGACTTGACCAGGGTCTTCATCAGGTGCCTGTGCCTTGGGGGGTGTGGGGACTCCTTTGGCTCCACCTCTGTGGACAAGGACTTCACCAGGCTCATGAAGGGCTTTGCGCTGGAGAGGGCCGACGATGAGGCACTGGACGAGAGGACAGGAGACTTGGAAGGAGAGGACAACGGGGAGGAAGAACTGGTTTTCTGCTCAGAAAGGGATGACACACTGGGAGAGCTAGCTAAGGGCCCCGACGAAGACGACCCTGGGGACAGAGCCAATGGCACTGTACTTAATACTTGAACTGCCGGAGGAGGGGACTCCAACAGCTTTACAGTGTTCTCAGAGATGGGCAAAATGGCAGGGAGCTCGGACACGGGCAGTCCATCTGCCAGGGTGGGCGAGGCAGCAGGGTCATGGCCAAGATAGAGGTCTTCCTTGGCCTCGAGCCCCGTTACGATGCTTTGGTCATCCAGCCCCTCCTCAAAGTACTCCCTGAACTCCTCTTCCTCCTCCTCCTCCTCCTCCCCGGATGCCGAGAAGTGAATGGCGATGGTGTCTCGGGACACGGATCTCTGCACGTGCACTCTGGGGGCTGATGGTTTTGGCATGTCAGTGGTTTTTTCGGCATGGCTACCATTCAGACTTGTCATTGCCAGCTTCACAAGGGCTCAGGCTCTGTGAAGAGAGCGAGAAAACCAGGAGTCAGAAAGTGGTTTCTCCACAGGAGACACTGCCGTTTGCAGAGAGGGGCACAGATGGCACTCATTCTGAAATGGTAATTACGCTTTTACCTGGCAGATGTCCATTGCTATTCACTTTAGTGGGCTGAATGATTTCATTTGCACTAGCTAATTTCAGTTAGGCCTTCTCTTTTATGAACAAACGGCAAACCATTATTATCAATGCTGCACAATCCATCTTATCTCGCAACACCTGAATGGCTGGCGCCTCCCCCCATTCTATTGAGAGTTCTGTCTTTCAATGTTTAAAATACCTGCAGGATCAGCGTTATCAGCATGACTTCAGATGCCCCACAGGATAGAATGGAGTGTCCTGGTAAGTTAGGGGATCTCGGAACAAAAAATTCGCCAGTGGTTTTTGCGTTGAAAAAGCTACCCCAGGAAGGGTATAATGCTTCCACTACAATTTTCACAGCAATCTTAAGAATCACTTGGCTTGCATCTCCCCCTAACACTCATATGATCTTGTCATTGCAAATAAGTGGCAACATGTCCAACTACAGATGGATAGTGCAATCTACATATTAATGACCACAACCTTTAACTTCTTTATTCCTAAATGACAGTTGTCATAAGGCCTGACGTATTCAGGTATCACAGATGGTATAGCCTCTGTTCTGAAGAGTCACCATAAAGCCAACACCTCTGACAGGACATCCAAGATTGAAGTGACAGGAAAATGAAACATCAGAGCTGAAGTTTGTCACCCTCTGAGAACTCTCCTGGGCAAAGCTAAGTGTCTTGAAACCCACTCCCATCCCTCTGGGGCTCTGTGGCGAGTCAGAGAAGTGGACACCTGAAAAGTTGGGCATCAAAAACTCAACGCTGCAAGCCTACCCTGCAATCAATACATTACATCTCTTGTAGCTCACTCAAAACCTATTTGCTGGGCGTTAGGTGCCAATCACCTCACATGCATAGGAAAGCCGGACAACGCATAAGGAAGACCAAAGAATGGATGCTTTAAACTGTGGTGTTGGCAAAGGATAATATGCACACATGGGCTGCCAAAACAACATACAAGTTTATTTTGGAAGAAGTGCAGAAGAAGGCTTCTTAGAAGTGAGAGTGACAAGACAGTCTTCTTCTCAAACACTCTATCAGGAGGGGCAATCCCTGGAGAAAGACATCATGCTCAGGAAAGCAGAGGATCAACAAAAAAAGACAGCCCTCATCAAGATGGATTTACAGAGTGGCTGCAACAATGGCTTAAGAAGAGCAGAGATGGTAGAGGCACAGGACTTGGCAGGGTTTCATTCTGTTGCACGCAGGGCGAGTTGGAGCTGACTCGATGCATCTAACAATGGCCATCATGATAGCATCTTTAAGACTGGACATTAACACTACAGCCTGGAAAGAGATCCGGTCAAATGAGCCAAGACACAGGGTGGGCCTCAGCAGTGCTGGGGAGGGTGAGACCAGTGCAGAAGGCAGGACTCCAGCTCAGTTCTTTTTAGACAAAAATGTTGTGGTGGAATCAGCACGATTAAGAGGAAGAAGTGGTAAGAGTATGAAAAGGGACATGTATATGGTATGTTCAGTCACACGGGTCTATTCTCTGGCCCCAGAGCTAGTGGTATTGGGGAGCAGGGCAAGTTCACCAGTATAAGACATATCATGGGAAAGCAGGAAGAGCTAGCCTGGAGCTGGCAAGGGCCTCTGATATGTGCTCCTTTTCCAAGCTGACCCTGTGGTACACTAAGCAAGCCATGTCCTCTCTAGGATTCACTATCTTCTTGTCTCTTCCAAATCTAAACCCTCTACATATGCAGGTTTAAAGAAACCACCAAGGAGAGCTGGCAGCTGAGCAAGATCTTTGGATCTGAGGTCCCTATGCTGAGAAGCTCCTAAACTCAGAGTAAGTTTAAGATCTAAAGACATCTCTAGAAAATATTTGGCCCACAAATATAAAATAAGAGAAAAGAATGTTCCCCTAGAGCCAGCAGAGAGAAAATATTCCCTAGAGCTGGGCCCTGAATCAGAACTTCTATGCTCTTAACTATGAAAGACTAAATCTGTTCATTGAAAAAGAAGAAAAAAATATTACAGTTCAAGGGCCCTCCTACATCACAGATTATATATACACAGTTAAATATGTTCATTATCAATATTTGAGAGAAACCACATTCATAAACATCTTATACTCATTCGTGCCCCTTGGGTTCTCCTACCCCTGGTAGATCTAGGAAACAGGAATGATGTTTATTGACCAAACAAAGCCATTTCAATCCAGGAGCTGGTCACAGCCACAAAGACACAGCCTCAGGTTCAGATCAGTCCTTCTTTGTTATCTTTAAGCCAACAGGTTTGTAACCTTAAGGAAAAGAAAAATACCAAGGATAATGCATGTTTTTCATTTAACTGTCACCTAGTTTTATAGGGATAATTTAAAATGAAAATTACAGAGGTAATGTAAACGGAAAGCTTGGTACTTGATGATTCTCTGTGGGCTGAAGAATAAAAGGCATCTAAATTGCTTCAATAACATAAAAGACGACATAGACAGCTCTGCAGCTGCTGCACAGGCAGCAATGGCCTTGCATGAAGGTGACTAGTCACAGGTCCAAACACAAAGGGCTCCATTTTGGAACTAAACAGCATGAGTTGGTCCACTGGGATTAAAAAAGCAAAGTCAGGCCTACACCAGGACCAAGGGAATGAGAGACATATACAGAAGCCAAGGGTCCCAGCAGGTGGGCAAGATGTCCCAGGGGGCAACAGACTGGCTTCTGTTCAGGGATCTGTGTAACATTTTATGCAGCAGCCACCAGAGGCCTATCTGCCCAACCTTCCTCTACAAAGTCACCTACTGACCTGTTAGGTAAAGGACCTGTGCTGAACTCTGAACAGATTCTCTCAAGGCCTTTGTTAGGTGGCAGGATCTGACCTGTAGGCATCTTGAATGACACCATCATTGCTGTCTTCCTCCAGAGTTCCAAGCAAAGGCTACTGGTTAAGTCCCCAAAAGCCACACTGAACAAACCTAGCTCCATGTTACTGGTTTCTCACTGAAATGTGCTATGTGTGCTTGAAGTGTCTACTTTTCAAACACAAAACAATCTCAGGGTCCATTAGCTCCTTAGTAAGATTTCGGAGGGATTCCACTAAACAAAGGCTGCTTCTAAAACTGACCAACAAGCATAACTTGTTTGACTGAGTTTCTCTTTACTGTACTTCAAAGCTATTCATACACCTAACAGACTACAGTACAGTATAAACATAATCTTTATATGCAGTGGGAAAGCAAACAATTCATTTAACTCACTTTACCAAGATAGTCAATTGAGGTAGACTAGAACCGAACGTGTGACTTCTCTTAGGTACACCTATGCTGAAACCAGAATCTGTGGGCAGAATCTAGACCATGTGCAAAGTGATCAGTCCCTCTCCTGGAGACCATGCCAAAACCCTTCCTTTCTGTCTCCCAATCTGACCCTTCCCACACTCACAGCACCAACTGCCAAGGTCAAGAGTGCCTGACTGCCACCCAGCAAGATTATGTTCTTTGTCCAAGGACAGAACACTAATCAAGGCGAGTGCGGGTTATACACGGACTTCTTTTCCCACCAAAGCAAGCTGCATCCTCACTCATGTCACCGGCTGCTGTGCGTTTTCACAGGAAACAAGACAAAACCAGTGGGAATAAAAGATGACACAGGAAACAAAAGATTTCATAACAGAATTGCCAGACACAGATAAAAAACCAAGTATATGTCTTAATTTCAACAAATATCTGCAGGGAGAATGATATAAATAAGGAGACCTGTATGGAGTATGATCTGGCAAAGTGGGTAAAAAAGCCTGAATATGGGTCTAAAAAGCAGCAGATGGACAAAAAAATGGGGGGAAATGAAACAACAAGGCCAGATGGAAGACTCAGGGGGAGAAAAGAACGTGAGAAAGGAAAGAATATGAGAAAGAGGCCGAATGACTCAAGCCAAGGCAAGTGGGGAGAACGGGGAGAACATGAAGGGATATGAATCCCCCTTCAGCGAAAGCAGAAGAAGCAGGGAGTGAAGGTAGAATAAGGCTCCCTCCAAAGATGTCCATGTCCCAAATTCTCAAACCTGTGAACAGATCACCTGCAAAGACATGATTAAGTGAAGGATCTGGAGATAGAAAGGTATCTGGGTAGACCCAGTCTTCAAAGATGAAGGAAGGAGGCAGGAGAGGCAGAGGGAGAGATGATGTACTAGCAGGGGGTTAGGTGATGGGGCCATGAGCTGAGGACAGTGGGTGGCATCTAGTCCTAAAGAAAGCAAAGAAACATTCTCCCCATTGATCCTTCAGAAGGAATGCAAGCCTCCCTAGCTACAACTTGATTTAAAGATAGTTTACCATCCAAATAGGAAGGCAGCACATTTGTGTTGTTCTGAGTCACTAAGATGTAGGAATCTATTATAGTAGCAATGGGAAACTAATATAATGCAGTACTCCCTACTGTTTACTGTACAGTCTAACTTATAGTTGATACTCTACAGGTTAATCCACCACACTCAAGTCATCAGGATGCCTTTCTAAAGAAAAACTATGGTTTGATCCCAGGTTTTGGCACAAAAAAAAGAGAGAGAAAATAATATAGTTCCATATTATTTTGTGGACTTGAACAGCTAATGTTAAAAGTACTGGGGAGGGGGGAACCTGCCTTCATTTATAAGAGAAATAGAAATGAAAGTTCTATATTACTTACTAAAAGGGAATAAAGGGAAGCAACAGATTAAAGAAAAGGTTCATAAAAAGACAGAGAAGCAAAGAAAGAAAACATCTGGCTTATTTTCCAGAATCAAATTTTAACCTTCAGAACTTGAGGGAGAAGTAATACAATGCTTTTTCATCATGCCAATTAAAACAATTATTTTCAAAAAGCTCACATTGTTCTGTAGTGTTTACATGAAAATGTGGCTCCAGTTCTAAAATAATAGATGCAAATACATTTGTACTCCCATATTTTTTTGGGGGGGAGCAATATTTAGTGCAAAATAGCCTCTAAATCGTAGCATCAGCCAGGCATGCTTCCAGGAAGCTCGCTGCCTCAAACTCTTCTATTCATGAGACTTTCCTTAAGAGTTTCACATATCACTTCATTAAAGTTACTATGCTTCTTATCCTCTGTCTTACTGAGAAAATCTTTAATAAGGGTTCTCTTCCCATCATTTATGTAGGATTCTGGATTTATCCAGTCACCTAGGTGGCACAAATGGCTAAGCAGCTGACCATTAGCCAAAATGTTGGTGGTCAAACTCACCCTGAGGTATCTCAGGAGAGATCTGGAAAATTGCTTCCAAAAGGCATGGTCTTAAAAATCAAACACGATGTTCTCATCAATCAACATGAACTCACCAGCAACTAAAAACAACAACTCGAGCCAGTTGAAAAGCAAAAACAAATCCTTGGTTCTCATCTTGAAACTAGAACAGAGGCTTCCTTAAATAGGAATCAATAGTCAAATGCTTTTTCTGAAGAACTTCACAAGGCTGTCAACCACCATGGAGTCAGAGATTAAACACCACAACATCCATGGCTTTTATTTTACTTTGAGTTGCCCATAACGTATTATTCATTTGACCATGAAAAACCTATCAACAATAAATCAGACTGTACAATGAACAGTGAGGAGCTATTTCAAGACTCAGCGTTGGCATTTATTATCTCAGAGGCAGTAACTTCTTTGACTTCTTTTGCTGGTTGATTTTTGCTGGTTTGTTTTTCCCTCATAGTAACTAATACCTTCCTACCTCCAGCAATATATGAAACGCGTGTCACGGAATCGAATCCTAGGGTCCTGTGATCCATAGAAAAGAGAGTGCAAGTCCTTCCAGGCCACACACAGATCACCTACACATCTGCTTGATACTCTTTCACATTACATAAACACAAAAAAACACTTGTTTCAAAACAAAGCAAAATTTAAAAAACCCCACTTGTTTTGTTATCAAGTTGATTCCATTCATAGCTCCCAGCAGGACAGAGCACAACTGCCTGCAGGATTTCCAAGGTTATAATGTTTATGGACACAGGTTGCCACTGCCTTCTCCTGCCAAGTAGCTAGGAGGTTAGGTTCTACTCACCAATCTTTCAGCCAGCAGCAGGGCATTGAACCACCAGGACTTCTCTCCTCTGCATTAACCCAACTATAAACCCTCTGTTGTGGAATCAATTCTAATTCAGGACAACCCTCCACCAGGCTTTTGAGACTGTAAATCTTACCGGGAACAGATGCCTCATCTTGTTCTCAAAGAACAGACGGTGGCTTTGAAAGACCAATCTTTCAAATACGAGCCCATCACTTAAGGTACTACACTAGTAGGACTCTATCCCTTCCACATAAGAACATATAAATGGTAATGCTGAGACATTCGAAATTCCTTTTCTTTCTTTCTAATCCATGGACTTGGTTAGAAGAGTTGGGGGAAACAAGAAAAAGAGGGGGGAGGGACAAAAGGAATTTTGATTAAAAACGTTAACTTGTCTCCAGATGTAAAGAGCAGGAATGCAGTGCCTTGAAGGCAAGGTCTGCTTAAAACATACTTCATTCCTCAGGAGCATTTCTAATCTTTAAAGGTTGTATGGGAGTTTAAAATCAGAGGCACCTGGTATGTGTAACTAGTCTGAAAGTGGAGCCTTAACTCCATTTTTAAGGTCCTGGCATTATTTACAAGTAATTTTCTACCAGAAGGTCCTCTAACCTTAATGTTAACCTACCCACACAGCTTAAAGACGACATTCCTTTTTGCTGAGTTCTGGCAGGGTCAGTTTATCATGTTTGGAGGAAGATTCATGAACAGACTATATTACGCAGATGACCCAATCCTGCTTGCTAAAAGTGAAGAGAACTTGAAACACCTGCTGCAGAGGATCTAGACAACAGCTCTGAATATGCATTACATCTCAACATCAAGAAAACGAACATCCTCACCATGGTACTGACAGACAACATCATGATACATGGAGAGAAGACTGAAATTGACAATAATTTCATTTTACTTAGATCCATAATCAATACCTATAGGTAGCAGCAGTCAAGTAATCAAAAGACATGCTTCATTGGGAAAATGTGTTGTCAGAGAGTTCTCCAAAGTTGTAATGAGCAAGAGTGTCAGTTTAAAGACCTAGGTCTTCCTGAGCTAAGCCATGCATGGTCTTTCCCATTGCTTCCTATGCAAGTGAGAGTTGGACAATGAATAAGGAAGACAGGAGAACGGATACCTTGGAATTACAGTGATGGAGAAGAGTTCTGCATATCCCATGGACCGTCATAAGAATAAACACGTCTGTCTTAGAGAAGTGCAGCCAGGATGCTCCTTAGGAGCCACTTGGTCTCACAAACTCTGGGCATGTTAAGAGTAGCCAGTCTTTAGAAAAGAACATCGTGCTACAAATGGCAGAGGGTCAGCGAAAGAGAGGAAGCCCCTCAACAAGATGGACTGATACGGTGACTGCTAACAGTGAGCTCAAGCTTATCAGAGATCGTGAGGCTGAGTTTGTACAGGACAGGGATGCTATGAGTTGTAGTCGGCCTGGTGGCACCTATCAACAACAACAACAACAACCACCACCCAACAAAACATTCCCCAAAGATCTTTTCTGCCATGTCAAAGGGATGCAAGTCAGACCAGCTGTGCCCCAAGGTCTTTATGTAATACATTACTGATAAATGTACACCATGGACCCCAGAAACAGACATGACTGAGGGAGCCACTTTACCACAAAAATTAGCAGAGAAACCTGTCCAGTCGTGAAGTCCTAGAACCACAACGTAATAAACGGAAGGGCTTGTACCTTTTGCCAGTCATTTCTAGATATCCCACCTTTAACTCTTCTGTCTTCCAGTTAGTTATGAATTTTGTAACTTTTAGTTCCTGCTCTAATGCTACAAAAATGTGTGTTTTTTTTCACTGTGCAGTAAAGATGCCATTTTCACTCCGAATATGGGCCTCTTCCCAGTCCTGACCATCTTGGTCTCTCATTAAACATCTCTTGCTTTTGCCTTGACCTGATGTTGCTCTAAGACAAGATCATTATTTAAACTCTCTGTCTGCTGGACACTCGCTACCTCAGAACGAGTCTGTACCTTGGACATACATGTTGGTGCCATTCGGTAGCTTGGCCTGTGCCATTCATTAGTTGTGAATCAAAGACTCTTCTTGGCAGAGGACAAAAAGCAAGCTCCATTCTATTATACAGAGCTCCTTAAGATCCGCTGCATATTTTTAAAAGAAGCTGGTTTTATAAGAGTGGGGCTTGAAGAAGAGGTTAAGACTTTGCTTCCCTGTTATCCTTCTGCCTGGTGCTGCTGAGAAAACAGTGAATCTGGTCAAAAGAAACTGTCAAAGATTTGATTTACTCTAAAAATTGCAAGTACATCTTAATAGCTACCCTTGATTCATTTAAATTCAACGGAGCAACTGAAAACTGCCAGCAGCCATTCTAATCTGTTAAATACTCCACCTCAAGAAAACAAAACTCAATATTGACATTGCAGATAATGAACTAGTTCTAGCTTTAGTTTTACTAGGAAGAAAGGGAATGAGGAAAGGAGGGGAGAGGCAGGACAGGAGAAAATGGAAACATTTGCTGCTGACAGAAACAATTCTCCTAAGGCACTTACACCTTGGTGAGATGGTCAGAAATTGCCCCCTCCCTTTCCCATGATGGATTAGGTTCCCAGACCCCAGCTCCACAGGCTACCGCCACCCACAAGGGCTTCAGAGTTGATATTACTAATAAACTAGCAGAGCCACCTCCTCCACCACTGAGTGGACTTTTTCCTGTCAGGAGGAAGAACCATCTGGGAGAAATGCCAATCTTTGGAAGGAACTGTTCTAAGCAGCAATATCATCTGAATTTTGCTTTTATAGATTTCCTACATGGTTCTTGTGTTTTAGTAACAATGCAAAGACATTTGAATGTGTGAATTATAAGAAATTAGGAATAGAATTAAGAAGAATGGGAATTCCAGAGCATTTAATTGTGCCCATAAGAAACATAGATTAAGAAGCAGTCATTCTTGAGTCATCTATTCCGTAAACAGCCATGATCTTTAAATAAAGGATTTCTGATGCTGTTTAAAAAAAAAAAAGAAGCAGTCATTCAAACAGAACAAGGGGATCGGGCATAGTTTAAAATCGAGAATGGAGCACATCAGGGTTGCTGTATCTTTTCTCCAAAACTATTCAATCTCTATTCTGCACAAATAATTTGAGAAGCAGAACTATATGAAGAAAAATGGGGCTCAGGACTGCAAGATTCATTAACAACCTATGTTATGCAGACAGTACAATATTGCTCCCAGAAAGTGAAGAGGACCTCAAACACTTAATAAAAATAATAAATCTCTATCCTTAAATATGGGTTATACCTCAGTATAAAGAAAACAAAAATCCTCACAAACTGCTTCAATAAGCAACATCACAATAGAGAAAAGATTCAGTATAATGCATGGCAGCTATTGCTGTTTTTATGTGTTGTCAAGTTGGAACTGACTCATAGCTGACTCTGCAGTGGGTTTTTAGATGCTGTAAAGCACACAAGAGGAGAGACTGTCTTTCCCTGCTTATCACACTATGGAGAGCCAGCAGATTCGAACTACCCACATTTGTGTTGGCAACACAACTCCAGCAGTTAAAAAAAAAAAATTAAAACATTCACTACATTTGGAAACATCTCTTTCAAGTGACAGGAGCAAGAATGTCAGCTTAAAGATCAAGGTGCAACTGGCCCAAGCCACAGTATTTCCAAATATTTATATGCAGATGAAAAGTTGTACAATGAAGGCTGAGAACAATTAATGCTTCTGGATTGTGCTGCTAGTAATGAGTATGGAATAGGATTTGCAACACTTGCTGCAGAAGATCAAAGACTACAGCCTTCCATATGGACTGTATCTGAACATCAAGAAGACAAAAACCCTCACATCATGATAGATGGAGCAAAGCCTGAAATTACCAGTGATTTAATCTTACTTGTTGGAAGCAGGAGTGGCATCCACTTCCTAAACAACATGCCTCTGGAAACTCCATGGACTTTGATAAATGACAATAGTTATAGGAAGGCTTCAGGTCTTTTGTTCATAGCGTTGTTGAGTCATGCTCGACTTGACGGAAATCAGTAACAACAACAAAAACAAATCTTACTTGGATCTACAATCAACACCTTTGTTATGCAAAATGGTTGACTCTGGAGAACATTATGCTGAGTGAAATATCCCAGTCACAAAAGGACAAATATTACATGATGCCACTGTTGTAGAATGGGACTGTCCTTGGGGTTGGGGAGAGACTGAGTAAGATGGGTTCAATAATGTATACTGCACTGAAACAGAGAAGGGAGAAAACTGTTTAAAAGAGATATATAACTAGGTATTTCTGTCATCACAGGAGACTAGAGCGAGGGCTACATGGTGGAGGGGACCTGGGGGAGGGTTTGTAAAACAATGAAAGAATCTTTTCTTTTACTTTTCCATAATTTTTGGACTCATGTACTTATAACTTGTTAGTCAAATTTGTGTCTTCTAGGTTGCAACACCCCCATGATACATCTTCAAGGATATGAACATGTACGGCCAAGCACAATCAATAAGAGTGCATCTAAATTCCAAAATCAATCTCCATAATAGTCTATGTGTTTCCTACTGCCAAAGGGGCCCTTTAGAGTAGTGAGAGAAGATCTTCACCCTGAAACCCACAGCGTCCCTTTTCAGCAGGAAGTAGCTAAGAGAATACGCCATCCCCTTTTCCTTATGACTCAGGGTGAAGTCTCTCTCAGGGAGGAGTGATAGGGAATGGCAAAGGACACACTGACAAAGAAGATTAATCAGAACTGGCTTTGACAAACACTGTGGCATTTGGACAAGAACAAACTGGGAGGAGGGTAGAGAGAACAGTGCAACAATGAATGAATGGAAACCCAAAATCTCTGTAAATGTTTATGAAAATTAATAAAATATAGAGAAAAAAAAACCAAAAAAAAACAAAACAAAACACCTTTGGTACCAGCAGTCAGGAGATCAAGATGTCAGAAGTATTTGCAGTGGAAAAGTCTTCTGTCAGGAACCTCTCCAGGGTGTTAGTATGAAGACTGAGTTGCACCTGACTCAAGCCATGGTCTTTTTAATCATTTGCTGAGCATCCGAAAGCTGTACAATGAATAAGGATGACCGAAGAATTATTGATGTCTTTGAGTTGCAATGCTGGATAAGAGTGCTGGATATTCCACGGACTTCCAAAAGAACAATATAAGAACAAAAGAATAGGTAAGTCTTAGGAAAAGTGCAGCCGGAATACTGCTTGGAGGCAAGGATGGTGAAGCTTCGTCTCACATGCTCTGAGCGTATTGCTAGGAGGGGCTATTCTCTGGAAAGAGCCATCATGCTAGGAAAGGTGGAGGGTCAGCCAAAGAGAAGAAGACCCTCAACCAGATGGACTGACATAGTGACTGCAGCAATGGACTTAAGTGTGTCGGAGATGATGGGGATGGCACAGGATAGGGCAGGGTTCATTCAGGCCTGATACTCAACCGCACCTGACCACAACAATACAGACTGCCAAGAGAACCAAAGATATCTGTCCTTCAGGACATGTAAACAGGAGGTGCTCCTTGAAGGCAAGGTTGGGTATGCTGTCTGGGGGTGAAAGTCCTCGGGGAAAGATGTCATGCTCGGAACAATAAAAATTCTTCAAGACAGAAAGATCCTCATCGTGATGAATTAATATTGTGATTAAAAAAAGAGAGAAAGAAGGAAACGGGCTGGAGCCATTGTGAAGACAGAACATGACAGGGCAAAGGTTCAATTTATTGTTCATAAGATCACAATGAGTTGGATTCAATTAAGAACACAGTTCTAAAAACAAATTCAAACCAATGTACAATGTACAACAACTCATGTAAAACCAATCATGCCTTAAGAAACCCCACTCGCTCTCCGCCAGATGCTCTGCTGGAGAAGGAGGGGCAATCTCCTCCTGTACCAGTCAGATCCAATTTAACGGTACACACACATAATAATAATTTTTTTAAAAAAACCCACCATTGGGGTTGCCATCTAGTCTATCCTAACATATCAGCTACCTCAGACTAGAACTGCCCACTGGGTTTCTGAGTCTGTAAGTCTTTACCAGAGCAGACTGCCCTCTTTCCCCTGCAGAGCGGTTGGTGTATCAATCTTCCAGTTAGCAGCCCAACACTTAATTCACTGTGCCACCAGGTTCATGTTATAGCACAAAAAATCATGCCAGGTGCCACCCATTGAGGAATAGGGGAGTGTCACAGACACAACATATAGATATTACAAGAACCTCCATCGGAGGACCACAAAAACTGAGTAAATAAAAACTCAGGTCAGGTGTACCCAAAGCAGATGGGGCGCAACAAATCTGAGAATAAAGATTTTATTTTAACTTTTTTAAGCAGAAAATTACTTAAGAGTATGCAGCAACAAAAATACTGCACTGAGATGGGAGCTGATGGCGGACACTGAGGAAGGAGGAGTGATGTTAGTGTTTGAGGGGAGGGATAGAAATCCATGCCCACTGCCTTGAGTTCAATTCTAAACTCACAGCTACCGGGCAGGATCATGCAGAATTGTCCCAAAGTGCCTTCGAGGCTGTGATTGCTAAGGAAGTTGCCTGTCTTCTCTCTTTTCTGAGGAGCAGCTGATGGGTTTGAAACTGAGTGTAAATGTTTTTCTTCAGGTGAGTGAATACCTGAAACCTGTGTGACTGTGACTGTGACTATGGTGCTGAAAACCTGGGGGATGGGAAGAAGGTAGTAGTAGCTCAACAGAACTTATAAAAAGATGATGCCTGGAGGGTACAATGTTAATAGGTGGGTTTGGAAATGTGTACATGGTGTTCTTATTCCATTTTTATTTTGCCAACTATTTGAAAGTCTGAGATTATTCCCAAGTTAGAGAGGGAGGGGAAGTGTGCCCTTAACCACTGTTTGGCTTGAGGTCTGTTACCTAGTATGTGCCCACTCCACTCAATCAGAATTAACAAGCAGTAGTAACTAAAGGAAAGCTACATTTTATCTTTGCTTGAATCCTTTAGCAAGCTTGTCAAATAATTACAACCTCTCAGGAAGTTGTAAAAGTAATACAAAATGTACATTCACCAACCATTCCTGACTGAGGCCAGGAACTTTAAAGTCAAACTTCAAAGTCAAGTACATGCCAGGTGATTAAGAAACAAGGTCGTAACCTCAAATCACTAGTACACCCAGAGAGAAAATGCGTTTCAACCAGCAGAGCAAAACTTCTGCTTAGAAGGACAAAGTCTCTCTTAACCAACCATTTTTAATGGTCAATGTTAAGAACACCCTTTCTCTAGATCGTCCCAAGCACACAAATAGGAAATTCATCCCCAAACTCAAATGACTAAAATACAAACAAAAAAATTTCAATTTATTTAAAAAAAGGGAACCGAAATCAATGAAACTTTTTTTGTTCTATTACTTAACCCATCACTCTCAGTTTCTCCATCTATAAAATGAAAACAGCAATGGGTGTTGGGAATTTTAAATAAAATAATTAATGCAAAGCACTAAGCTTGATCTCTCAAACTCCCTGGTGATCAGGTGAGACAGACTCACGGCTGCCCCTCTAGCAGGTTTTCAAAGGTGGCTAGCCTCACGGGCGGAGACTGCCCATCTTTCTCCCTCAGCAGCTGGTGGCTTCAAGCTGCCTGAGGCGCTGCTTTTCGGTTAGCAGCCCAACTGATGGCTACTCTGCCAGAGCTACCCTCTCCAGTATGGAGCAAAGAAAACAAACCAAACCCAAACCCATGGCCATCAAATCAGTTCCAACTCACAGGGACCCTACTGGGCAGGGCAGAACCGCCTCACAGGTTTCCAGGCTGTGAATGTTTAAAGATGCCAACTGTCACATCTTCCTCCTAATGTGTCTTGTGGATTTGAACCACTGACCATTCTGTGAGTAGGGCAACATTTAACCAACTACGCCATCAGACCTCCTGGTATAAAGTGAACACTCCCTGAACATTAACTGTGATTATAAGCTTTCCTTTAAGTCAATAAAGATTTCTATATACATAATTTTTAATAGCTATAGAAGATGAATGTTCCATAATATAACCATTTCAATAAGGCATACTGCTTCAAATTTTTTTCTGTTAACAAATAATGCTGCAATGCTGAGCATAATGTTATACATAAACCTTGCATTGCCTCTCTGCTTATTTCCTTAGAATCTCTAGAAGTGAAATTACAGGGTCGAATCACATGTATAAATTTTCAGTTCAATTAAAAAAAACCCTGTAATTTCAAGCTCATTGTAAAAAACTTCAATAGCAAATGCATGCAGAGAAAGAAGCAACATTTTCTCCCGCTCTCTGCAAATCAACCCTTCAGAGGTTATCATTCTATCCTCCTTCTGTATGAACTTAAAATTACACACAAGCATTCACACATCACTGTTTTTTTGTTTTTATTCTTATCTGGGGTCAGGCTATACATTTGTAGCTTTGCCTTTCACTTACTGTACACCTACACCTTTAGCCTGACAGCCAACACACACACACACACACACACACACACACACACACACACACACACACCCCCAACATAGTATGGATATTCCATCATCTGCTTAATCATCCTTTATTGATAGAAATTTTGGTCAGCTCCAGTTTTTGCTATTAGAAACCATGCTATTTTGAAAAGCCTTCTATGTATCTTGTTCACAAGACAAAGCTATCTGTAGGATGCACTCCCAAAGGTGGAGCCACCCTGTCAAAGGTGGGGGCATAGTTAAAATTTTAGGAACATCCAATGGCACTCCAAACAGTATACAGTGATGGACCGACAGTTGCTGTAACAATGGACTCATGCTCATAAGAGACGATGAGGTGGCACAGGTCAGGCAAGGTTGGGATCTGTCATTCACAGGGTCATAAGTTCACAGGGTCGCTGTGAGTCATAGTCAGCTAAACAGTACCTAACAACAACAAAAAATGAAACACTCTAACTACAGTAGGAAACTGGGCCACTAGAACCACCTTGGAGAGACATGGGCAGCACTGTGGGCACCAGCATCTGCAATGACAAACAGCCAGGCTCGCCCCTGTGCCTGCCGCCACGACACTGGGTGGATGAACCCGTCTTAGAGGACACAGCTAAGAGGTCACAGTCCTCCACACCAACAGGCAATCTCCTTTCAAAGGCTGCTATGAACGTTTAAAAAGGAAATGCTGAAAACTCATACCCATGGCCAACATTTTCAAAAGAAAAAAATTTTCTTCCTAAACATTTTCTAAATAGCATCAATTAAAAGCATGCAAAGGAGTCTCTGGCCTTACAGACCCAAAATAGCCCTGCTTTTCAGAAACATAGAAAAGAAAATGAGATGGTGTGGAGGAAAAGAGTTCACCAGCAAGTCTGGAAACTGGATTCGGGCCAGGCCTGGGAGGTCAGTCAGAGTGGGCCTCCCTGCTGTCCCCTCTGAGGAGGTACGTGCCTCCACCTCCCCCAAAGAACCCCTCCCAGCTACCTCCAATGCTACCATTAGGGATTTGTGGGGCAGAACCCAAGCCAGTTATAGCCTAGTGACTATAGCCCCCAGACTCCACGCATCTGTGAGATTCTGACAACCCTTTACTTGGCAGCAGTCGTGAAAATGCGCACCAGGCAAGGCCATGAGGCAGCTGAGCAGACGCTCCTCAGAGGACCAGGGCCCTCAAATGGCCATGACAAGGCTCATCCTTCACCTCCCTGGGCCTTCGGATCCTCTTCTGTAAACTGAGGGGACACTTCCCTCTGATATCTTCAAGGAACTTTCCAGAAATCTCTATATTCTACAAGTCTATGATTCAAATCCCACAGAACAGAACAGAAGAGAGTTAAGAGTTCTACTTGCCCATTTTGCCAGCAAAGACATTTCTGCCAACTTCAAAAGGTAAGCAAAGGACACCAGGGTGTACTTGAACTGACTGAATTGCCTAAGTCAACTAAGCTTGTATGTTTTAATAATACTGACATAGTTCACCTTGAGTTAACATGATCTTGTAAACTTTCCTGGTCTTGCTTGGCCTAGCTACCAGAAGCATCTCTAATTCTGGTGACAGGAAGCAGTCTGTCCAAGACAACAAGACCTATGACCTAAGGAGTTCTGGTGGCACAGTGTATAGCACAGTGCACTGCTAACTAAAAGGCCAGCAATTCGAATCCACCAGTTTCTCAGCGAAAGAAAGCAGCTTCCTCCTATTAAGATTTACAGCCTCAGAAATCTGATGAGGGCGCTCTAAGAGCTGGAGCCGACTTGATGGCAGTGCGTACCTCTAAGCTGATGTGCAGTGGCAAAAAAAGATAGGCACCATTTTTGCTTCACCCAGCAGCCCTTATCCCTCTCTCACCCACTCGTCAAACATACGGAAGGTAACTCCTGCCCAGGCGGCCCTGCACGGGCCAGCATGAGGGCAGAACTCACATCTGACACTCCAGCCAACGCTTCCTTCATTCTCACCCTGTACAACATCACTCCAATCCCAACCTTTTGGCTTCAGCACCCACTGCTTAACATGCTGCGTCCTCCCAGGTCCCCGTTGTCCTTATGGGATCACAATTTAGTGCCTGTTTCTGCAAGTGAACTCCTAATCAAGAGGCTACAGGCCCAAGCCCCTGCACTGCTCAAGCTCAACTGTATGTAACATGGAGAGGATAGTGCCTAGCTCACAGGGGCTGCTGGGAGAATTAAGCAATCTTCATCATATGCGATAGAGCTCTGATGGAGTGGCCTGTAGAGAACTGCACTGCTAGTCAAAAGGCCACACTCTCTGGAGGTTCAAATCCATCAGCTGCTCCATAGGGAAAGATGGGTAATCTCTGCCCATGTGGTTTATAGCCTCTGAAAACTGCTGGAGGGTCAGCTATCAGTCAGTTCTGACTGGACAACAATGACCTTGACTTTGACCATCATATGTAAGTGATCATTATCATCAGCATCAGGTCATTAGGACTTTTTTTTTTAATCTCCATCAACTGGATTTGATGGGACTCATACGATCTTGTTACTAAGGGTCAAACAAGTACCTTGTCTCCAACCTTCTCTAAACACCAGACCTAATTATCTTGAATAGTCCTACTTTATCTTAGCCTGTCTCAAGTTTATTTTAGGAGCTCTAAGCAGTGACCTCTCTAAAGTACTCAAGAGCAAGGGTGTGTCTCTGGAGACTAAGGTGTGTCTGATACAGGCCATGGGCTTCAATCACTTGTTATGCATCAGAGAGTTGGACAATGACTAGGGACGATAGAAGGAGAATTGATGCCTTTGAGCTGTGGTGCTGGAGTACTGAATGTACCATGGACTGCCAAGAAAATAAACAGATTCATCCTAGAGAGGGTTAAAGCAGGCTACTCCTTGGAGGCAAGGATTCTGGAGCTTCGTCTGACATACTTTGGACATGTTGTAAGGAGGGACAGGTCCTTGGAGAGGGACATCATGCTTGGGAGGGTGGAGGGACAGCGCAGGAGGGAAGACCCTCTATTAGGTAGATTGATTCAGTGACTGGGGTAATTGGGATGGGTGTGTCAGAGGCAGTGTAATTGGCACAGGACAGAGCAGAGTTTAGAGCTGTTGTACATAGGGTCACTGTGAGTCGCAAGCCACTCGACGGCACATAACAACAACAAGCAGTGAGAATGGAAAACAAGAAGTAGTGTAAAAATATGGAAGATCCAGGTTTTGTAAAAGGAACCTCAGTGGTACAGTGGTTAAGAACTTGGCTTCTAACTAAAAGGTCACTGGTCTGAACCCACCAGCAATTCTGAGGGAGAAAGATGTGGCAATTTGCTTCCATAAAGATTCACAGCCTTGGAAAACCCTGTTGAGGTCACTACGAGTTGAAATTTGTAGCAATGAGTTGAAGGTTTATACACTGTAAGGAAGCCTGGTAAAGTGCTTGGCTGGTAACTGAAAGGCTGTTGGCTGGAATCCATTCAACAGCTCTGAGGAAGAAAAACCTGACAATCAATGAAGATTCTATTTTTTTTTTATTTCCCTCATTGCTGTCGAGTCAGAACTGACTCATAGCTGACCGTCTGGTGGGTTACCAAGGTTGCATACTGCGTAAGAGACTGTCCACCTTCCTCCCTGGAACTACCGGTAGATTTGAACAGCCAGGGGAATGGGCTTTGGTTAGCAGCACAATTCTCTGTGGACCAGGCCACCAGCACTCCCTCACATACAGAGTACTAATCTAGAAAACACTACTGGGCAGGTTTTTATCATTTGGGGCTGCTGTGAGTTGAAACTGCATTGATCTGTGATACAAAATAATAATGCAGAATGTAGGACATGCATATACTGGACGCAAGCAGGAGAAAGTCCTCTCAGTCAACCTGCTGCTTCCCAGGTCTGAAGTATTAACAGCCAACGTTTACAGTGAGAGAGCTTATCTTTCTTGGTCTGCTTTGGGTATAAAACTGATTAAAAGAGTTTTTAAAATGAGGGTCTTTTTGTGTCACTACCCAGTTGGTCACATATTTTGCAAGATTCTAGCAATAAATGTTTATCAATAATTGATTAAGTCTGTTTACTATTTCTTCATGTCAACAATAATCTAAACTTTAACAATCCATATTTATAAAGGGCCAATAATATTATAAAATCAATCACTGCTACAGATGTGATGATGATGATGGTAAGAATATCTTAAGTAGGCAAGGAATTACCTTAGTTTCTTAAATTAGTTTCTTAATTTTGAAATCAAGAGCAGTCACATTCAAGGTCAATCCCAGTTTAAAGGTACTGAGAACATTCAGTTTGGAGAGACCTGATACCTGCTCTGGTAACAGTGTCTAGAATTAGACCAATCTTAGGTCAGAAATTCCTATTATGTCATCCACAGCCAATGAGAACTCAGAAACAGCATGCACCCACATAAAGTTGATATAATTCCAAACAAAAGCAAGGAAATGTGATGATTTGGGCACCCTTTGTGTCCTTACCACGATAAAGGCACAGTTTCTATTAGGCTTTCTGAAATTCTGAAAATGGCCCCTGGCTCGGGGGAGCTGTCAGCCTAGGTGAGCACCTAACAGATTACAGGTGTGGCGATGCACCAGCCCTAATCCCCTTCCTATCATGATTCTTGAAGTGCAGTTGTAGCTGAGGGTGTGGTGTACACACACACACACACCCTACACACACCCTCCTCTACACACCCCCCCTACACACACGCCCTCACATCCCCTCTACACACTCCCCCTCTACACACACCCCACACACACACATATCCCCCTCTACACACAGACGCCCTCACATGCCCTACACACACACACACACACACACACACACACACACACCCCTACACACACACCCCCACCCTCTCCATCTTGTGCCTTGTCAGAACTGGGGAGGGTGGATTAGAAAACATGTAACTTGAAAAATTCCCAGCAGTCACAAGCATATATAACAACGCCCACCCTGGAACTGAGAGTCTCTGGTTTAAAAACAACTTGAGCAAATCAGAAACACATTACATTTCCTTACCACACACGTGTGCACACATGGAGAGAGAAGCCAACAATCCCAGGTGCTCAGTGGGAGGCAGAAGCTGGGCACCGATAATCAGGTAATCCAGTCTACATGCCCATTAGAGGGAAAGTACTTTGTAACAGGCTATTGTTGCTCTGTGATTGCATCAATGAAGGGCAAATCTCCATCAAGGTCAATCAATCAGCTACTTCAGATATCTCACATTAGGATCCAGAGGGGGCAGCTGCTTCCCCGCTCACAGCGCTGGGTCCTAATCCTGGCTTCACTCATCTGCTTTGAGCCCCCTCAATCTAGACCTTAGGTTACAGAGTTGCCAGCTGGCAGGACTTTCACTCTTTCTACCACTCAAGATCCACTGTTCTCTCAAGGGCCAACAACAGGGCCGAAGGCAGAAATCTTAGAGCAAAAAGGGGAAAAAAAACTCCTGGGTGCATAAGAGACGAGAGAGGAACCTTTCCTTGGTAGACTGGAGCAACTAAGCACAAGTACTCATAACCAACATTTCATCACCAGAAATGCAAGGGCGCGGCATAAAACTAAACCGTCTCATCTAATTCCGGCAGCGCCATAAACCCGATGGCTGTACTGGGGCTCCGTCTGATGTTTTAAAGAAATGAAGGCTGTAAAAGTGTGATATTGATGGTTTTCAGCTCGCAGGTCCAATAACTGCCTAACAGCAGTGTCCTGCCTTATAGATGATTACTGCTGAGTCTGTTGCTGGATTTGTTTTCCCTCCCAGCTTATGTGGGTCCTCAGAGATTACTCTCTGCCAAAGACAAACGCCAAAACAGGAGAACTTTCTGGCTATTCATGTGCACTTAGCATTCCATTAAATACCACTCAGAAAACCCACTACCTGAAGTGCCCTCCCGCTAAGGGCTGACAGCCGAGGCTAACGCGAAAGGGCCCCAACCTTGGGAGCCGGACTTCTGGGTCAGTATTTCCTCATCTGTCAGACGAGGATGATAAAACACCACCCCTCAGGTTGTGGGGAGAAAGAATCAAAGCGGTAGCATTGCAAACCCTGTAAATTTAGGCAATGACAACAGAGAAATGTTGTTCTAATTAACCACACTGCTCTGTCGCATGGACATGACGGACGCCAAGGAAACACTAGTTTTCACAAGACCCTGCCCTAGTTGAGCAGTTATCATTTACATTCTTTTTTTTTTTAAAAAAAGATGGTTTTGTTGTTGAGCTTCCGCTCCTGCATTCCATGTGCCTGCCATCCTCTCCCCCAAAAGGACCTCAGCGTGTTACTGGCCAGGAATTATTTAGGCAGAATTCATTCTTGGAAGAAAGGAGAGCAGCACTAAATAGAGGTCCGCAGCAGATTAAGAATCTGCATTTCCACCCTGAATATGGGGAGCTGTGGTAGCCTTGTGGTAAGGAATTATGCTGCCAACACAAAGGGACACAGTTTGAATCCACCAGCTGCTCCACAGGAGAAAAATAGGCAATCTTCTCCGTGTGATTAACCGCCTTTGAAAAGTCACTGGTGGGTCAGTTATGAGTTGGTACTGGCTCAATGGTACATAAAAACCCTGAATATATAGAATCAAAACACAGAATTTTACAGTATCTTAATGATCCTGGAGAACTGGGGGGTCAAACAGGAATTAAATGGTTCAAAGACCTGGACCACTAAACAAGGTGCCAACACCGTCTCGTTCAGCCCTTTCAATTGAGCAGTCAGCGTGGAGGCAGGAGGGGCCCTCTGTGCTCCCACAGCAAGGCCCAGCCATTCGCCAGTCATTCAGGCCTCCTCATTCTTGCCTCCTAAGAGCACTCCAGGTGCACCCTCTCCTAGACTATCTGTTCATTCTCTTGGCCTTACATGGAATGTTCAGTGCTCGTCTCCAACACAACACCTCAAAGGCATCAATTCTTTTTCTGTCATCCTTATTCATTGTCTAGGTTTTGGATGCCTATCTAGTAATTGGAAAGACTATGGCCTAAATCAGAGACACTTCAGTCCCCAAACTGACATCACTACTCCTCAATACTTAGGAAAGGTCCCTAACTACAGACTTTCCCAGTGTCATGTGTCTCCTTATTTCCTGATTGCTTGTACCAATGGTGTTAATTGTGGATATAGGCAAAATGAAGCTGTTGACAGTTTCAATCTCCTCTCATCCAGCATGACACTGGCTGTCATTTTCCTGACAATTGAGATGCAATCCATACTGAAGGCTGCATTCCTTGATCTGCTGCAACAAGTGCTTCAAGCCCTCCTCACTTTCAGACAGCAAGGTTGTCATCTGCATAACGCAGGTTATTGTTAAATCTCCCTCCAATCCTGATGCCACACTCAGTTAGTTACTATTAGTCTGAGACTTTGCTGGAACGATGAGAGAGGCTACATCAGATGTGTTCCCTTGGGGCTCCTGCACTGAACCTGCAGCAAATGTTCAACTGATATTATCAATGACCTGGTGACTTTGTTGATGAATTCATCATCTCTGGCAGTTGATACCAAGAGTCTCTCCTGTAAACTATTCTGTGAGAAGTCTGTCTACATGACTCAAATACCGTTATCTGGAAATAACCTCAAAGATAATGCCCACTATTTTTCCTACTGGTGATTGTTTGGCTGTTCCTATTGTTTGGTAATTGTCGAGGTGCTGCCATAAATATCAAGTAAGACTTGCCATGATCCCAGCTCAGCATGGTAATTTTGGACAGGTGGTGGACAATAGCAGAGGACCAATCTTCACATAAAATCTGCAAATACATCTGCTTTTTATCATCAGATGTGTGATTTGGGTTTCTGGGCTTACTTTATTGCCTTGAGATTAGAATTATACAACTTTTTTGCACTGCAATGTCCATGGTTGCTGCTGGAAGAGTTCTTTTCGTCATTATTACCATGATGGGTTTTTTGGAATGCTGGATGTTAGAACTGTCTCATTTCTATCTGTAAGTAACCTCAAGGCACCACACTTGGCAGAATGAAGCTGAAGCTATAGTGGCAGAGATGGCCACCCCTCACCATAAGCTCTAGCAAACCCAGCTGTCTTTGATCTTTAGAACTTTTTAAACTCTCTTGAGCATTTTTAAGTAAAAATAAACTGTGTGTGGGGGGGGTGGTGGGAATAATGCCTACTTAAACAAAAGCTCTCGTTTCCCCCTCAATTCTTGGCTATGTATTTAGAGTTGAATGCTGAGCTGTGGTGGTAGAAGCGTGCTGGATATCACATGTGCTGCCAAAAGAATAAACTGATGTCTTGGAGAAGGTATAGGCAGAACATTCTTAGGAGTCAATGATGACAAAGCTTCATCTCACATATTCTGAGCATGTTGGTAAGAAAGGCTATTATTCCCTGGAAAGGTATATCAGGCTTGGAAAGGTGGAGGGTCAGTGAAAGAGAGAAAGACCCTCACTGAGACGGACTGACACACAATGACTGAAGCAATGGACTCAAGTGTCAGAGATGATGAGGACGGCACAGGACAGGACAGGGTTCAGATCTGTTATTCATAAGGTCATGATGAGTCATACTTGTCTTGATGGCACTTAATGACAACAATGATCTAAAGCTCCCTTAATTTCACAATCCATTCTTACAGGTTGTTTGCACAAACTTTTTAACATAAGCCAAACCTTTATAGTTGGACATGCCAAAGATAAGGTGGGAAAGTGGGGCCATGATTGAGTCTGATTAAAAATCAGCAAAGGTATGTTATCAGGACTGTACTGTTTCACCAAACTTATTCCACCTGCATGCTAAACAAATAGTTAAGAATTGGGACTATATGAAGAAGAATATGGCATCAGGATTAGAGAATGATATGCACATGACACAAACATGCTTACTGAAAGTAAAAAGGGCTAGAAACACTGACAATGATCAAGGATTACAACTTTCAGTCTGGATTACGCCTCAACAAAAATCCTCACACCTGGGCCAACAAGGAACATCATGATGAACAGAGAAAACGGTGCACCCGTCAAGACTTTAGTGTTCTTTCGATCCACAATCAACTCCCTGGGAAGCAGCAGTCCTGGAATAAAGGAAACATGGCATTGGGCAAATCTGCTGCTAACAGTCTTTTTAGAATTAAAAAGCAAAAATGTCACTTTGAGACCCAAGCCAAGGTATTATCAATTCCCTCATTTGTACATAAAGTTTAGACAAAAAGAAAAGAAAAAGAAAAAAGTTGGACAATATGCACACCCATGTTTATTGCAGCTTTGTTCACAATAGCAAGGAGTTGGAAACACAAAAGGACAAATACTGCATGGTACCACTGATGTAAAACAGGACTGACTTTGGGGTTGGGGGGGAGACTGAGAAAAATGGGTTCAATAATGTATACTGCATTGAAACAGATGAGGGAGAAAGCTGTTTAAAAGGGATATGTGATTAGGTATTTTTGTCATGACAGGAGTCTAGAGTGGAGGCTACATGGGGAGTGGACATGGGGGAGGATTTGTAAAACAATGAAAGAATTTTTCTTTTACTTTTCAAAGAGGGTAATGTACTAGGGGGAGGGCTGGGAGGGGAGAAAAGTGCAACAATGAATGAATGAATGGAAATCCAAAGTTTCTGTTAATTTTTACTGAAATTAATAATAAATTTAAATAAAACAAAACAAAAAAAGAAGTGCAATCACAATGGCTAGAACATAGACATCTTTCACTGAAACAAAAATGACATTTGCTATGAATAATTAAGCACACATACACACAAGCTGGACAATACGGAAGACTGAAGAACTGATGCCTTTTAGTAATGCTGTTGGCAAAGAATATTAAATACACCACAGACTGTTAGAACAACAATTTGCTTAGAAGTTCATCCAGAATGCACCTTAGAAGACAGGATGGCAAGACTTCATCTCAAGTGCTTTGGAAACATTATCGGATGTCTCTAGAAGACGTCATGTGTAGAACATTAGATGGTCAGAGAAAAAGACCCTCAACAGGATGGACTGACTAAGTGCCTCAAACATAGCAAGGACTGAGAGAATAACACAGAACTGGGAAGCTTTGTTTTGTTGTATACAGTTGACTCAACACAGACCACCACAACAGCTTGACGTTGTATCCTGTCTTACAGTCCACAAAGCAGAACTGAAACAGCCCTCATGGATCATACAGCAGAATGGAGAGAGCAGCAATAAAACAAACAAAAGAAGGGCAAACTGTGATGAGGACTTGGAGAGAAGTCAGGAGGCTCCAGATAGCGGTGAACATCAGTAACAGGTGGGTCCCCTGGCCTGACATCTCAAAGAAGAGTCGGAGTTGGCTAAGTGATGGCAGGATGGACATTCCAGAAGAGAGAATAGCACGGGCAAAGACCCGAAGGCAAAGAGTGAGACTTACTGGAGGAATCTAAAGCCAATGTTATTAAGTGCATTGTACATAGTACGAGACTGGAGAGAGTAAGGGGCTGGGTAACACCGGGCCTTGCAGGCCATATTGAGAATTTGGTCTTTATCCTAAGAACAATGCAGAGTTGGGTTTCTGCAAGTTGTGCGGAGGTTGTTATGGAGATGACCAGATATATATTCTGAAAAGCTTGCGCTAGCAATAGTGTTGCAAAGGCATAGCAAAGAGGCATGAAGGAATTAAGGAAAGTATTTTTTAGGGTTCTTAGAACATTTTAGGTTTGCAACAATGATAATCTGGACCAGAGCAGTGGCTATAAAGCTGAAAGAAGAAATCTGAGATTTAGGAGATGAGTTGCCTGAGACTTGCGGGGTGAGTTTTGGAGATAGAGAACAAGGCCATTGGACTTGCAAGTCTGGAATGACAGCAGTGCCATTTACAGACTTTGGAAAAAGAGCATATCAGCTTTAGGAGAAATAGAGTGCGTTCAGGTTGGGAGACATTAGAGTCTGAGATACTTGGTGGCCTCCAGGCATGGACTGAAAGTTCTGGTTCAGCAGCTGATATATGTCACATTTATCTCCACTTGGGCAGGAGATGAGTGGTTCCTTACAGATAACCTAAAACTAGTACAAAGAGAACTTGCTGATGTTGAATAATGAAAGACTGTCTTAAAGTCAGGAACTTCTAGAAATACTATACAAATACTATGTAATTAAACCTTTTAGAAATGTCTGCAGAAGTTCCAACTTTTTAGAATATATCTTTCAAGAGAAATTGACTTATTATTCTATAGAAAAAAATACTTTTTCATTCTAAATTATAAATTGGGTGTCAAACAAGAGACTTCAAAATAGAAGGGAAATTAGAAGACAAAAATTTTCTTGAGAAAGACGAGAAGTGTCACCCAATCAGCTCATTTGTTGGGTACTGCTGAGTCAAGGACAACTCACAGGGATCCTCCAGGACATAGCAGAATTGCCCACAGGGTTTCTAAGCTGCAACCTTTATAGGAACAGATAGCTAGTGCTTGTCTACTTCTGAGCTTCTTGGGGAGTCGGAATTATCAGCCTTTTAGCTAGCAGCTAAAAGGACACTATACTTGGTATATGCCAGTTAATTCAAAGCTTTTCGTTGAGGGTTGTTGTTTTGTGCCATCGAGTCACCTGCAACTCACAGTGCCCATCGCTATAGTTCTGTACAGCTCTCAAGCCTGCCCTGTCCTGAGCCAGTCTCACCATCTCTGACACACCTACACTCATTAACCCAGTTACTGTGTCAGTCCACCTCATCCAGGGTCTTCCTCTCCTGTGCTGTCCCTCCACCCTTTCCAGCACGATGTCCTTCTCCAGGCACTGGTCCCTCCTGGCCACATGCCCAAAGCAGTTGAAGGTAAGAAAGGAACATAGGGACACTAGATGGCGGTGGGTTTGTTAATGCACTCAGAGGAGTTCTAGTGGCACTAAGTATTTCAAGAAATTGGCTGCTAAGCAAAAGGTTTGTGGTTCAAACTCACCAATTGCCCTGTGGGGGTAATATACAGCAGTTTGCTTCCACAAGGATTTACAGCTTTGGAAACCCAATGGTTTCTACTCCACTCTACAGGGTCATTAGGAGTTGGGATCAAGTCAGCGGCAAGGAGGGTAAGGTGGTCAGGTAGTAAGTGAAAGGTTTGCTGAATGAGTTAATTCAGAGGCACTGGAAAGGAGGCCTGAGGATCTAATTCTATGGGAGCAGAGCAGAAATAATGAAAACACGGGGAGGGGGTGTAACCAAGGTCTCCAAACAGTGTGCATGCACACAAATTGTTAAATGGTAACATCATTTGCTGTGTAAACTCTCCCCCAAACACAAGAAAATGTTATTAAAACAAAACCAAACGCTATAGAGCATGGCTCTACTCTGACACACAAGTCAGAATGAGCTCCACACAGCAAAGCACTAGAAACACACAAAACAATTTATTCTTATGTCAAATTAGTAACTTATTGCTTTCCATACACAATGTTGTGAGACAGATTTCTCAGCAGGCCAGTAGAGGTTAGCAAATTCAACTCAAATGGTCAACAAGAATTCTGCTCACACTAACTGGCAATGTTACACAGTCCTTAAGGATGGCAAATATGAGCACTAGGTAGAAATGTGGACAACATGCAAATGAAATCATGATAAATGAGCAACGAAAACACCGACCAGTAAGTATATTGATTATACAATATTTAAAAATGTAAATGTAGGTCTGATATAGTAGAATGAGACAGAGCTTAGCTTTCCACTATGTTTGCAGTCTACTGCCCCTCCATTCACCTGAGATGGCAGCACTTTGCAAGTTGGCACTACCTCTTATGTCCTTTTTGGCACCCAAGTCCCCACTGTCCTGGCAGACGCAGGTAGGCTGCTGGCTCAGACACTGGGCAAGGTGACCAAGGTGACACTGAAGAGGAGGAGGGCAGAGCTGGAGTCACAAAGAGAAGAAGGAGCTTGAGACAGTGGCCTCAGGCATCCTGGACCTTGGAAGAAGCCTGTAAGACCATGAGACAACCTCAACTCCGCGCCTGCCCCCCACCCCTCTCAGCTGCCTGACCTCAGGCAAGTTACAGAACCTTCAGTTTTTCACTCAAAAAATGGGAAAATAAAAGTCTCCCTTAGCATCCGTGTGGGGAACAAAAGGAATTCAGCAAAAGCCCTTGGTACAGACTGCTCCTTGTATAGTTAATCGCTTTTCTTCTGGGGCCAGCTGCTTAAGCATCGATTTCCTGGTCTGCAAACAGGCAAGCAAGGCAACAGTAATAGGATGTTGTGAGGATGAAATGAAGACGGAAGGCAGTCAACTGCAGTCCCATGCAAACACTGATTAGCCCTAATGTACCTGGGCTGGCAGGCTGCTGGCTGATTCAAAGGTCACGTGTGTGAGACATGTTCTCAACAAGCAGCAGCGTCACTGGCAGAAGTATACTGCTTCCTGAAAGATGGCTTCATTATTTCATGAGTCAAAGCTTAAAAATGGCAGAAGAAAAACCCGCTTCGGATCTCATTCGTACCCAGTTCCTACCTATGTCCGGGGCTTGGGGCCAAACTCAGGCCAGTCTGTGTCTGGATACAGACCATTCCTGGGGCGCATTCAGGGAGCCAGAACCTATAGAGACTATTGAAACGTCAGTTCCTGCATTTAGACAGGTGGGCATGTGTTAGCATCAGGAAGCTGGATTCAGTGGCCCTGCTCAGAAGCCAGCCAGAGAGAGGAAGATTCTGCTCTGAACCACGGCCAAGGGCAGCAGCAACTTTGCCTCTTCTTTGGTCTTGCTGCAGGGAAGCTGACAGTGAGAAAGGGAGGGCATCGGACCAGATGTGGCTGGATCGGTGATTGAATGGCCACTGACACCAAAGTCCCAGCTTCTTAGAAGGTGCTTGAAGTAAATCTGTCAAAATCTACACAAAGAAGCCTTTCTAAACTCCATGACCCCGAAGAAGACAACTCCTCTCAGTGTTTGTTGCAGTGAAAATAATGGCAGATCGCAGTTCAAATTTCACCTGCTCACTTTATCCTAAAAGAGCCACTGCCCCACACCTGACCCTTTTTTATTTTTTATAACAAGGTGACATCATGTCAAAGGCCTACTTAGGTGGTATCTGTGTAATAAACACTTCTTATGGGAAGACACTTCATTTTCTTCACTGACATGTCACCTATGCTGGTATTTAGCAGAAATACAAATATATACTGGTTGGGTGAGTAACACCCAAGTGTTGTTGTGTACCACCGAGTCAGAACCAACCCATAGGTGACCGTCCAGTGAGTTTTCAGAGGCAGTTAATCACATGGGAGAAGACTGCCCACCTTCTCCCACAGAGCAGCTGGTGGCTGGTGGCCTCAAACTGTGTGCCTTCAGGATTATAGCACAGCTTCAATGCCACTAGGCCACCGCCTGATTTATATCCTTTTTAGAAAATTTCACCTAGTACAGAAGATTAATATATCATCTGTAGATGTTTGTAGTGTTTTTAGTTTTAGAAACTGGGTATCAAATTTTAGCTAAAGAATGTGACACATTACAACACTGCTGTGGTGTCAGAACCCTTGAATATTGGCTTTTCTAACAATTCCATTAGCTCCTGTTGGTGGTCATGGTCTCCAGCTATCTTAACTGTGGACGTGAAAATCATCAACAGCTGTGGGAACAATATTATAAAAGAGCACTTTCTACACTGTGAACAACGATAGTAGAGGAGGGTGAAGAGATTGTGGCACACTGTGAAAGACTGTGAAGAGACCGTGGTAAGGTGTAACCAAGGGAACTCTGCAGATGGAGACCCAGTTAAAGGTTTTGCTTGTGGATAACTGAAGGAAAAGCTGACTTGTAACTGCTCTGAGAGAAAGACTGCTGGATGGTTGAAATCAGAGGTGAATTTGTGCTGCTGTCCTGAACCTGAACTTTGACTAATTGAGGAATTGTGCCTTGTTAATCTGGTTTGGGACTGCTGGACTAAACCTGGACCTGCATTACATAATATTCTTTGCCTCCCCCACTCCCCAATCTATCTCTCTAATAAACTCACAAGTATGAGTAAAGTCTGTGAGTCAAGCTGCAGCAAACACTGGACCCAATGATTGACAGAAATAGGTGCAGGAGCATGTGGGGTGGCATGTCTGCCAATATAGCTATTTGTATGATACTACAGGTGATACCGATACAGATAGTTCCCCTTTAGGAAGCAGGCAGAAGTGAGACTGGGCCACCCTCACATTGTAACTGCTCCTTTTATAACTGTTGTTATGAGAAAGCAAGACCCAACTTAAAACCCAGATTATTTCTACTCAATAGAGGCATACTTCAGAGATACTGAGCATTCAGTTCCAGATTGTTGTTGCTGTTATGTGCCGTCAAGTCACTTGTGACTCATAGCGACCCTGTGTATAACAGCTCTAAACTCTGCTCTGTCCTGTGCCAATCTCATTGCCTCTGACACACTCATCCTGATTGCCCCAGTCACCGAATCAATCCATCTCCCAGAGGGCCTTCCCCTCCTGCGCCTGCCCTCCACCCTCCCAAGCATGATGTCCCTCTCCAAGAACCGGTCTCTCCTTACAACATGACCATAGTATGTCAGACGAAGCCTCAAAAGCCTTGCCTCCAAGGAGCAGCCGGGTTTAACCCTCTCCAGGATGAATCTGTTTGTTCTCTTAGCAGTCCATGGCACCTTCAGCACTCTTCTCCAACACCAAAGCTCAAAAGCATCAATTCTCCTTGGTCATTGTCCAGCTCTCTGATGCATAACAAGTAATTGCAAAGACCATGGCCTGTACCAGAAAGTCTGCTGTTAGGGACCTCTCTAAAGTACTCAAGAGCAACGGTGTGTCTCTGGAGACAAAGGTGCGTCTGGTACAGTTCCAGATTAGCACAATAAAATTTGAAATAGAGTCCAGAATGAAGGTTGCATAGTGGAGTGCACTGGGGCGGGGGGAGGGGGGGATTGTATACCAATGAAAGAATTTTTCTTTTACTTTTCAAAGAGAAGAGCAAACTGGGGGAGGGGTGGGCAGGGAGAAAAATGCAACAATGAATGAATAGAAATCCAAATTCTCTGTAAACATACATTAAAATTAATTTTTAAAAAAGTTATTTTTATGCAACACTATAGTCTATCAGAGAGCTCTGGTGGCCAAATGGTAAGGTTTGGGGTCGCTACCAACCCAGAGGCATGTGGTTTGAACCCACCAGCTGCTCCATGAGAGAAGGGTGGACAATCTCCTCCTGTGTGATTTATTGCCTCTAAAAACCTGCTGGAGGGTCAGCTATGGGTCAATTCCAACTCGATGGTACACGACAAAACTGCAGTCTATCAAGTATGCAATAGGATGAATGGAAGAGTTTGAAATATTCTAAGAATTATAAAAATGTTAGCACTGAGACAGGAAGTGAACACATTTTTTGGAAAAATGGCACTGAGAGGCCTGTTCCATGCAGGGTTGCTACAAGTCTTAAATTTCTAAACAACAAAACACAGTATCTGCAAAGCACAATAAAGCAGGTATGCTTACAGTATCTTTTCCAGCAACAAGGCACACCAGGCTTCCTCCTTGAGGGCCTAGTACCTCATAGTACCTCGCCCTTCCAAAGAACTACTTATATTGTCATCTCTACTAGGGAAATGGTATTACTCTGGCTGCACCTTCCCCGAGATGTATCTGTTTGTTCTTTTGGAAGTCCATGGGATATTCAATGTTCCTCTCCAATGCCATAGCTCAAAGGTGTCCTCTTGGTCATCCCTATTAATTGCCTAGCTCTCAGATGCATAGCAAGTAAGTGAAAAGACCATGGTTTGAATCCGGAGTACCTTAGTCCTCAAAGTGACATCACTGCTTCTCAATAATTTGGAGAGGTCTTTTGACTACAGACCTTCCTAGTGTACAATCAGTTCCATCTTGACAGTACACAACAACAACCACTAGGGAAATAAGGGGGTTTTTTAGAAACTGAAATCCAATTAACTTATATCAAAGAAAAAGAAAAAAATCTTTCAAAAAAGGAAGAGGACCTGTCAGGAGAGTGACAGTCACTCTCTAGCTCCTTCTCCATAAATAGCGACTCCTCTGCAGGACATTACTTACCAGACGTGTAGAAGTGGAATCAAAAGACTGTCATTCTGGGCCTTGGACTTGAGCCGCCAGGCTGGCTTTGCATCCTACCTCCCAGTCTGTCTCAGATGGAAGTCCCATCAGACAGTGCAGCAGGGGGGCTTGGAAGCAGCAAACAAAATCAGTACATTCAGTTTTCATAAGGTACTTTCTTTAAAAGATAATATCAAACGGGATAATCTGGAAAATGAATTATGCATAATGCAGTTTTGCAATGGCTAACATGAAAAGCAATTTATCTAACAAATTAATTTCAGGTTCTAAACACCCACAAGGTCAAAGGCTCTCTCAGTCGTTTTTGCTCTAAGGGAAAAGAGTATATAAATAACCAGTAAGATAAATGCAGAGTAAGTGCTGCTTTTTCCAGATACACATAACAAACCTGACCTTAGGGAAAAAAATACCTTCTCCAGAAAAGACTTGCCAGGAAAGCTCAGACCCCAGCTCCTGAGGTCAGTGGGCGACTGCACTTTGCAGAAGCACAAACCTCAGATTGTGTAACTCTCTCATGAGGCCTGGCTGGCACGTTGTGACCCTGCTGAATCTTCCTATTCAACAGTCCAGTCCACGAGGTACACTGCCAAGCGAGAGCTTCGACTCTCTGATCAAAAATGACATCTGTAACAGAAGCAAACTCTCTTTCTAGAATTTTCTTCAAAACCTAGTGTTACCAGCAGGCATGACTGTGTCTGGAAACAGGATTTCTTTGTTATGTTAACAAAGTCCTATCAATGTAGCATATATCCTAAACCTCCCCACTTGTGAGTTCTAAAAAGTCTGCAGACGCACACATACTCCAGGGAAGACAGAGGCCATGGCACACACACACATACTACAAGGACGAGAGACACCACATGAGCACTGCCAAGGAAGCAAGAGACGCCCAGGGCTACCAACAAGGAAAGAATCAACATGGCTGACAGAGATCCTGGTTTGGACTTTGAGCACCCAAAGCCATGCAAAAATAGATTTCTGTCCTTTATGGTCACTCATGTGTGGTATATTTGTTACAGCAGCATTAAAAATAACAACAAACCATGCTCGCTTCGGCAGCACATATACTAAAATTGGAACGATACAGAGAAGATTAGCATGGCCCCTGCGCAAGGATGACACGCAAATTCGTGAAGCGTTCCATATTTAAAAAAAAAAAAAAATAACAACAAACCCAAGAACAACAACAAGAAAAAATACCAAAAAACAACCCACCCCCAAAACAAGCCATCCTGTAATTTATCAGCTGAAATCAAGGGTCTTTAACATCTACATGCATGCAAAGCCTACATACATGATCTGTATGTACAAGGGTGGTTTTTCTCAACAGAGAATCCATAGAGTTCAGAGTCTCAAAGGAGTCTAAGTCCTCCCCCAAATTAAAGCACCACTCTTTCTTTTTTTTTTAATTTTTTATTACTTTGTGTGCGTGTACCGTCAAATTAGATCTGACTGGTACAGGAGGATATTGCGCCTCCTTCTCTGGCAGAGCATCTGGTGGATTTGAACCGTGTTCCTCTGGGATTGCAGTGCAGCTTCTTGCCACTAGGCCACCAGAGCTCCCTGCACCACTCTTTCAAATGATGGCATATCCTTGAGATTATTTCAGGAAACCCAGGCTTCTTTGTTCCATCTCTGGTGAGTAAGATTTCTATAAAGTTGGGAATTGTTTGGGGGTCAGAGATTTTCCCAGAAAAAAATATTAGGAAGCTGAGTACTAGCCCACATGTTCTCTTTTGTGGGTGGGGAGCACTTAATTTCCGAAGTGCCCAGGAACAGCACTTGGTGGCATTGTGTCTAACATGTGCCGGGCTGCTAACCAATACGCAGATGACCAGGGAGGGAGAAAGATGGGAAGTCTCCTCTAGAGTCTCAGAAACCTAAGTAGTGGGAGATGTGTGTCTGAGTCAGAACAAACTCAATGGCAGAGTGTTTGGTTTTAGGGGGCATTTTACCGCTTCTACAACCCTGAAATCAAGAGGAGTTATTAGCAAGGTCTTCACTTCGCATTTGATTCATGAATTTGCCCTGGACCTCGGATGCTGGCATTTTCCACTGCAGGCTTTGACATTTCATAATAAGTTACTATTTCTTTTTTCTCTGAGACACATTCTTTTATCCAGCTTCTGAAGAAAAGATCAAAACAAATGTTGAATCTTCTGAAGCTAGAACACATCACTCAAAATGCAGAGAACATCACCACACAAACTTTGCTTCTAGGCAAGCTCTCCTTTGTTCCTGCACCAAAGTGTAACCCGTTCATCGCCGCTGCCACTGTTTGCTTGCTTTCTCACAACCACGTCTAGATATATGTCAAAATTTCATCATGCCGTCAGAATTAATGAATGTACATTTCCCTTCCATTTTCCTAAATGTGGTTTCTGTTTCTGGAGAAACACTCTGGTTCTCTATGAGCTTTTCTACCCTGGAAATGGAAACACTGTACAAATTACATGGATGCTCTACTTTCACTATATCCTCAGCTTGTGGACACATTATCTGATTCTATGAAAAAAGTAACCCTCCAACTCTGAAAAATCTCATTTTCACTCCAAGCTTACTCAATAACCAGAATTCTTTTACACATATAGCAATTGGTGGTATGTCTTTAAAAAATGTGGTTAAAAGCACAATAAACCAGGCTGGAAAATGACTACTTTCTGCTTGTTCTCCTTGGGCTACAATCTCTCACTACTATTTCCTCTAAACCAGGAGTTCCATTCTATCTGGAAAATAATCAGGTTTTGAAAAATGTACTACTTATTCCCAGAATGATGTGGTGTACGGAACGAGAAATTGCTATCTGCTGAGAAAATTGCAAAATAATTTCTATCTCTATTTGCTATAATTTGACAATTCTGCCCCAAGATCTACCATTTCAGGATGTCACAAATCCATTATCTTAATTAATAACTATGTAAGTGGAACAGTTAGTTCCTTTTCACGTCACAGAAAAGTACACAGAGACCAGAGCTCGCTCTTATTAAATCAAGAGATAGTATGTCTATAAAGCACATGTGGTGATTTTAGCTTCAAAACACCTTAACCACATATTATCGTAGCCTGAATGCTGTTCTAGGGATCTTAAAATGGTGGCATATATATAAAACAAAGGATAAAATGGTGCTGTTAAAAAAAAAATCAAAGAAAGTGGATTATATTCATCTAAGTTTTCACTCTTCAAATTCTCATTCTTTATGTTTTATTATGTTCTTTTATAGTCAACAGAACTTTTCACTTTGGTGCCATGGAACAGAAAAGAAGACTGGACAATCCTAACTAAGCACCGGATTTTGGAACAAATGACTTTCATCCCCCCCCTAGGCCACCCCTGAGATATACCTGTTTATTCATCTGGAAGTCCATGGCATATTCAGTAAGATGGATGTATTTTTTTTAATTCATTATGACGACAGTTTACAGAGACTTAGGGTTTCTAGTCATTCATAGTTGCACTTTTCTCCTTACTGAGTAAAAGAAAAATTCTTTAATTGCTATGCAATCCCTCCCCTGAAGTCCACTGAACTGTGCAGCCTTCATTCTTGACTCCTATCATGACAATAATACCTAATCATATATCCCGTGGAACACAGTAACTTTTTAACATTTTGGTTACTGTTGTTTTTGTTGGGTGCCATCAAGTTAATTCCGACACACAGCAATCCAATAGGACAGAGCAGACCTTCCCACTGGAATTCCTAAACTCCATTTATAGGATCAGCCTATCAGGTCTTTTCTCCCCAGAAGTCACTGGTGGATTTAAACCACTGACCTATGGTGCTTAACACCGGTACCAACAAGGCTGGTAGCTTTCCATTAAAACATGTCTGTGCTACCAGCAACGGAAACCAACCAAGCAACATGAAAGGGGGCCACAGGCACAAAAGGTAATAAAAAAACCCAATAAACAAAAAGCACGCTAGCTGGATGCATGCTTAAAGAGCAGTAAGACAATCCACTCACAGATAACTGAGAAACCATGCCATAACTGTCTCTATTTAAAATCCACAGTACTGACTCTTCATTAATTTTGGATGAATTTCATGGTAGGTTTTCTGTAATTACCAGCAGTTTGCATTCCTAGCTCATGCAATGGCTCTATCAATTAAGAGATCCAGTTTCGTAAGTACAGCCTCTTAGGATCGCAGGCCCAGCTCCTTCTAAGGATGTGTACTGCTACCAGGCTAAAGGCCTCAGCAGTATTCCAGGAAGACCTTCCTCCAAACCCTTTTAAGCTCAGTCCCCTGACCCCAAAAAGCACTGGAAGAAAAAGACAAAGATGCTTAAACTGCCAAAAGTAGAAGACGACAGTTTTGAATATAACTTCCATTTCTCCTGCTGTAATAATGCACAGTTGTGACCAGCATCTTCTTATAAGACAAGATAGCCCTTAGAAGAAGGGTCTTTCTGAAGGTGAAAACGGCTGTCTTCAACACGTCTGGAAAAACAGGAAGAAGAAAAAGAGGTCCTTTGTCTGACAGACCTCAAGTTAATAGCCCCACATAAGGTCACGGAGGAGAGAGAAGCAGGGTGTGCGGTCTGCCAGTGAATGCTAGCTAACCATGCAGACTGCTGGACCTCTGTGCTGGAAAGGGCGGGCTGAGACACCGTAGTGAGGGCAGGATCCTGAGTTCACAATCCACAGCCTCTTGTGCTCTACCTCGAGGCTCTCTTTCTAACGGTAGGCAAGGATTACCAAACCTCAGACAGAAAAGCCAAAGGCCAGGAATCACAGAAAATGCAGAGAAAGAGAGTGAGAGAGTCACAAAAAAGAAACCCAAGAAAAAACAGGAGAGAAGCCCTGTGAGAAGTCAGGGAGGATGTCAGGGACCTGCGCAGGAAGAAACTGACAAAAAGACAGCAAGAAAAAGAAACCACCACACACAGGGCAGGGCACCAAGTCTTTCCAATGCTTTCTCTGCAAAAGAGGTTACGTGGAAGGGAGAAGTCTAACAGCGAAGAAAGAGAATCTCAGGGGGTCCAGTTGTTGTTGTTCACTATCAAGTCAGAACTGACGCATAGCTGACCCTCCAGCAGGTTTTCATAAGTAGGTAACTGCACAGAAGACTGCCCATCCTTCTGCGCGAGCAGCTGGTGGATTTGAACCAAATTCCTTCAGGATTGCTGTGTAGTTTCTTACCACTAGGCCACCAGAGCTCCAGCAGGGGTTCAGTTACCTGGTGTAACTAGTAACCTGGTGTAACTAGTGAGGAGTCTAGCTTGGGGCCTGCTGTTTGCTTGGTATTATGAAGTCAACTATGGTTCATAACCACCCTATGAACAAGAGATCTGAACCTTGCCCTATTCGGTACCATCTTCACAATCGCCAACATGCCCACTGTTACAGTTATTGTGCCAGTCTATCTTGGTGAAGGTCTTCCTCTCTTTCTCTGACCTTTCACCTGTCCCAGCATGATGTCTCTTCCCAGAGACTGGCCCCTCCTGGCAACATGCCATCAGGAACCTGGTATTCTTCCCTGCTGTGAGCCTAATTCTCCATTCTAAAAAGCTTATGGAGTACAAGAGGTTTTAAAGCTGTCATTCTTCCTTACCCTTTCTCTGTGGAAGGCCTTTTGAATGTCTGATGAACATCAAAGATCCTTCCCTCACCACACAGGAAAAAACACACATATGAAAAGGTAAGATTTCACGTATCATTTTCTAGCAGGAATTCTAGGCTTTCCCCTCCTCATTCTTCAAGGTTAAGGAATTGCAATGTGAAGAACTCATTACAGGGAAAAACAAACTGCCACCCAGTCAATTCTTACTCCTGGTAACCCTTCATTTGGTCTCCAAAGCTATAAATCTTTCTGAGAGAAGACTGCTGTCTTTGTCCTCTAGGGCAGCTGGTAGATTCAAACTGCTGACTGTTTGATTAACAGCACAGTATGTGATGCATTAAGCCACTCCACTACAGCTCTTATTACTAGGAAAGGTCACTTTTTGACTTTTCCTTGTAACAGAAAAAGGATTTTTTGAGAAAGAGCAGCAGATTTCTGATCTATACTCCTTTGGGTGGTGGGTACATGGTCTTCTGAAAGTTTGGACAGGGCAGGAGGAAGGCAGCAGGGAGAGATCCTACTCCAGGAAGACTGCAAGAGAAGAGCTGTGCCCCACTGGGTTCTGAATGGTCATGCTCGGGAACAACTCCCACCCCTAACCTTTCAATTAACAGCTGAGTGCATTAACGGTTGCCACTACTCAGGGGTTCAGCCAGCCTTCTAGTGCCTGTCAAAGCTTTGCCAACACTTTTATTACTGAACCAAGCCATAACAGCCGTTTATGTTCTGGACAGTGAATAACAACAACAACAACAAACCCCCTCAAAACCCAAAACTTAAAAATCTAAATGATGCTTCAGGATTGGTAAGTTAAAAAATTAAAGAAAAACTGACACCTGATACTCTGAGAAAAGAAAGCCTAATTTACCATATACAATTAAGAATTTGTGGTAATTAATGCTATTCACAGGGTCAAAATACTAGTTTTGAGCTTCTTCAAAGTCTATCCCTAAAAGGAATGGCAAGCTGAATAAGGGCTTCAGCTTTCACACAAGACCAGTTGTCACTATGTGAGGTCTGGGGGCAGCCCCAGCACGTAGCCACTATCTTCTGAGTTACCTCTTCTGCTGAATTCTCAGGGATGGCTGACCAGCAAGCCCCACATGAACGAAATCATCACAGTAGAGCTTAGTTCTAGAAACATCTACATCAGCAATTCCTAGAAGGCTCCGTTAAACCTATGAGTTGGAACAAAACAAATAAAAGAACACTTCTTAAATTTTCTTTTGGAGGTGAACACACTGGCATTTTAAATTCATCCAGTCCTTTGGAATCTGCCCTAGAAAGTTCTCAGTCCCTGCACTAGCTATCATTGCTGCCAAAAAAACTCCATCACCTAATTCAGAAACTCAAGATGTGTTTTCCCCCCCTTCCACATGATGCCAGTACCACAAATCAAACCTCAAGAAATAGAATTCACTTCAGGCTATTAAGCCTCCTGCCTGCACCTCTCTCGATAACAGTCAAGCCTTAAGACAAAAGCCAGGCTGATCAAATGAGTTTGGTCTCTGGCTTACAGCATGATCAATACATTTCTGTTGGGAGTTTTACCCTAAAAAAAAAAATTAATGTTCCTGCTTTCCTATTAACCTACCCCATCAGGATTGAATACCACTCATCATATTCCCACAGACACCACCCTACCCTGGGAAATTAAAATGAAAGCAACTCCTTTCCCCTGGGTTTTCCACTGCTCTGACTCATTTTCCACTTTCCTGAACTGATCTGGGGCAAGAAGCTACTTTCTCCAAGCACCACTCCCTCCTGGCTCAGGAAATGGGCACTGGAGTTTCTTTCTGGAACGGATTCTACAGAGATGAGGTGGGTAGGAAATCCCACATTAGTCAGAGTCATGAGCTAACAGTCACAAGGTCACTCCTAAGGGGCACTTGGGCACAGACGACAGCAGGGTAGCACCTGTTCTCAGGCACTTCAAGTTGGATGTGGTGCAATTCCATCACTTTTCATCCAAATGAAGACAAGGGAGGTAACGCTCAGCCCAAGTGCTGCTGTAGTGGGGAGCAGATCCCATGGAGGCAGCTTGTCGGAACCCAGACCCTGTGTCAGCTGCTGGGCTGCAAGGGGCTCTGGGGACTAACTCATAAGGAGTGGCGCTGCCAACCCAAAAGTCCAACCTCTCAGGCGGTTCAAATCCACCAGTGGTTCTGAGGGCAAAAGGTGGGCAATCTCTTCCTGTGTGATTTACAGGCTCGAAACCCAATGGAGGGTCAGCTATGCGTCGTTCTGATTCCAGGAATGGGTTTGTGTTTGAGCTGTCAGCTGGCTGGCTCTAACTCTGCCACACTGTAAAGTGGCGTCTTCTTATTTACCATCATTAAGTTCAAGCAGTAACAACAATGCGCCTGCGTGCATACACACACTCATTCTATCTGTTCTCAGAAGTCAATTAGCAGCAAGGTAAGTCTAGAATCCATCACAAGGTCCTCTTGCACTACCAACCCAAAGGCAGACAGTTCGGATCCACCAGCTGCTCCCAGGAGAAAAATGAGCAATTTCTTCCCGTGCAATTTAGTCTCTGAAAATAAGCTGGAGGGTCGGCTATGAATCAGTTCAACTCAACAGCAATGAGTGAGTAGCACCTGCCAGGGGTGATGGATTCTGAAATTTAACTAGCTGGCAGAGCCATCAGTGATCTAAGTGTCCCCTGCTCTTTCCGTCGTAACTGAAATGCTTTCTGTCCCCTTCCATGACCAAGTCACACAGAGGAAGTTCTCCTGGGAGTCTCTCTATAGGGACCAGGTGTATGATCCATACCGCTCTCCTCCAGTCATAACCACTAGGAGACTTTATTAAAGCGGCTGTGCTGTACAGGCTTCTGGACCCAAGGACCCAGCTGTGGCCCCTCCAGGCCCCTGCATGGAGCTCTCAGCCATTGGAGGACTTGTTTCCCCGGGAGTTCCCGAGCACCAGGCTGTACCGAAACCGCTGAGTCCTCCAGTCCCTGCATTATGTTTCTACAAGGAGCCTGTTCGTGTTTTTCTACATCTGAAATAGTCATCTTAGTGCCTTCTTAATCAGGCCTGTCAGTCTCCCCAGAATCTCATCACCTTCCAATAAAACTTCTATGAAGCCAGCAAATGTGCCATTTTCTCCTTTGGAGTCACAGTCACAAGGAAAGTAACCACCATCGCAGCAATCTTTAAGTCCCTCAACTGCCTATTCAGAACTTTCAAGAGCCTAGTGAAGACCCATCTCCTTCTATGAGTCACTTCCACACGGGGCTCCAGTGGGACCGGGCCCTGTGAGGTGGATGCTGATGAGTGCTGGCAGGTTCCCCCAGTGTTCCTGGAAGCTGGCCTGGGGGCAGGAGGGGACACAGAGTCTCTCCATCTGTAGTCAGGTCTCAACGCAGCTGTCTGTTCTTCCCAAAAGGGAATCTCCCAGAAGCAGGATGCATCCTCCCCACCCAGGACAGAATGGCCTATGCCCTTTACTGCTGTCTCGTTCCTCTTTACGATCCACAGGGCATTAGTTTTGAGTTGTATCAGGAGCATGTGCTCAAACACTCACCAAGAGGCAAAGGGCTTTGGTCAGCCGATGGACTATGGGGTGGGAAGAGGGAGGTGGTGGAGGCGGTGACGGCTGGGTGCCATTTGTATTGGCTGTGACTCATACCAACCCCATGTGACAAACGCAACCGCTCCAGAAGGTTTTCTTGGCTGTAATTTTTATGGAAACAGATCACCAGGTCTTTCCCTCATGGAACAACTGACAGATTCAAATAATCAACTTTTCAGTTAGCAGCCAAAGGCTCATGAAGAGACAGAATGAATCTCTCCACGCCCTCCAAAGAGGGGAAGTCTGGCATGCCACCAATGGTGGGCGGCACACACCAGGTTCCAACTTTGAGGTCTCCAATCTGAGCCCTGTGCCACAGGAGACTCTCTCAGGGAGAGAAGGGCAACCTTCGGAGGTTGGGCATCAAAACCTGCCCCGACAAGAGGGCACGTCACATTCCTTCCTCACTGCTGGGCATGGGAATGTGTTAGCCTTTTTGGTCTGGGGTATGGAATGTATTTCTTCAGAACCCATTTTCAGGGTTGACAACAATGATGAATTCCTCTGGGTTCCCGCCACACCTCCAACCCCTGCCCTGTTCTCTCTTCCTGGGTTGTTTATTCTTATTTAAAAACCATCCAACTCCTCTATTAAAGCCAAGTTCTAAAGGGCATCCCTCACTTGTTTCCGAGTGTGCTTGCGTTCATTCATCCAATGTGCAGTGTGGGTCAGGTACTTCATCAGCCTTTGAGAGAGGGTCTGAGCAGAGACCCTTGCTCACGATGTTGATGGGGCCATGGAGTCCATTTCCACTCACAGTGTCCTCATGTAATGGAGCTGAACTGCCCCACAGGGTTTTCTAGTCTGTCATCTTAATGGAAGCAGACTGTCAGGGGTTTGTTCCTTGGCTGGGCTCAACCGCTCAGTCTTTTGGCTATTAGCTGAATGCTGAACCACCAGGGCTTCTTGTGAGCATATTAGAAACTTCTAGGAGATCACTCTGATTGCAGTGCGAAGAGATCAGAAGGGGGCAGAAATAGGTACTGTAGGGGAGCAGATGCTGCAGCCTTCCGGGAGACGGCACGGGAACCGGGGCTAGTGGGAGCTGAGAAGGGAGACAAGAGCTTATCAGAGATGGTTAGGAGCTAAGCAGCTGTGCCTGAGCAGAGCTGGGCAAGGTCCAGGGAGGGAGCCCTGCCCAGACTCGCAGGGAAATGTCAACTACCTCGGGCAGAAAACAGTAGAGAGAGGGGCTCTCTATCCCTGGCACTTAACAAACATAAAATCCTTCTCCTTATTTATGCCTCTATCTATTCTTGAAAATTCACCTCTCCTTACATTCTTTTAATCAACACATATTTTCCAAGTGCCAACTACATGCTGCAGAAGGATCCAGAGGTGCCCAAGACAGCCACGCCCTGTGTGTGTCTCTGCTGAGGCCTGGGAAGGGGCCGGGAGTTTCCCCTGGAGGCAGTCTCCAGATCCTCCTGGCAGCAAAGACCAACTCCCAAGGCTGGATTTACCCTTCTCACACACCACAGAGCCAGCTCTCTGCACCATTTAGAGACAGCCCACAAGGCACCAAAGCGACACATGCTTTCCACTCAGGAGATTCACACCTCAATTCACAAGGTCCTGAGTCCCTAGAGACCTGACAACACCTTTCTAGGTCTTAGCAGGTCAAAACTTCACTCTCACAGGAAAACCATGAACCCACCAGGTGGTTATTCTTTCTACATAACCACACTCCCTTTTTCTAGAACACACTGCGTAAAGGGACTGAGTTCACGTTGTTCAGTGCTATCAAGTCAGTTCCCACTCACAGGCCAAAGTTCTCACTGATTCAGCACCATCCTCATCGTTTCTGTTCTACACAAGCCCAGTGTCACAGTGTCAGTCCAACCTCTTGAGGGTCTTCCTCTCTTTCACTGGCCCTCTCCTTTTCCAAGTCTTAATAATAGGTTACCACCCCTTACTTCTAAGGAGAACTCTGCTTGCACTTCCTCCAAGATGGATTTGGGTTTTGTTTTTACAAGTCCATGGTATATTCAGTATTCTTCGTCAATGGCATAAATTCTACTTCCATCTTCCTTCACTGTCCAGCTTTCAAAAGAATATGAAGCAACTGAAAATGCATGGCTTTGGTCTGGTGCACCTTAATCTTTAAAGTGATATCCTTGCTTTTTAGCACTTTAGATGACTTCATACTAGCTTCTTAAGTCCATCAGAGACTGGCAATTTTGTAAACCCTAGGGCTATGATATTTAAATTAAAATTAAATTTAAAATTCTGTTTCACTGTGTACTTGCTACTTCTGAAGCTCTCAAATCACATGTGCCAACTGGCTACCACAGTAGACAACACAGAGAAAGAACATTTCCAACATTATATAAAAGTCTATTTGAAAAAAAAAAAAAGTCTATTGAAGTACTGCCCGAGGTTTCCAGAGAGGAGTTGTTAGGAGAGTATTTACATCTTTGATTTTAATTTACCCTTAAGGAAAAAAAAAAAGAAAGAAAAAAAAAAGGCAATACACAAAAGTTAAACAGATGGGCTCAACATACTCATCTATTTTCTCTTTGATTTTACAAATGAATACTATAACTTGAGCATAAATTAATACCACTTTTTAACAGTCTCTAGTTTGGGATCTGTGTAAATAATTTTTGCAAAGGCTTGCAAATAACCTAATGACTTTCTTGTGGGCAAGAAAGAGACCAAAATTTTACATAGGGTTAAAGACAGTGGTCACTTTATTTTTTGTATGTATACCTAACAGGCTACTAATGGGAGCCCTGGTGCCATAGTCCCTAGGGACACTCTAATCCAAAGGCCCCACTCTCTAGCACTCTGAATACACCAGTGGCGCCTCAGAAGAAAGATGGGCAACCTCTCCCCATGCAATCTGCAGCTTCCAATGGCCAACAGAAGGTTGGCTATGACTTGGTTCCAACTCTACTGCAATGAACTAGTTGAACAGACTGCCCAAGAAAGCTGATATTCAGCAAATGCATAGAGTAACTAGTCATCATCAAAGTATTAAAATTTTTACATTTATTTTTCATTAGCAAGTGCATATGGGGCTTATGAGAAATGGATTGTTCGCGCCGTGGCATCGTCTCATTGGCTCAGGCTCCAGCCCCAAGGCCTGTCCAGAGAACACGCCATAAACAGAGACCCACCTCACAATTAAGAGGCCTCTCCCTATTTCATTTCAAGGAAGGAGGTCCGCCCCTTTGAGGATGTAACTGTCTAATAAGTCTATCATAACTATTTTACCCTCAAAAAAAGATATAATCGGTTCAGAATACAAATTTTAACTACTTAACACCAGCCCAGCTATTATCTGTTGTTGTTATTTACCATGGAGTCGGAATCAACCTAAATCTGCCCCTCTAGCAGGTTTTCAGAGACAGTAAATCACACAAGAGGAGATTGTCCACCTTTCTCCTGCATAGCGTCTGGTGGATTCAAAGAGTGTGCTTTTGGGATGGCAGCACAGCTCCTGGCCACCAGGCCACCAGAGCTCCGTACCGTTGTAGGAGCCATCAAGTCTACTATGACTCAGTGACCCTCTGAACAACAGTCAGAACTCTGCCCTATCCTGTACCATCCTCACAAGCTCTGCCATGCTAAAGTCCACTGTTATGGTCACTGTGTCAATCCACCTCTCAGAGGGGCATCATCTCTTTCGCTAACCCTCTATCTTTCCCAGGCTTTTTCCAAGAACTGGCTGGTCCTGAATAATATGCCCAAAGGATGTAAGACAGTTTCACCATGCTGGCCTCTAAAAAGGACCCTGGCTACACTTCCTTCAAGACAGACCGCTTCATTCTTTTAGCAGTTAATGGTATATTTGATACTTGCCCCCCCCCAATATTAAGTGTCCAATTTTCAGATGCATAAGAAGTAATTTTAAAGACCACAGTTTGGGTCAGTTGAACCTTAGTTTTTAAACAGATAATCTTTATTCTTTAGCACTTTAGAGAGGTCCTTGACAACAGATTTTACCAGTGCAATATGGTGGGGTTTTTTAAAATTTCTTTCTTAACTGTTGCTACCATGGGTTTGTAATGTCCAGTAATGAGGATTTCTGTAACCTTGATGGTGAGATGTAATATAAATTGAAGACTAACTTCTCTGATCTTCTGCAGTAAGTACTTCAAGTCTACTTACTATCTAGTATTTGCCTACGGAAACCCTACAGACTTGGAGAAACGATGAAAGTTATACAAGTGTTCAGGTCTTTGGTTCATAGAGTTGCTATGAGTCGTCTCCGACTCGACATCACTTAACAACAGTAACAACATAATATATAGCATGTTTTCTTTTCAAATATACGTTTAAACTGTGACAAAAGGCCTATCAACAATGCTTTACCTGTGAAATCATCTTAGAACAAAGTTAGTTTTTCATTTTAGAACAGAAAGTGTCAATAATTATTAGAATACGAGCAGTGGCTACAAGTAGGTCTAGTATATTCTGTTTTTGTGTGGGTTTTTTTTAAATTTCTGGTATAAAAAAACCCATTTTAAGAGAAACTAATGTAATTATGTACAAATGTGGCCCGTTCTAACAGACTCTACGCTAATTATAAACTTTAATAAAGACAAGTTCAAGATATTTTACTGAGCATCCCAAGCCAGGTCAAAGCACAATCGCCAATGATTTCTGTTAAAAAGGTGGCCCCTTTCATGATCTCAACTTATATTACAGAAGGTCTCCCTCCATGTGTGACTTCTTGGAGTGAGAAAGCTCCACATCAAACCTCCCCAGGGTTGGGTTCAGGCAGGTAATACACTCAGCAATTCTGAGGCGTTCAAAATAAAAGACAAGAGGCTGAAAAATCAGCCTCCCAGGTGCAAATCTGAAGCAGACCAGTGGGAGCAGGGGAAGGAGCAGAGGGCCAAGTGTGTATGCACCTGCTGTGTCCTCCACTGCAGAAGTGCCTCCTGGCAGCCCACTCTCAAGCTTCCTTAGCCTCCAGCTCACATGAGAGAAACCTTCAAGCTCCCTGCGCCCTGTCCATGCTGGGCACTGCTCATTCAATCCCTACACAACTCAGAAGAGGAAACTGAGCCACCACAGACTAAGAAGCTTCCCACAGCCTCTGGTGCCGTGGCTGGCTAGCTCCAGACCCCATGCTCTCTCAGTGACCTGTCCTTCTGCCCTCCCAGGCAGAGGGTCATCTTGGCCCTTCTCCCCTCCCTCTTTGCGCTCAATCATGAGTCCCTCGGGCTGCTCCTTCCCAGCACTCCCAGTAGTCGGCTCTCTTCAGTGCCCGCTTCTCCCCATTCCCACCCCCACAATATAGTCTACACAGCACATGTCTGCTGCTGTCTGGACTAGATCATATACTATGTGGGGACCCATAGCAGGACCACATCTGTGTGGCTGCCCAAAGCCAAGCACAATGCTTGGCCCCAGAAGACGCCCAACTATTCGTCCATTGTTCAGTCTCTCCTTTCAGTGGAAAGATTTTTCCATTCTCTATGCCAAGCCCAAAACGATAAATATAACCACCTCTAGGAATACGGCTTAAAAGTCAGCACTAAGTGTAAGGAAGGACTGAAAATTGAATAAGAGAACAGGCAAGCTTATGTTTGCTTTAAATAGCAAAAGAGAAAAGAAACTCTTATAAAACACATTGTGATTCTGAAAGGAAATTTGCAGAAGTATTCCAAGGGGTGGATTTTCATCTCAAATCTTAAATAAATTTATGACTGAAAAGAGTGCCTCTCTCCCTCTGCCAGCCTCAACTATTCAGATAAACCGGAGGTACTTGATTTGTTAATTCCAATAGTCTTGTTACAGGGAAGCCCTTAGAACCAATATTTCTGACCTGTCCAATAAACAGTGGTAACCTCACTGTGAGTTCAAAGCCAACCCAGGTTTTCCATCCACCATTTGCCCATAGAAAGGTAAGAGTCCTCGCTTATGCTCACAGTGGCCTGGCCTGTGGCTTTTGTTCACCAAAGGAAAAAAAAACCCTTCCTTTCAAGGACGTAAGTGTTCAGTAAATCATACCTGGGAGTGTTCCTTAGGCTTAACCACGTTCTTCCAACTCACAGCAGACATACTCAAGCAGGTGCCAATACACTGTAATAGGCTAGGAGTGTGTGGAACCACAGCACAGAGAATCTTCCTTTTTAAACTGGAAAGGTTCCCAGGGCTCATGACTTTAAAGGGATTTCAAGATGAGGATGAGCTCACAGAAAGCAGCTCAGAACTCTGCAGTGGAAAGCAACAGGAGCCTGAGTGCTAACACCAGCCCTGAATCTGTGGCCTTGCTATGTGACCTTGGATAAGTTACCTAACCTCTCAGAACCTCAGTGTCCTTACCTTAAAATGGGATTCCTAAAAAGCAGGAACATTATCTGATACACAGCGATACCTCACGAATGATACCCAATTCTGTTGCCATTACCTGCCTACTGTTTTCTGCTTTAGAAAGCACTTTCATCTAAAATAGATGAATGGGACCTTCTAAGAATCAAATCCCCATGCATATCCAAAAACTTCTCCAACAGGGTAAAAAGGGAAGCCACAGACCGGAAAAAAGTATTAGGTAATGACATGTCAGATAAGGGACTTATATCTAAAGTTTATAAAATATTTGAGCAACACAACAAGATAAAGGTAAACAATCCAATTGAAAAATGGGCACAGAATATGGACATTTCACCAAAGAAGACATTCAGACGGCCAACAAACACATGGAAAAAATGTTCACAATCCCTAGCTCTAAGAGAGATGCAAATCAAAACAATTATGAATAGTATCCCACCCCAGTAAGAATAGCAAAATTTAACAGAACAGCAAACATCAAATGCTGGCGATGTTGTAGAGAAACTGGAATCCTTATTCACTGCTGGTGGAAGTGTAAAATGGTACAACCACTGTGGAAGGCAATGTGGCACTTTCTCAAAAAGTTGCAAATACAGATACCATTTGACCCAGCAATTCCACTACTGGTAATATACCCCAAAGAGACCATAACTGCCACCCAAGCAGATATATGCACACCCAAGTTTATCGCAGCGTTGTTCACAACAGCAAGGAGTTGGAAACAACCTAAGTGCCCTTCAACAAATGAATGGACAGAGAAGCTGTGGTATATTCACAAAATGGAATACTATGCTGCATTGAAAAACAAGGAATTCATGAGATATTATTCAAAATGGGTGACCCTGGAGGACATTATGCTGAGTGAAGTATCTCAGTCACGAAAGGACAAATACTGCATGGTGCCACTGTTGTAAAACAGGATTGACCTTGGGGTTGAGGGGGAGACTGAGAAAGATGGGATAAATTATGTATACTGCATTGAAACAGATGAGGGAGAGAATTATTTAAAAGGGAGTCCAGAATGAAGGCTGCATAGTGGACTGGACCTGGGGGGAGGGATTGTAAAACAATGAAAGAATTTTTCTTTTACTTTTCAAAGAGAAAACTGAACTGGGGGGGGAGGGGTGGGCAGGGAGAAAAGTGCAACAATGAATGAATGGAAATCCAAAGTCTCTGTAAATTTTTGTTAAATAGGAAAAAAATTTTTTTTAAAAAAAGCAAGCACTTTCAGGAACATCCACCTGGGACTCCCAAAGCCTTGAACTGAGATGTCCTTTCCTTTCAGCCACCTGACTTCTCAGCTCATCACTGACTATATTGGTCAAAGGAAGAACACAAACCCAAGAAGAACACAAATCAAGCCCACGTTCTCATTCTAGAAATAGAGTCATCGAGGTCCAGATGGCAAACTGGTATGCCCAAGAGCCTGGGTAACACGTAAGGCTCAGGACCAGGACCCAGACCCCTGACCTCATACCAGTGCTCTTGCTGGCCCACCCAGTGCCAGTCAGAATTCTGAACTTGCATGACCTTCTGGGGTCTCTCATTTCTGGTGTCCCTCAGAAATTTCACACAATGCAATCAGCATTGTAAGGAATGTGGCATGGGGCAGCAAAAAATCTTATATATAACCTTGGAATGCTTTGAAATTCACCTGTAAGAGTATTCACATCAGCACAGGCTTTTCGTCTTCTTTTATTGATACTTATTTTTGCCTTGGGATTTAAGCTGACAAAGACCTTAATGAACAGGCAAGACAAAGGGAGCTGTCTGTCCATGGCTCATTAGCTCCCGAAGTTAATGCTTCTCACGGGGACAAGAGTCAGCCAAAGGACAGAACTCCAGGCAAATTGGAAAACATTCCTCCTGCCCACAGATTGTGCATTACTGCCTGGCCTCCCAGAGGCAAACCTGACAAGATGCTCTCCCAGTTTTACCCTGGTACCACCTGCCAGTAAGCGGTTCATCCCACTGGTGGGCAGCATTCACTCTTTCTGAGGGCTCTTAGGACGTGTGACCTCATTTAATCCTCACTACTGTCTGTTAGAAGTGCACGACGGATTTGATGGGCTCTACAGCCCCATGACTGTAAGACAGACCGTTACTCCTCATACAAAGGAAGGCAGCCACTGACAACTACAAAATCCCAGAGATCATAACTGTTTTCCCACCACAAATGTTCAGATGAGACAAACTATGCTGTTTTAGAATTAATGAAACATGACCATCCTCAATCCACTTTACAGATAAAGAAACAGAAGGTACAGAAAGATAGTCATTTGCTCAAGGACACGTCTTAGGTAGAAGCACCAGAATTCAACTTGGGATAAGGCTGCTCACTTTATCCGGCAAAAATGCAGACTTCCCCCCCCCCGCCCCCCAGCCATGACAGAGGCAGGACAGCAGGTGCGAAACCCGAGTCCACCACACACACAGCAGTAGCTGATGAACTATGGCAAATTCTCAGAGTGTCTCTGAACCTGATCCTTCATATGTTCCAAAGAGAGCTCAGTGCTAGACCATCTCTACCACATAGCCACTCTTCTCTGTCCAAGAAAAAGCTGCCATGGTCCAGTGGGAACTGGGTCCCAGCCCTTGACTGAAATTTCTGCTCCATCACCTTACTAACCTCTAACTCTGAGTAAGTTACCAAATTGCTCTAAGTCTCAGTTTCCTCCTCTGTAATATGGGACCACCACCATCTCTCTTAGAGGACTGGCTGTTTGGGGAGAGGAGAGAATACCAGTTTAAAACAAAACAAAAACAACCCTCCTGCCATTGAGTTGGTTTTGACTCACAGCAAACTTCCTTTCTGAGACTAAATCTTTATGGGAGGAGACAGCCTCTCTTTGTCCCCTGGAATGACTGGCAGATTCGAACCACTGACTTTATGGTTATAGCCAGACGCGATATGAACTACACCACCAGGAATCCATAAGAATATCAGCAAAGGGCAGAAAATAGTACCTAGAAGAGTTGAAGCTCAGCAAATGCTCTTTTCTCTACAAGGCAGTCCTCAGTTATGAATTTCCAACTTATGGACCATAAATCTTGATGGGAGGATACTGTCTCATTCTTACAAAGCAGTGGTGAATTCAAAGCACCAAGCTTTCAGCTAGCAACACTTTATCACCCAGGTTCCTGAAACTAAGCCCTATTGCTTGCGATGTGCCATCAAGTCAGAACCAACTCAGCTTACCCTCCAGTGGGTTTTAGAGGCAGTAAATTGCATGGAGGAGACTGCGCCTCCTTCTCCCACTGAGCTGCTGGTGGATTCGTATCACGTGACTCAGGACTCACACAGCATAGTTTCTTACCACTAGGCCACCAGCCCTACTCACAACAAATTTTGCAATACAATTACCTTCACTGCTTGCATGGAGCTTTTAAATGATAGAAAAAGTTCTTGCACTACTAAAGGCCATTGCCATCAAGTGGATTCTGACACAGAACAAACCTGTAGGACAGCACAGAACTGCCCCACAAGTTCTGTGAATCTTTACAGAAGTAGATCACCACAGTCTTCCCCAGTGGAGCAGCCGGGGCTTCAAACCCACCAGCAGCCTGATGCTTTAGGCACTACCCCTCCATAGCACCTTTCCTGAACTGAAGAAAAAGGAAATAAGAACTGTGTGTACCTGTTCCAACTTACCTACAAATTCTAAAGGACACAGGAATAGATTTCATCCATAACCCAAAGACTGCCTGTACTAACCATGCTCTGCTCTGGATAAGAAAAAAAAAAACACAAAACACCAAAAACGAAAGAGTCCTTGTGACCTCAACAATTCTCAAAGGGAACCCTCTGGGGAAATAAGGACGAGAGGAGAAAACAGACCCAAGTATAGGGATACGAGGGTGAAGAAACTAAACTGGAATGGAGGAGAATTTCACAAACTTTCAGGGGAAAAGAAAAAAACATAAAGAACAGGAACATAAAAAGTCATTAAGAAACACTGACCAAAAGTCTATGGACCCAATTGTGTCCCCCCCCCCACAAATACTTATCTGTAATGATGTAATGTAGAAGCTACATAATGATCCCTCACAAACTGATAAACCAAATAGTGGTCAAAAGATTAAAGGTAGACTCCAAAATCCCTTCAACCCTTCAGAGCTCTAATGGGATATAAGAGAAACTTCCCTAGGGTGTGGCCAGTAATAACTTTTATCTCACTGGAGACAAAAGACCAGGAAACAGAGAACAAGGGCACTGGGTACCACCAGAAAGAGTGGAGCGAGTCATTTTTGGACCCTGATCCATGTGACAAAAATCTTTCTCACGGAGGTCTCCAAAGAACATGTGGCCTGCAGATGCTGAAAGGAACAAGGACTTTGCCCCAACTCTCAGCAGAGTGGGGACCTTCTTACCCCCCACAGCCAAATCCTGAATTTAGACTTCCAGACTCTTAAACTGTGATAGAATAAATTTCTTTTTTGATAAAGACATCCACTTGTGGTATCCGTTACTGAAGCACTAGATAACTAAGACAAATGGGAGAATAGAGGTAATTTTATTATAAAATCTGACACAGAAAACTGGTTGTTAATGGATTGAATTGTGTCCCTCTCAAACTGTGTGTCAATTTAACTAGGCCATGATCCTCAGTATAATGCAATTACACCTCCTGTGCTGTGAATCCCAACCTCTATGTTAACGAAGCCGGATTAGAAGCATTTGTGTGATGTGGTAATTCCCTATGATGTGATCAGCCAATCTGTTATAAAGGGATTAGGGTGGGATACAACACCCTTAATTAGGTTACAGTAAAGATCTAATAAAAAGGGAGTTCCTCGGGAAAGTGGCTTTAATATCTTTAGTCTCATGGAAGAAAAGAGAGGGACCTAAGTCATGACCAAGGAAGATGAGCAAGTTATGACCAAGAAAGGGAGCACATCTTTGGGATGCTGGTGCCTGTGATGGGAAGCTCCTGAAGAGCAAGACATATGGAGACCTTCAAGGAATGTTGGTCCCACAAATGCTAGGAGAAACAAGGACCTTTCTTCAGAATTGTCAGAGAGAGAAAGCCTGGAACCTGCATCCTGAATTAGGTCTTCCTGCTCCTAAATACCAACATGAGAAGAAGGTATGTGTCCTTTACCTTCCCATGGACTTCCACAAGAACAAGTCAGTCTATCCTGGGAGAAGTGCAGCCAGAATGCTCCTTACAAGTAAGGATGGTGACACTTCAACCAGTCGCTGCAGAAGGACACCATGCTTGGAAATTAAAGGATCAGGGAGAGAGAGGAAGACCCTCGTAATTCCAACAATGGGCTTAATTAATGCAGTTGAGATTCATTCTATTGTGTACAGGGTGGGTATTAGTCAGAATACATCCAGTGGCACCTAAGAGATGAAGCAGGTTTACTTGGTAAACCTTTTGGTATCTCTGTTATAGTATCATCAGATAACTAAGATGCCAGTTCTCTGAAGATTCCATCTGATAATAAAAGAAGGACAAGTGTGTCCACTATGGCCAGCCAGTAGAACAAACACATCAGTCTTTTGGTCAGAACCAAGGATGGTGAAAAGTTACTCTGGACTCATGATGGATAAATCATCAGAAAAGACCAATTTTTAAAGGATATCACAATGGTAAAACATGGGCAGGTGGTCAGTGAAAATGAGGGAAATCCTCAATGAGATGGATTGACAAAACAGCCAAAATAATGGACTCAAACACAGGAATGATCATGGAGATATGAGATCTTGCAATGTTTCATTGTTATACTGTTGTTGTGTGCCATCAAGTTATAGCAACCCACAGCTGATGCTACAGTGAGTGCTCAGAGGCAGTAAATCACACAGGAGGAGACTGCCTAGCCTCCCATGGTGGATTCAAACCTCTTGCCTTTAGGACTGCAGCACAGCTTCTTACCAGTAGGCCACTAAGGCTCCCTATGATAGTCCTGCATCAGGAGTTCTGGTGGGTGACGTAGTCCATGTGGAGTGGTACAACTCACCCAAAGGACAAACCTATTTGCTGGTTCAAATTCACCAAGGACTGGGAGGGAGAAACATGGGCAATCTCCTCCCATGTGATTCATAGATTCTGAAAACCTTGTGGAGGGTCAGTTATGAGTCAGTTCCGACTTGACGACAATGAGTCTGAAGGGTTTGTGGGATTTTTTTTAGCCCTAAATCCGAGTCAACTCATTAACAACTAACAAGAACTGTTTTTTTTCCCCTTACATTAAGTAATGCTCTTCATGTTCCTTCTCTTTTTCCCCCACTGGCTTCAGACAATCCTCAGAAGGCAGGAGCCTTTGATTCAGAGGGAATGAAGACATCAAGAAAAATTCTCAATCCATGGGGTTTTTTCCAACACCCAGTACAGTTTCTATCTCAGAGCCAACTCTCAATAAAAACTAGTTAAGTGAACATTTTTTATGAGTTCGTGTAATTTTTTAACCAAAATATCCTATACATTTATCCTATCTAAAAGCCTACCCTTCCCAAACAGAAGTTTTAAAGACAATATGCACAGCGTATGCCTTGTCATCCCTCACATCACCCTATTTCTCTTCAAAATGCACCTCCACTGAGGGCTATCTCACTCAACTCAGACTTTCACTGAATGCTTTGTTCCCTCTGGCCCATCCCAGCCACTCTTGGGCCAGTCATGAGGGAACTTAATTACCACCATCTTCAGATGTGGATCATGTTCCTCTCACGCACCTCTCTCCCCTCACCAGCGGAGATAAATACACAGGCACATTTTCTTCACCCTGGCCCTCCTTCCTGGGACCTCCACGCCTTCACTAACACACATGTGACAGGAATAAAAGGGCAAAAATCCAGCTCACTCCTCATGACCTCAGGAAGTTCAGATCAACTACTAATTCCCGCGAGTATTAGGTGAAGAGAAATAAAGGCTTGAGTAAGAAGAGATAATAGAAAGGGTTGTTTCTTGAACATCAGTGTTCACAGCAGCGTTATTCACCATTGCAAGAACATGGAAACAGCCCGGATGTCCAACCACAATAGAAAGGACTGAAAAATTATGGTACATTCACACAATGGAATACTATGCAGCATGCAGGAGCAATGATTTTGTAAATTATTACCTAACTTTGGAAGGACTGGAGAGCATTATGCTGAATGAACTAACTCAGTCCCACAAGGACAAATATCATATAAAACCACTATTGTAGAATGAGTATGAGGATGGGGGGGGGGGGAAGACGGAAGCAGAGGGATAAGGATGGGGGGATTAATCGTGGGGTTGTACAATTTGATAGGAAGATGTGGGAATTTGGAAGAATCTGGTCTGAAAAACAATGTATTCAAATTTTGTAAATAAACAAAGTATAATAAAAAAGGGGAGGGAGAAAGGGCTGTTTCACATTTTCATTATCTTCCATGAGATAAGCTCTTATCTGTGTTCTAGGCTACCCACACACTTCTCTCCCACAGGGTTTGAGTTCATTTCCTCTCCATTTCTGCTTACTGGTTTTCACATAAAAGCCATTCATGGTTTCACTGTGCTTTCCCTTCCACCTTTCAAGTACCTCCTGAAATGACTTCTTTAAACCTTCTGATGAAAACAATAAGAACATCTGAAAGTGGTGTGTATCTTCAAAAATAAATAAAAAAAAAAAAGACAAGAGTCTCTGCTTTCAATTCCTCAGCAGATCAGGTGGGGAGGTGTCAAGTCGCTGGGACTTCAAACTCGAATATGGCACAACCCCTGCCCTAAGGGAAATCAAGCTTTCCCTTCAACTATAAAAAAAACAAACCAAAAAGCAAACACACACACACACACAAACCAGGGTGTCTCCCCCTGACAATATCTTACAGAACACAGTGCCAGACCAGAGCGCTTCATGGGTTTAGAGACAGGGTGAGGGGCCAAACAGATTACAGATTTTTGCCCTTACGTTTGATGCTCTGTAACCATAACAACGACGACTGAAATAACCATCAATCCAGGGGCCAAGTTTTCCCAGCAGCGGCTCCATAAGGGGGCAAGTGTCCCGCGTCACCCGAGCGCTGGGGCACAGTGTGCTGCAACCGAAGTCAGCTGTTCCCTTCCGTGTCCGCGTCCTGCCGCTCGGTCTCCGCGTCCCGGGCGGCCCCAGCCTCCGCCGTCACACCCCGCGCTCCCCGAGACCGGGGACCTGGCGTTAGGCCTCAGCCCAATGTCACTTGTTAACCTTCCAGCCCCCCTCCCACGTGTCGGCTCGCCGTCGCCTCCTTGCTAAAGCACACAAACAACCCCACGGCCAGCCCAGCCGCGGTGGCCAGGACTTGGAGGAATGCACCCCGAGGCGCCGGCGACCCCGGAAAGATCCGCGGAAAAAGTAACTGCGGTTCGCGACTTGACAGCGTTCTGCGACTGGAGCGAGGGGCCGGCAGGAGCCCGGGGGCCCCACTGGTAAATGACAAGTGGGTTTCCTTCAGTTGGCGCGGGGCTGGTGCCTTCCTGCCCGGGCCGAGCTCTGAGCCCGCAGCCGGCGGCCGGCAGGCTGGGGGACGAGGCGGCGGACACCTCCGGCCGCGGTCCACCCAAAGCACCACAAACAGCCCTAAAACGCGTTCGCCTGGGGCGTTAAGGGGGGCGCGTCCCTGTCAACCCTGAGCCGTGACAGCGGGGTGGGGTCCGGAGGGCCCCCCCCAACCCACGACCTCCACGCTCCGTCAACGGCCGCCGGCCGCCGGCTAGTCCATTAGACCCCGCGGGGTGCGACCGCCCCAACCAGGCCTGCGCTGCGGGAGCCCCCGCCGCCCCGGGTCGCGCTTACCCCGGATCGGCTGGCTGCCTCATCGTACTGCGCCGGCGCCCGTGTTTCACGGCCGCCGCGGCTCCGGCTTCGGCTCCGGCTTGGGCAGCCGTCCCGCCGCCTGCCCGCCCGCCCCCGGGCACAGGCCGCCCCGCCCCGCCGGCGGAACCGCCCCGCGCCCGCGGCCGCCGCCACCAACCAGAGGGCAGTGGGGGCGGAGCAAGTCGCACGCCAGGCCTGGCCAATCCAACCCCTACCCGCACACCCAGGAGCTGCTGCGGAGATGCGCGGGCGATTGGTCCGGTCTGTTAAAGGGACCGCATTTGTTGGGGGGGGGGGGAGATGGGGAGGGGGCCTGGAAAACGAGGCAGCAGAAGGAGCGTCCTGGGAGCGAATAGGAGTCGGTAAGAATTCATCCTCTCCTCCAACTGAGCAGCAGCGCATGATCCAGCTCTACATGCTGATTAATTTATTTTTCCTCTAACCTAGCAACAGGTGGAAACAGAACCTCTCCCTGAGAGAAGGGAAACTGAGGCTCTGAGAAACAGAAACCAGCTGGACACATTCACTCAACCACTAGGTTTTAATGTGTGATCAGACGGTTCTGTCTCCGGCCAATCCCAGAAACTGGCTTTAAAAAGTTGTTGTTGATTGTCTTAGAGTCGAGCACGACTCACAGCGACCCTGTGAACAAAAGGCCTGAAGCCCATCTACAACTATCTGCAATTATCAAAGTTCATAGAGTTTCCGGAGATTCCAAAAATAATAATTTTTTTTAAAATTCCAGCCTTCCCCCATTCCTTCATCCTCCTCCCCCAATCTTATCAGTTCTTAAAACTCAGCCTAAACGCATATTGGAAAGACAGAGTCTGTGGCTCTGCAAAGTATAATGGCTTCTAGGTAAATGTTCATTTAACTTGCCCTTCCGGACGTGGAGACTCCACTCCCATTTGGTGTTTTTCCTTTACCTATGAAACTCAGGTGGCAGGTAGCCAGATTGACGCACTTGTAATGGCAGAGTTCCCTCTGTCTGCTTCAATTGCCTGTCAGTGTGCCACATAGTGGATCCCAAACTGCAGATCATCATGGAGGTTTTATATTTAGAACCTCAAGTACCGCCGTCCCCTAAAAAGCACACAAATAAACCTCTTTACTCCTAAAACAGAGCCTCTAATGTCTTTTGTCAAAGGTTGCAGGGCAGATGTATTAGTCAACACCACTTCTCCCAGGTAATACAGACTGACGTGATACAAAGGCCATACTTGGGATCACAATCTAATATAGTAATGAAATTAAAATTCAACTGCCAAAAAGAAAGTAAAAGCAATTTTTTCAGCCTCAAAATCAGGATTTTGGTTGGGAGATTTACTACTTGAGCGAGAGTCCCCTGTTAAGAAATCCAGAGCAGTTCCCTGAAGATTACACACTGAACAGGTTGTACTAAGAATGGACTTATGCAAGCAGATGGATGACTGCTGACCTAAGGCAGCAGTCAGAACCTATCAGCAGCTCTAATGTGAGAGACTGATCTGGCAATTTGCTTCCCTAAAGATTACAGCATTGAAAATGCCGCAGGTCAGTTCTCTTCTCTCCTTTGGGGTGGCTGTGAATCGGAACAGATTAGAAGGTGGCACGTTTGGACAGGGATGAAAGCATGGAATACTGGCAGAAAGGAATCAGGTTGAGGCACAGAGTTGGGACATTCTCTGACTTAAACATCTTAAGGACATGCTGGCTCTCTTCCCTGCCTTCACCAGGTCCTGCCCTCTGGAGTTCCCAGTCCCCCCTCTGTGGCATCCTTCTTGCCCTCTAAGTGTTTCTGTCAGGCTTCTGACCCAGAGACACAGCCCTCTGACCTGAAGTCCGCTATCTCCCACTTAGGCCCCCCTTTCCTCTTCCTTCTGGGCACACTGATTCCTAGAATGGCCTCTGAAGAGCAAAATCAAGTGATCAGCGTGGAAGCAACTCTAATCACTTCAACATGTCTTTACACTCCACCTGGGAGGGGCAAGGGCAGACAGAGCTTGAACCTTGGGCTGCACCAATCGAACTTTAGATTAATTCTTTCAGAAGCAGAATCTTTACAAAAGCAGAATGTTCTTTCTCCCAGAAAGCAACTGGTGGTTTTCGGTTGGAAGGAGAATAGGGTGAGAGTGGGTAGATAATGAACATTGCATTGGAACAGATGAAAGAAAGAACTGTTTAAAAGGAATAAATGATTAGGCATTATACGTATGACAACAGCCCAGAATAAGAGGTCTATCATTACAAAGAGAACTGGGTCGGGGCAGAGAAGTAGGAAATTGTACAATAATGAATAAATTTTTTTTAAAAAATAAAAAAAGTTAACTGAGAGGGGTAAAAAGTGCAACAAGTGAATGAAAATCTAACTTCCCTGTAAACATTCATTAAAATCACAAAATTTTATTTTAAAAAAACCACCAACTGATGGTCTCAAACTATTAACCCCTTCAGTTAGCAGCTGAGTACCTAACCCTTGTGCTACGAGGGCTCCTAAAACAGTAAGGCTAATTAAAGGAGAAGCCAGCGTTCATTATGCTAATGGCTTGGCTCTTCCTGACCACTGTGCTTCACAGCCTGCCAAGAGACTTTCTTTTGCAGTAAAAGGTCAGCTATCTCCAAAAGGGCAAAATAAACAGCTATCATTAATCTTTGTGGAAAAATAATAGAATACAGAAAGAGTACCTCGGTGTTTGTGTATCCTTGCTATCACCATCTGTTTGACCATGAACAATTATATCATTAAATCTCTTTGAGCTTGGATTGCTCATCTATAAAATGGGCACAACAACAAGCCCTGTCTGCCTGGGTTGGCATGAAAATCAAATCAAATGAGGAAATGAATAGCTGTCATGTCAATGAAAAGGATGACTTTAGAGCTTGGCATCTGTGACTTCCTGTGGTGACTTATGGCAAAGATAAGGGGTTGGGTTGCTAAATTGTGATGTCAAGCAAGTTTCCTTACTGGCTGCTGTGAAGAGTGCTTCCTTAAGATCTACTCTATGTGTGCAGCATGGACAAACTGACCTAATTGTTGTCTTTTTACAGTGGAATCTCAAGTCATAAAAATGGTAGCCCAAGTGAGTCTCTTCCTTTACCCTCTACAATGCAGGTCCACCCACCACCAGTGAATGCCACATAGGCTCTGGCATACTTATTTCCCATTAGGGCATTTCAGAATCAATCCCTATTTTCGACCACACCAAAATAAGAATCCTTCCATTGTAAGTAAATATCATATTTTGTTTATCCATTCATTTGTTGACAGACATTTAAGTTGTTTTCACCTTTTGGCTACTGTGAACTATGCTGGAGTAAACAATTGTGTACATGTATCTGTTTAAGTTCCATTCTTTTGAGCTGGCATTTCTCCCGATGTTGTTAAGCTATAAAATTTTTAATTTCCTTTTTGACATCACATTAGGCTTTTGGAGGACACAATGGTTAAGAAGTAGGAAAAAAAATAAGCTCTGGTAATAGTCAATAGAGCTGTGCTGCTAACCACAAAAACCAAGACAGAATTTAAAAAACAAAAAAATCAGCCCAAAATACAACCACCCAAAACCAAATATTTTATCTGTTGTGTCATCTAAAAAAGATTGGAGATTATAAGTTATAAGCTGTACTATTAACCATCAATCAGAGCTCAATAAATACCAAGTATGTGAAGCACAGGGCATAAAGATGAAGGCCTTTGTAGAAATGGCCTGTCTGTCATAAAGCTTTAGATCCAGTGGAGGAAGACTGACAAGTTGATAGACCAGTATGTGCCTCCACAGAGGTAAAACCAGAAGCTATGAGGGTATATAAGGACCCTTAGAAACCCTGAAAAATCTCAGCTGTGTTTTAGAGATAGCCAGATAAAGGCTATTAAGAGTAACCAGAATGGCTATGAAAACCCAAGTAAAAGTGTTGTTACCAAGGTTAAAAAAGGAAGAAATTGGAGAAGGAGGGAGTGGTCAACAGCAACACATGCCTCAGAAGAGTGACAGGAGATAAAAAAGTGTTGAATGGCTTTAGAAATTAGGTTATTGGGAGCATTGACAAAAACAATGTTGGTGCAGGCAGACTTGCAGAGGCTTCCTTCAGGTGGACTGAGAGGAAAAACCAAGAGAAAAGAAGAGTGAAAAAGCTGACTAAGGGAGATCTGGTGGGTCGTCAAAAAATTAGACATAAAACTACTGTATGATCCAGCATTTCCACTCTTGGGCATTCTGCTCCCCAAGTCACTGCCAGCTCAAAAGAATGGAACTTAAACAGATGCATGTACACAACTGTTTACTCCTGCATTGTTCACAGTAGCCAAAAGGCAAAAACAAATGCCTGTCAACAAATGAGTGGATGAACAAAAAATTATATTTACATACCATGGAAGGATTCTTAGTTATTTTGGTGTGGTGAATCACTTTAAAGAAACAAAATATTTGGAGGAAAATGTACAACAATGAATTTTATTTTTAAAAAATAAAAACAAAACATATATTGTCATTTGGAAGTTCATAGCACAGATTAATTTTTGGATTACATAATTTCTATGTGGCCTTTCTAGCCATAATCTTGTAACTCTCACAAAAAGATGGGTTGGGAGATGAGATGTTTATGGCCCAAGAGAAAATGAAATCGTTTACTAATGATGTAAATAAGGAGCATAACATCTTAGGGTGGAGGAGGACATGCAAATAAGGAGTATGGAACATTAAGAAGGGAATTGATCAGTTTGGCCATTTTCCTAGGCTTAATATGAGCTATCCAAAAGTGGAAAGGGGGACCTGAAGACTGCAAAAAAAGAGACAGCAGTGGAGCATGTCCTTTGGTTCAAGGATCCCAGTGCTGAGAACCTCCTATACTGAAGAGACAGAGGGAGAGGGAATTGTAACACTGATGATGGAAAAAGTTGGTGGAGAAAAAACAATAGGGAAGCTATGGAAACAAAGGCAGCAGAATCACTACACCAGCAGGGGATGTTATGAGAATGCTTCCCAGTCCATGGAGAAAGAAAGCACCCTTAGGCATGAGGCATGCTGGTAGAGTAGGGTGCCATGGAGAGCTATTTGCGGACCCAGGGAACAGAAGCTGATTTTCTCTGGGCCAAGGTTCACTCACAGCCAGAGTAGGGTGCCTTTGGGTATTGGCAGAGCTAAAGGACTTTTGTAACATTTACCTGACCAGGGCAGAGGCCATTCTAAGAGAATGAAGGCTAGTGAGAGACCTGTCTGTGGCATAGCTGAGAAAATGCAGTCCTATAGCCTGATCAGTCCTGAAACTGAATTGTAATATGGTGGCCTAGTGGCTAGAAGCTGTGCTGCAATCCCAAAGGCATGTGGTTTGAGGCTACCAGCTGCTCCACAGAAGACAGATGGGCAATCCTGTGCAATTAATTGCCTCTGAAAACCCACCAGAGGGTCATTAATAGGCCAGTTCCAACTCAACCGTAAACAACAACAACATTTTTCACTTAATAGGAGCTCTGGTGGCCCAGGGGTAAGGAATTGTCCTGCCAACCCATAGGCACTCAGTTTGAATCCCACAAAGGGAGAAAGAGAACTAATCTCCTCTGAAAAGAAGTGTGATTAGCAGCCTCTGAAAACCTGCTGGAGCATCAGGTATGAGTTGGTTCCAACTTGACGGCACACAACAGCATTTTTCTAATAAAATTTGAACGTGAATGTGATCTGTGATTATGTGGCTGTTACAAACATTATCTAACCCAGCAGACGAGTAGATGGTGCCCTGGGAAGGATGACTTGTGTCAGAATTGATAAGAAGGTTGGAGAGAAGAAGTATGGCTGATTTCCACCCCATAGGGATCAGCCTTCGGCTGTTAAAGGTGATAATGATTCTCTTTCCACTTGTGAAGTTAGAGGGGAAAATAACATTCTGACATGTCAGAAAAGGCAATGTTGACCATGTTAAGATTTGGATGAACCTTGAAAATGTTATGCTGGAGTGAAATAAGTCAGAAAGAAGAGGACATATATTGCATTGTTTCACTTCTTTGAAATACCTAGAATGGATAAATGCATAGAGACAGAAAATAGTTCAGAGGTTGTCAGGGGAAAGTTATGGGGAAGCGGAGCATTATTGCCAAAATTGAAAGAGAGCACTGTTAGGGCCAAGCCCAAGATGACCCCAAGGGACAGAAGAGTTGACTTTGGGCAGGAAGGGAATCCCCTCTTCCAGCAAGATAAGCAAGAAGCTGATACAGATGGGTGATAGGATCTTTCATAGGTGGAGGGCAGGAAGCAGAGGCGGTTCTTGCTGATAATGTCTATTTTCTAGTGTTGAAAGCAAAGTTATCTCTTGAGAGTAATTTGTTGTTAGCGGCCCTCGATTTGACTACGACTCATAGCAACCCTGCAAATCAGATCAGAACTTGCTCCATCCTGCTCCTTCATCACGATCTCTTGAGAGTGAGCGGGGAGGTGATAACAAAGGGGCTTTGAGGAAAACACTGAAAAATAGAAAAGGCACTTTGAAGTATGAAAGAAGGACCTACCAGATTTGCAGGGAAACTTCTGGGACGTCCTGAGGGACATGCAATTCTAGTGGCCCCAGCCTGCAAAGTTGGATGGTTACCCAGGCTTGGAAACTGGGCACAGGCGTGAGGAAGGTGGACAGATAGGAGAGTCCAGAGTCAAGGGTCTGCAGGATCAGAGTGTGTTCAATGCCAGATGACTCGAAATTCTCAGTGTCACCTAGTTGGAACCAACTCATAGCTGGACCTTCATTGGGTTTCCAAGTCTGTAAATCACAAAGAGCTGATTGTCCATTTCTCTCTCTTGGAGACATTGGTGGATTCAGACCACCAGCGAGGCAAAGCCTTTGCATAAGCAGTGTGACTCCCTACCTACGATGCCACTCACCACCGTAGTAAACACCCAGTGACAAATTCCCTGTTCAGATGCAGCAGGAAGTGGTGAAGTATTGCTGATCATTTACTTTGCTAGTTAGTTTGGGAACCAATGAGTAATGAGGGAAGACACTGAAACAACCCTGAAGACACTGACAAAAAATAAGACCCCAGGAAGTTATGGAATACCATTTGACATGTTTCAACAAACAGATAACAGCTCTAGTCATGCTTACTACTCTATGCCAAGAAATATGGAAAATAGTTACCTACCTAACTGACTGGAAGAGATTCATATTTCTTCCCATTTCCAAAGAAGGACATCCTTCTAATGTAGAAATTATTGGACAATATCATTGATATCACATGCACGTAAAATCTTGCTAAAAACTTTGAAAACAGCTAGAACAATATATTATCAGAGAACTGGCAGAAATTCAACTTGGATTCAGAAGAGGCTGTGGAACAGGGGATATCACTGCTGATAATAGATCTTGACTGAAATCAGAGACTACAAGAAAGATGTATTTGTGCTTTATTGACTATGCAGCAGCATTTAACTATGTGGATTATAACAAATTATGGCATGGGAATCCCAGAACATTTAATTGTGCTCATATGAAACCACAACTAGACCAAGGAGCTATTATCCAAACAGAGTAAGAGAACACTGCATAGTTTAAAATCAAGAAAGGTGTGTGTCAGGTTTGTATCTTTTCTCCATACCTATGCAATCTCTATGCTGAGCAAATAATTTGAGAGACTGGACTATATGAAGATGAATGTGACATCAGGATTGGAGGAAGACTCATCAAAAACCTCCATTATGTGGATGACACAACCTTTCTTGCTTTAGGTGAAGAATACTTGAAACACTTGCTGCAGAAAATCAAAGACTCAGCCTTTAATGTGGATTACAACTCCAAGAAAACAAAGATCTTCACCGCTGGACCAATCATACAACGTGGTGGTTGAAGCCAACGATTTCATTTTATTTGGATCCATAATCAACACCCCTGTTAATAGCAGTCAAGAAATAAAAAGGGATGTTGCACTGGACAAATTTACTGTCAATAACATTCTAAAGTGCTAAAGAGCAAAGATGCCAGTACCTGATCTAAGCCATGTTCTTTTTAATTACTTGCTGTGCATCTGAAATTTGACTGTAAATAAGGATAACAAGAATCAATGCCTTTGAATTGTTGGAGAAGAATATTGAATATCCCATGGACTGCCAAAAGAACAAACAAGGGAGCTCTGGTGGCCTAGTAGCAAGAAGCTGTGATGCAATCCCAAAGACGCACAGTTCTAATCCACCAGATGCTCTGCTGGAGAAGGAGGGGCAATTTCCTCCTGTGCCAGTCGGATCTGATTCGATGGTACACAGCAAGGAAAGAAAAGTAAAGAAAAAGAACAAACAAGTCTGTCTTGGAGAAAGTACAAGCAGGGTGCACCTTAGATAGTGAAACTACATCTCACATACTTTGGACATGTTGTTTGGAGGAACCCATCATTGAAAAAGGACATGATGCTGGGAAAAGTCATCAAAAGGAAGAAGACCCTCAACAACATGGATTGACACAGTGACTAACAGTGGGCTGATGGCAGAGATGATATGTGTGGCGGACGATAGGGCGAGGCTCACATCTGTGGTTCACAAGGTCACTATGAATCTTGTCTACTAAATGGCACACAGCAACAACAATATCATGGGAACCCCAAGGTTATGAAATAACAGTATTTCAAAGGTTAAGGGTCATTGAGGAATTAATCGCTTCTTAGTGCAAGGGACTGACTAGGACACACAGAGAGAAAGACTGGCACTTCCCTCTCCTCCCCCATCCCTTCATCTGTGCCTTACCTGTCAGGAATCCAGTGCTCCAAACAGGGAAGGGATAGGCCATACAGAAAAATATTCTTGAACTTTCTATGACCTTGACATCATTGCCATCTTGGTTGTCCACGGCCACCATCCTTTTACCTGGAGCCCAGCCCTAACACTTTAGAAATGCAGGCTCAGCATCCTTCCCACCTCCACCTGCTCCTCTTAAAGAGCAGAAGGGGGCATGGTGGCACTTCTCCATGACCTTTTTACAGCATTTTCCACAACATATACATCCATCCAGACACAAGGAAATAGTTTTATAATCTGGGAAAGGAGACTTGTACACTCTGATTCTGAGTGGCTAGAAGTAAGAGAGAAACATCAGCCCTTTACCAAGTGTGGAACAGGATTATGAAGGGAGATGGTGGAATCCTTAGTCTTTGCAATTTCTTTACAGCCTTTCCACACCTAAGGCTCTCTGTCTGGTAGTAGCTGTGTGCTGTGCTGCTGTCCCCATTGCGTACTTCTCCTCCCCACATTGTGCTCCTGTATATAAGCTGTGAGTGCTTTCAATAAAATGGAGACTTGATTGGAATTTCAACTTGTCTCTGCGCTTCTGTGCCTCCTGTCCCCCCCATTCTCGTTCTTCGCCTCCTAGGGTCACCGTTGAAGATCCCCGTGGGCTGGGGCAAAATCCAATTTTTTTAAAAAGACATTATACTGAGGAAGTAGAGGGTCAGAGAAAGACAGCCCTCAGGAGACGAACTAACACAGTGGCTGCAACAGTGGGCTTGAGAACGGAGGAGATTGTGAGAATGGAGCAGGTGGGGCACAGGTTTGATCTATTGCTTGTAAGGTCTCTATGAGATGTTGTCACCCGTCACCTAACAGTTGCTTTTTGCTGTAGGGAACATTGCTGGCCATGGAATACTTTCAAGCATGCGGGAAGTGGAAGAAGCTATCACACAGCTGCAGGAAACAAAAAAGGCTCTCAGTACTTCAAATAACCAGTTTCTATCTATTGTCACTACATATCTCATAGTTGCCAGAATAGCATCATTTTTTAGTGCCCTCCCTTATGTCTGTGTATATATAGACTTATATTTGAGATACAATTTCTGAACCCGAAAACAGTGTCGTAGGAATGTGAGTTGTGTATCAAGAGGGGACATTTCAGTCCCATGGTCTCTTTTGCTCCATGACAAAGGAGTGGGGTGTCGGAAGCACAGCTCTTCTTCCTGAGGAGTTTCCTCCTTCCCACCTTAGTTGAGGTGCCGGGCTTGTTTACACAGGTGAACTATTAGCCACGTGACCTTCAGAAGAACCAGACGCTCAATGCTGAGGTACCTGAATTCACAGGGGAGGGATCCCCGCCCCTGGTCTTCTGTTCTGTGGGGTTGCTGTGATCCACCACACAGGAAATGCCGTGGGGTTTTCTATTTTCAAAGTGGTACAGACTCGCTTTAGAGTATTTCTAAGAATGCAGAAACATATAAGGGAGCTCTGGTGGCCTAGTGGCAAGAAGCTGCACTGCAACCCCAGATGTATGCGTTCAAATCCACCAGATGCTCTGCTGGAGAAGGGGAAGCAATCTCCTCCTGGACCAGTTAGATCCAATTTGGTGGTAGACACACACACACACACACACACAAAAATTAAAAATTTTAAAATAATTTAAAAACATGAAGAAACAGAAGGAAAACAAAACTCAGTTTTTGCGGAATCCCTGTTGATAATAATCGTTAACATTTTGGAGTGTTATCTTCTGGTTGGTTTGGTTGGGTTTTTTGGTTTTTTTTAACTTTTATATTGTGATTTGGAGTAAAAGTTTACAGAGCGAATTGGTTTGCCATTCAACAATTCATATATATTTTGTTTTGGGACATCGATTAACCTTGTGTTGTTTTTAAAAGTATGTCGTTGTTAGGTGAAGTCGAGGCAACTATGATTCCCAGCGACCCTATCAACAATGGGTCTGAACCAACCCTGCGCTATCCTGTGCCGTCTTCACCATTTCGGATCTATTTGAGCCCATTGTTACAGGTCACTGTGTCATTCCATCTCATTAAGGTCTCCCTCTCTTTCGCTGATTCCCCACCTTTCCAAGCATGATGTCTTTTTTCAAAGACTGGCCCCTCCTTAAAATATGCCCAAAGTACGTGAGATGAAGTTTCACCATCCTTACCTCTAAAGAGCACCAAGTTGTACTTTCTCCAAGAAATATCTGTTTATTCTGTTGACAGTCCATGGAATGATCAGGATTCTTCTTTGGCACACCACTCACATATAGATTCTTCTTCTGTCATCCTTATTCATTGTCCAACTTTCACATTTATACCAAGTAATTTGAAAAGACCATGCTTTCTGACATTAGGGTTGAGGGAAGACAGAGAAGGCGGGCATGAATGATGTCTACTGCATTGAAACAGATGAGGGAGAGAACTGTTTAAAATGGATATATGGTTAGGTATTATTGTCATGACAGGAGTCCAGAATGAAGGCTGCACAGTGGAGTGGACGTGGGGAGAGTGATTGCATAACAACAAAAGAGTTTTACTTTTCAAGGAGAAGAGTGAATTAGGGGGAAGGGGGTAGGCATGGAGAAAAGTGCAACAATCAATCAATGAAAACCCTAAGTCTCTGTAAACTTTTATTAAAATATATAAATATAAAACATATAAAATTATTATTTATATAAAATTTTAAATATTTTTATCTATAAAATATATTTAAGAAAAGACCAGGGCTTGAGTCAGGTGCCTGAGTCTTTAAACTGATGTCATTACTCCTTAGCACTTTGGAGAGGTCCTTGACATATTTTTCACTATGCAACACATCTTTTGATTTCTTGACCACTGGTACCAAAGGTATTGGTTGTGGATCCAAGCATGTTAAAATCATTGACAACTTCAATGTTTGTTTTAAATAGCTGTTTTTGTAAGCCCCATGCAATTTTGTATTCTCCATTTAAAATTTGGCATTTTAACATAATGAACAGCAATATAGCAAGAGAGAAAAAAAGGTCTTGACTTAAAATCACTCCTTCTATGCCTTTGGGTATATGTTGTTGACATCCTCTAAACCTCAGTTTTGTCATCTGTACAATGACAATCATAGATAGACACAATCATTCTCTGTGTAGGGGAATGATAATGGCCTTGTAGGTAAGGAGTTGCGCTGCGAACCCAGAGACAGGCAGTTCGAGTTCACCAGTTCCTCCGAGGTAGGAAGATGAACAGTCTCCCCTGGTGTGATTTACAACTTCTGAAAACCCACTGGAGGGGCGGCTCTGAGTCAACTTCAATTCCATGACACACAACAACAGTTCTCTGTATGATCTAGACAGTAAGCTCTGGGAGCAGAGTCCACTTCTATCCTCTGCCAAATCCCCGGAGCTTGGCTCTGAACCAATGATGACCGCAGGCAAAAAACCGAACAAATGCAGAAGGTATTTTCCATCTGTCCAGCCTCAAAGTCAAGTCCTGTACTTATCTTGCCTGGAAAATGATATACCTTACAGCGCTCAGGGCCTAGACTGAGTGTCCTAACAGTGTGACAAGGACTCTGCCTCTTCTGACAGTGTTTGTTATTGTTGTTGTTGGGTGCCATCAAGTTGCGCATAACTCTTAGCAACCCTGTGAACCATGGATCTGAACCCCGTCCTATCCTGACCGTCCTCACTCACTGACATACGTGAGCCCACTACAGTCACTGTGTCACCTGAGGGTCCCCACCTCTTTTGCCATCCCTTGACTTTTCAAAACATGATGTCAAGGAATAGACTCTCCTAGTAACATATATGTAAGATGAAGCTTTGTCATCTTTGCCTCCCAGGAGCACTCTGGCTGTACCCTCTTCAAGACATGGTTGTGTGTGTATAGTTGTTGTTAAGTGCCGTCTTGTCGCAGGTGACTCCTAGCAACCCTATGAAGGAGAGTCCTCGATGCTTGGGTGCCTTTCATCCTCTCTCCAGGTTCATAGTGTTTCTGGAGGCAAGGTATTATGGAAGTGGATGCCACTCCTCCTTCCAAGCTTGTTTTGATCGGGGAGCTCCACCCCACTCTCTGTCCGCATTGGGTAACCAACCATTAATGCATTTGACACATCAGTGTCACAGTGTTCAGCCTTACAGAAACCAAAAGTGACCACAGACGGCAACTTGTACACCAGGGCTATATGACCTAGAGAAATGTCTGAACAAAAACAATGAAAGACAGGCCCTAGGGCCGCGGATTAAAAGTCACCCCCCTCAGGCTTGGTAGCACCACTTTATGTCCACTGGGCCAACTGATCTCTCTCTCTCTGTGTTGATATTGTTGTTAAGTGCCGTTGAGTCACAGACGACTCATAACGACCCTATGAAAGAGAGTCCTTGACGCTTGGGTGCCTTTCATGTATGGTTGTTAGGTACCATTTAATCAACTCTGACTCATAGCAAACCTATGTACAACAGATCAAAATCTTACCCTATCTTCTCCTTTCCTGACCCTCTACTTTCCCAATGTTATTGTTGTGTACCATTGAGTCGGATGCGAGCCATAGCTGATCCTCCAGGAGGTTTTCAGAGGCAGCTAATCACCTGAGAGAAGATTGCCCATCCTTCTCCCATGGAACAGCTGGTGGATTTGAACTACGTGCCTTTGGGATCACAGCGCAGCATATGATGCCCGTTTTCAGGGACTGGCTCCTCTAACAACATCCCTAATGTATGTGGGACAAAGTGTCACTGTACCTGCCTCTCAGGAGCCTTTCATCCAAGCCAGATTTGCTTATTCTTTTGACAGTTCCTGATATACTCAATACTCTGCCAACATCATAGTTGGAAGGCATCAGTTCTTTAGTCTTCCTTCTTCACTGTCCAACTTCCTCAAGCATGTAACACAGTAAAAATGCCAGGACTTGCATCAGACACACCTTAGTCTTTCAACTGACATCCTTGCTCTTTAATACTTTAAAGAAGCCCTTGACAGCAGATATTCCCAATTCAGCATGTCTTTTGATTTCTTGACTGTTCTGTGGGTATTGATTATGGACCCAAGTAAAATGAAATCCTGGGCAACTTCACTCTTTTCTCCATTTATCATGACGCTGCCCATTGATCCACTTGAGAGGATTTATGTTTTCTTGACCTAGTTAAGTCTCTAGTTATTAGGTTTCTTTGTTGGCCACAGAGGCACCAGGATTACTCTTATTAGTGGTACCCACAGCCACTGAGGGCAGTCTTTATCCTTCCCATCAAGAAACAATAACAAATGGAATGGAAATTGAGGTCAGAGGATCCCAAGCAGGTGGCCTAAGTCAGAGAGCAAACTCACCTTATCTCTAGGGTTGGAATTGCCTGCTCTCATTTCTGAGCCACTCATCACCCCCTCTTCCACTCACCCATGCCACCTCACCTCCTGTGTCCACTCTGCGCAAACGCCATGTGCTCCACTTAAAGGCTTACTCAGAAGAGCAGTTGGCCTTCCTGGCTGGGAGTCATCTCTAAATCATCATAATTAGTAAGGCCTCTCTCATTAAACTATAAAGGTTCCCACTCTAGCCTTAAAGTTACTCAATTTCAGCTGGTCTCTGGAGGCTGGAAAAGATCATGATGTCACTCAGTTGTCCAACCATCCACTGTACTCTCAGTGCTTTGCAAGGCACTTGAGTCATGGAAGTGAATGAAACACAGGCCCTGCTTGAAAGGAGCTTGCAGCCTAATAGAAGATGAAGAACCTTTGCCTCTGCTTTTTTTGTAAAAGATAATGATGCACATCACATACCCAGGTCCAAGTACAGTTTTCATAAATTGTAGAGAAGAGGGGTGGAGATCTACCCACCTGATTTCTCCAGTGCCTACTTGAACTTGCCTCTTGGCTGCCCGATGATCATCTCAGTTAAAATACTCCACACCAAGCTTTGTTCTCTGCCCACCCTAGCCCTGTCCTCCCCCTGTCTTCCCATCTTCGTCAGTGGCCCCACTGCCTGCCCACTCGCCTGCCCAGTGAATCATTCTCTATTGTATTCTTTGTTGGTCACCATCAATCCGTGAGTGAGTCTTGGTCTGGGCATGCTCAAACGATTTCCCAAATCTGTTTACTTCTCTCATTTCCATGGCCACTGTCACTGCTCACTGGTTCTCTATACTTTTGCCTGCACTCAATGATGTCACTTCAAGATGATGATCACAAATCTCAAGTGGGCAGCCCAACGTTTGCCAAGCTCACCTTTCTGCTCTCTGGTACAACTCTTGGTGCTCCCTCTGCAGATACTGACAGCATCCTCAGTGTCCTCCTCTCTGCTGGGCACAGCCTCATCAGTACACAGCCATGTCCATATATCTCCTTCCTGAAAGACATTGCCGATCTTTTGGACTGTTCCCTCCTGTCCTCAGCTCTCTCCTTACTGCTGTCCCATTCCTCTGCGATCCTTTATAACTGAACTTCTCGTCTCCTGGAGACCATGGGGGCTGCAAATGATTCATTTGTGCAGGTGCTAATCCAAGGATGGAAGCTCAAATTCATTTGAAAGGATGGTCTTGTGACCATTTACTTCCAGAAAAATCAGCCACTGAAAACCCTACGGAGCAATTTGGACATACATGAGGTTGTGACTCAGAATCACCTGGCAGTAACCAGTCTTCTATCTTAATGCTTTCTAATCACCTCCTCGCTCCCACCCCAGTTGTTCTTGTGGAGGTCACTGATGACCGGCACTCTGCCACATCCACTTGCTACTTCTCCTCTCTGTGTTATGCAACCCTTGGTCATTTTCAGAACCCTGGTCACCCCTAAAGTCCTCCAGACCTGGAGGTTTTCTTACATCCTCTTTCTCTGTTCTCCAATTTTTTCTTTCCCTCAATCTCTTAGAAAAAAGCCAAAACATTTCTGGGGGTGAAAGGTAGGGGGAACTGTAATGTATGCCGGGATTACAGGTGGTGGCAACACAACTTGATTAATATAACTGAGATCAGTAAATAACAGAACTGGAAAATGTTCGGTGGGTAGGGACTGTGTAATATAGATAGATACACTATGCCCACTACTGTCAAACTGATTCTAACTCATAGCAACCCTTCTTTGGGTCTTCAAGGCTGTACATTTTTTACAGGAGAGACTGCTGATGGTTTCTGCCAGAAGTGGATTTGAACTGTCGACCTTTTGGCTAGTAGCACAAAACACTACATGCACACAATTCAAACTCATTGCTGTTGGGAACCAACTTGTAGCTGATCCTTCCTTGGGTTTTTGTGGTTGAAAAATGACACAAGAGGAAATCGCTTATCTTTCTCCAGCATGCATAAATAGATCAACGGATAGCAAGCATTCTTCTCCAAAAATAGCCCTTTTCCTCAGCTAGGAACCCTGAAAAGAAGGGAACTGTCATGATTGCTCAGTGATAAAAACATTCAGCTGCTGAGTTGCCTGTTCAAACCCACAGGAGAAAGATAGGGTCATATGCTTTTGTAAAGACCCCAGTCTTTCAAGCTCTCTGGCCTCCCACACATCAGAATTGACTTGACACTCCGGTTTTGATTGGGCTTTTTATCACTCAAGCTTAGCATAGTCCTGGAAGACTGCTTCTGCATTCCTGTTCACACAGAAGCCTTGGGCCTTAAGACGCTTCTTGCTTTCAAGACCTGCTTCTCCTTACAATTCTGGCCGCAAAGCAGATAAGCTGAAATGTGACCTCGTCCCCCTAGACAGTCTCTCTCTTCCTTCGGACCATGAGACAGCAGGCTTCCCACCCAGCTTGCACACTTCATGTGGTCTTCCTGTCCAATGGCTCTCACCTCACACCAGACCTCACTCCGTCCCATGAGGAAATGGTCCAGTTCTCGTGGTTGCTGAGGCAGGCCCAGCGCCCGATGGGATCTCTGCTGAGATCTCACAAGCATGTTCCCACAAGCTTGTACTCCTTCCTCCTTTTTAGAGAAAACCCTAATTTATTTTGTGTCATACACTTTCTTTTTTTAGAGCTGCTTTAGGCTTACAGAAAAAGATCATACAAAAAGAACAGAGAGTTTCCAGAGAAGAAGGGAACGCTCTCCTTCCTGCTATAGTTCCTGTCCTTGTTCTCCTGGGACATGCCTGCTACACTGATGAGCCAATATTGACCCATTATTACTAATGAGATTGTAGTTGACATCTGGGTTCATTCCTTTATAGAGTGTCCTGGGCCGTCACATGGCCATCATTAGTCTTTGATTATTATTCCACGCCCTCACAATATCTCGTGCTCCACCTGTTGGAGCTGGTTTTCTGTAGCCATTAGTCGGGACAGAAAACACGAAAAGGTTAAAAAGGTTGACATGAGGAAGTGATGGGCTTGTGGAGGTTCCCTGTCTCCTCTCCCATTGGCCGTTATTGCTGTTCAGTGGCGTTTGGACAGTAGAGAAAAGTTGGGTATAAGAAAAAAATGACTAAAAAAAAAAAAAAGAAAAAAATGACTAAAAAAAAAAAAAAGAAAAAAATGACTGACAGGCCTGGCCTCCCCTGCGGGGGCCTGTCTGCAGGTGGACAGCCAGGGAGGAGGTGCGCAGGGAACAGCTGTCCTCAGAGCTGCCTCCCTGCTGTGGCTCCGAAGGACTCAGCTGCCCCGGATCTCTGGCTGCCACTTCTCAAGGCTCCATGCAGCAGGGACTGGGTCTCAGTGACCTTTTCAAGAGCTCAGTGACAGAATTCATACACCTGCTAGAGTTCTGCTTAAACTTGATGCTGACAAGAGTGCTCCAGGGAACAATTTGAAAATCCTTGCCTTCTCTTCCTTTCTGGAACTTGATCAATATCTCATCGCAACCTTTGCATCACTGTCTACCTCTTTTCCCAGAAGGCCTCACCTTGAGCATTGTCAGAAGTCCTCAGTCTTCCATGGGGACGCTGGATCAAGATCTGACACTCTGACAACCCATTTCCCTTGGCTCTGAGTGATAGAAATAGAGGGGCCCAGGTCTCTCTGGGTCTCTCTTGGCTGTCCTTTAGAGCCTCCTTTGTGGCACTTATTACCGGGGGGAAAAAATGGCTATATTAAGGTGGTGAAAAAGAGCCCTGGTGATGTAGTATGTTATGCATTATGCTATTAATAAAGGGGTCAGCTGTTTGAATCCACCAGCTGCTCTGAGGGAGAAAGGCCATTTGCTCCTATGAAACTGTACAGTTGTAGAACAGTTCAACACTAGAGGGTTGAAATGAATGGAAATCAACTCAGTGGTAGTGGGCTTGGTTTTGGTATAATGTGCAGCAATAAATGTATTTATCAAGATAATGTATTATAATACATAAATGTATTTGTTTTCTAATTATAGTAATTGTAATAGCAAGCTTTGAAAATGATATCTACCATAGAATTACAATTAAGTTAAGGGCACATACTTTTAATATAGTGTAAGTCATCTTAATATAAGCCATCATATTATAATAATAGTTATTGACTGGGGATCCCATTCTCTAAGGATGACAAAAGGATTGATGCCCTTGAGTTGTGGTTTTGGAGAAGAGTGCTGAATACCCCATGGACTGCCAAAAGAATAACCAGGTATGTCTTGTAAAATAGCCAGCCAGAGTGCTCCGTGGAGGCAAGGGTATCAAAGCTTTGTCTCTCATCTTTTGGACATGTTGATAGGAGAGGCTATTCCATGGAAAGGGATTATTTATCATCCTTGGAAAGGGGGTCAGTGAAAGAAAAGAAGACTCCCAGTGAGATAGATTGACACAGTGACTGCACCACTGGGCTCAAGGATATCAGAGACGGTGAGGAGGGCAGGATTCAGATCCCTTGTCAATAGGGTCACTGTAAGTCATAGACAACTCGATGGCACCTAACAACAGCAACAAACAAGATTCTTGCAGAAAATTTGAAAAATTCATGACAGGAAAAGAAAAAGATGATGTTTTATCAATTATGAAGCAGACCATTTGGAGTTACTGGGGTTTTTATTTTCTGGTTTTTCTAAAGATAAACAATACTTAAACAGCTACCCTTGTCAACTACCAGCTATCAAGCTTGTTAGTGCTACCTTGTGGTCAAACTAAGTAATTACTCTTGGGGGAGGGAAAAAAATCTAAGCAAGACTTAATTAAATAGTGTGCATAGCTTCATGATTTTCAACCCAGATACATGGCACTCATTGCATATATCATGAGAGCCTCACTGAACTGTTATCAGATGAGAAACAAGCCTTAAGTACAATCATGGGTCATTGATGTTCACAGCAAACCCATAAAACAAACCCACTGTTACCACCTCGAGTCTCACTCAGAGCAACTGATCCGCGTCTATGGTTTTCTCTAACTGTAAATCTGTTCACCTTTCTCCCTGGGAGCAGCTGGTAGACTGAAGCCACTGGGCTTCTGGTGAACACCTTGACTGTTTTCTGTATGACTGTGGGTGCTGTCGTTACGCGCTGGTGAGTCACTTCTCACTCAAGACAGCCTCGTGCACCACGGAGGGAAGCGCTGTGTGGTCTGTTCCGTCCTCACGATTGTTGCTCAGTTTGAATCCGTTGTTGTGGTCACTGTGTCAATCCACCATGTTTTTTTGCTGACCTGGAGACTGACCTCTCCTGATACCATGTCCAAAGCACATGAGGTGGAGTCTTGCCAATCACACTTCTTTTATTATTGTTGTTGTTATTATTATTATTATTATTATTATTATTATTATGTGTGTGTGTGTACCATCAAATCGGATCCAACTGGTACAGGAGGAGATTACCCCTCCTTCTCCAGCAGAGCATCTGGTGGATTCGAACTGTGCACCTCTGGGATTGCAGTGCAGCTTCTTGCCAGTCAAATCTAAGGAGCATTTTAGGTTGTGCTTCTTCCAGGACCGATCTTTTTGTTCTCCTGGAACTATGTGGTATAGTAACAACCCATTATACATCCACGGAGAAGAACATTCAGCTTGGAAAAGTAGACAGTCAACAACAGGAAGGAAGATTCTCAATGAGATGGATATACAGTGACTACGACAGTGGGTGTATGGACAGGATGAGGCAAGATTTCACTGGTATTTTGTGATTTCTTTTTTGTTTGTTTTTTTTTTAGTCAGAGCCAATTTGACAGCACCTAACAATAACAGTAACAATGCCCTCTATCGACTAGCTGCTCTTCTCAGAGCTACTCTATGTTCAGCCTAAGCCTTTCCAGAAACATGTCTCCATGAATTCAGCTTTCAGAGAGGTGCCCGCCTACCCCTGTGTTTCCTGCCAGTGCAGAAAAAAGCTGGCAGATCTTTGTCCACCAGAAGCTCTGCTTGACCCTTCATGTGGCAGAAGGGGATGTCGGGAGGAACACACCTGGTTCTCCTCAACTCTACTCATGGTAGAGTCCCTGGCCTTCTCTGCCCTGTAAGGAGGCCACACCAACTGTGGACCTTGTTGAAGGCATTCAGCTCTGCTAAGCCTCCACCCATGGAAACCCCTTGGGTGTCAGACTCTCACTATGCTGCAGACAGCTTCCTAAGGCTGAGCTCTTAGAAGTAGATCATCAGCCTGTCTTCTGAGGAAACTCTGAGTGGTCTCAAACCTCCAACCTTCTGAATATGTTAATTGTTTGCAACACTCAAGGACAACCTAGTGATCAGAAGTAGGCATACACTCAATGGGTACAATAGCATATGTACTCTGGGGGCCCTGAAGGTGGTTCGGATACACCAGCTGCTTTGCAGGAGAAAGATGGACAATCTCCTCCAGTGCAATTTCCATTTCCAGCCTTAGAGACACGCTGGAGGGTCAGTCATGACTTTGACTTTTTTCTTCTCTGACAAGAATCTGGGCTGTCTCCATGGAGTGTGGCAGAGAGTATGTGCTCAAAAGGTGAAGAGGAAAGAAGGAAGGAAGGAAGGAAGGAAGGAAGGAAGGAAGGAAGGCAGGCAGGCAAGGAGAAGGTCTTAACATTTGTACTCATCTGAGTTTCTGATGGAGAAGCTTCTCTTTGAGGTCCCTACCCAGGTGACAGAAGCCAGGTGACTGCTGTCGCTGTCTCCACTGTCTTTGTCCTGAGCACATCCTCAGCCAAACTGCCAGTGGAAGCCGAGGGGAAAGGTTTACAATAGCCACAACTCACATTGGATGTTATCCACAGTGGTCACAAAGTGAAAACGAGCCACATGGCCAAGAACTGGCATATAAATAAAGTGCTGTCTTTGGTATAATGAATTTTCTTTTTTATTTTAAAGCACACTTCACTCTCACTGCCAATGAGTCGTTTCCCAACCTCCTGTTTGATATCCTTGGCAGTAAATTCTAATGGAAGGAGGCTGCCCCCCTTTCTCCCTTCAAGCTGCTACAGAATTTGAACCAGCCTTGGGAGGTCAGCTCAGCAGAGACACTCACTATGGACTTCCCACCAGCGTTCCTTTAATGAAATGCTGTTGTCATGTGCCATCAACTCAGAACCACCTCATAGCTGACTCCCAGTATGTTTTCAGAGGCTGTAAATCATAAGGGAGGAGATTGCTTATCTTTCTCCCTCAGAATAGCTGCTGGATTCTAACTGTGTGCTTTTGTGTTGGCAGCACAACTCCTAACACCAAGCCATCTGATCTCTCTCTAATGAAATAATACTCAGCAATAAAAAGGAATGCGGTCCTGATACATGTTATAACATGGAATAACCTTGAAAACATTTATTTTTTCTTTACTACAGTCAACCATGTAAGATGAAAAGAACAGCATTTGCTCAGGGATAAAGCTCAGAAGGCAAGAAACGGTTAGGTAGGATGAATGGAAATGAGAATCCCTGAGTAGAAGCAGGAAGAGTGCTGTTACAAGGTCGGGATGGTAATTAACATAATAAGACAAAACGTGTATTGCAGGGATGAGGAAAACATTTTGCTGGGTGAAAATCCGTCACAAAGGACCTCACAGTATGCCTCCATTCACATGAAATACCTGGAATAGGCAAAGCATAGAAACAGAAAACAGATCATGATGGATTTGAGGTTGGGCTTCATTTTTAGTACCAAATCGTATTTAATTATATTGGCAGACCACTACTGATCTTTCAGTTAGTAGCTCATTGAGCCCACCAAATCTATCTCTGTCTGCCTTCTTGCTCATGGGAAGAAGATGGGGAATCTCATCCCATTGGGATCTACAACCTTGGAGACCTGACAGATGGTCAGAGTGGGAATCAACTGGCCAGTTTTTGGGTTACAGGGTCCTTGGGAGTTAGGCTCGACTCAGTGCCAGGGAGTTTGGTTTTGGTTAGGAATGGGGCCTTGGACGGGAAGTGAGGAGGGTACAAGTTTCTTTCTGTAGTGATGACAATACTTTTAAAAAAATTATAAATATATTTTACTTTTTGCTATTGTTGTTAACACTCCCCCACACCCAGAATACACACCAATCCAACAGTTTTTCCCATGTACAATCCAGTGACACTGATGACATTTTTCAACTTGTGCAACTGTCCTTTCCCTCCTGAAAAGGTTTTAAAATTGATGGGAATAGTGGTGACATGATTCAGTGAATGTACCCAAAACTGCTGAGCGAGGGAATGGCATGTGAATAATGGCTCAATAAAGCCGTTATTTAGAAATACACAGTCTTAAATATGCTGCTGGGTGATAAGGCAGACAGAGAGATAGGTTTAGTTTGGTGTTTGCTCCAACTTAAAAGAGGAAGAATGAGCCATGCCAGGGGGGCAGCAAGTAGGCACTGAGCCCATGACTAAGACCTGGTCCCAGCTGTCGATGCCAGGTGCTGGCGAGGGCTGGTTATCTTTGGCCCCACAAGGAGCAAGTCTTGATCTTCATCTGTTTACTACAGAGCTGAATGTGTCGCTGCGGAGACAGGGAGGGAGAAAATTCCTCTAGTGACGCCAGGAAGCTGTAATTAAAACACATAAATTACCCTTCATGGGCTCAGTGACATTAGTCATGGAGCTTCCACAGACATGGCACAGAGAAGGCAGTGGGAAGGATCCCGTAAATGGTCTTGGGAAAGAGAAAAGAGTGGGTCCCACTGGAGGTGGGGTTGTGGGGGGGGGCATGGAGGACAGGAGGACTGGGCTGCAGATTCACTCCCTGGTGGGGATTTCTGGAGTCACAGAGACTTAGGGGTTTTCTGCATCCATTGCTGTAACAGTAGAAACTCCTGTGAGAGCAGGGATTTTGTTTATTTTATCCATTGCTGCATCCCTAGCACCTGGCTGGTATGCAATAATCTGGAGGATCACTGAATAATAAAACAACACTTGAAAATGAAGAGATTTTGGCAAGAAGCTGCAACTGCAAGTTCAGAGGTACACAGTTCAAATCCATCAGATGCTCTGCTCGAGAAGGAGGAACAATGTCCTCCTGTACCAGTCAATCTGATTTGACGGTACACACAAAAAATAATGAAATAAAAAAAAAAGAGAGAAAGAAAATGAAGAGATTTGACTTTCAGGGAGTCAGTAGGAAGGACCCCAGCCTGAAATAGTGGAAAATCCCAGACCAAATGACCTGAGCAGACTCTGAACAGGCAGAGAGCTAAGCTGAAGATGGCACTCCAGAGCCTCCACCTTGACTTGAAGCAGATGGTGGAGCACTGACGTGGGAGGCAGGAGACCTGGATTCGAGTCCAGCTCTGTTCCTCTTCACAGAGTGATCCCAGTTCCAGCGGGGCTGGAGGAAGAACTTTACTACCTTCTCCACGTGCCTCAGTGGTACCGGTGAGAGCCAGTGGGAACTGTCTGCATGGTCCACAGATTGGTTTGTTCAGGTCTCACAAGCTTTCCGCCTTGGACAGGTTGTCAGTCTTAACCACTTTTCTACTAGTGGAAAATATTTGAGTTTTCCTTCTCTGACAGGTTTCTGGTTTGCACAGGTTCTGCTTTTGCAGATTTTAAAGGAGATGTCAGTGAGCATATCTACCACATGCTCACGTGTGCTGTTACCATGTGCATGGTGGGGGGCTGGCAGGAGATCTCAGAGTCGCCCAGGAAGGAGCTGCTCTGGGTTTTAGAAAACACACTCGCAATAGCAATAGCAATAGCAATAGCAATAGCAATAGCAATAGCAATAGCAATAGCAATAGCAATAGCAGCAGCTAATCTTGACTGAGTGCCTGCTGCGTGCAAGTCTCTGAACTAACTGTTCTCCTTGTGTCCTTCAGACAGTGTGGAAATGCAGGCTATGGTTGATTAGAAGTCCTGTGCTAGAATCTGGGACCTGCCACCATCAGCTGTGTTCTTTGGCCAGGTGACTCGACCTCTCTGGTCTTCAGAGTCTCTGCCTATGAAATGGTCCTGCCTACCACACAGATTTCAACTTCTACAGCCCTGACATTATATGAACTAGATGAATCCTAGCTGCCTGCCCTGACCTCTCTAAATGGGATCACAGTCAAACAGTAGACAGGCCTGGAGGGGAACAGCCAGAGGGTACTCACTCCTTAGAACAACCAAGCACATAGAGCCAAAAGAAAAGTATTTGCCTAAGAATAAAGCACAGATGGCAGGGAGGGATAAAAGGATGGCTTAATGGAAATAGGAACAACAGGGAGGAAGTGGGGGAAATGTGCTGATGTTGTGGGTATTGTAATTAATGTTACGAAACAAAATGTGTATGCATGGTTGAATGGAAAAACAACTTTAATCAAATCACACTTTTTAAAGATTCTAACAAATAAAAAAAGGGGGGGGTACTGTCTTTACCTACCTTCCTGAGAGAGAGATATCTTCAGCAAAATATCTGGTACAGTTCTGGAATTATCATACTTTGTATGTCATGGGAACCAGCCTGAGGTTGGGCAACAGGGCTGTGTTACCAGCATCCATTCAAAATGTGCTGCTTCAACTCCCACCCCCACCCATGGCTGGAAATGCAGAATATTTCTGCTGCAGTTAACACCCAGACGCGTGCCTGCTCCGTAATTTCCAGAGAAGAGTCGAGCAACTCATTCTCCCACCTAAAATGTAGTCTTTCTTTTGTTATTCTAGGCTGGAAAAAAGACAAAATAAAACCCCTTGGATTCCATTAGGGAAAATCAACATGAGACGTGATCTGCAACTGGCAGTAATAATTTGTGTTTCCATTTCTACAAAAAGAAACCATCAAGGGACAGCTTTCAGAGCCAGTCCACTGTAATCTAGGAAGGCTCCGAGTCAGACAGAGGAAGATTATGACATTTGTATTTCAGCTCCTTTACATGCTGCTCCAAAGGCTTTGCTTTTTGCCCAAGGGGAAGGAGCCTATCATTGTCTTGGATTTATGGTTCTGGTTAAAGATTCATCTTTAATCTCTGACTCACTGGCTTTAGATCCACAGACTCCAAGCCCAAACCCACTGTTCCTATTTGAGGGAAATTCATGCTGTTGTTAGGTGCCGTCAGGTTGACGGCAACTCTCAGAGACTTGAACAACAGCTCTGAACCTGCCTTCCCCTGGACCATCCTCTCTGTCAATCCCTCTCACAGAAGGTCTTCCTCTTTTTTCCGCACCTCCTTTCTTGACCTTCCCCACATGATGTCTTTTTCCACGGATTAGGTCCTCCTGACAATATGTCCACAGTATGTGAGGTGAAATGTTACCTTCTTGGCTTCTAAGGAGCACTCTTGTTGTACTTCCTCCAGGGCAGATTTTTATTTTGTTGTTCTTTTGGTGGCTCATCGGATATTTAATTCTCTTCTTCACAAACCCTACAATTCAAAGGCTTCACCTCTTTATTTGGTCTTCCTTATTCATTGTCCAACTTTCAGCTGCACAGGAAGCAATTTAATATATAGAGCAATTTAATATAGCAATTTATATATTAGTCTTTAAACTGGCACTGACATCCTTTTTCTTTAGGACTCTGGAGAAGTCCTTGACAGCAGAGTGCCCCAACACAGTACATCTTCTGATTTCTTTTTTTTTTTTTAGCAGCTGAACGGATGTCATTCTATTTGCCTCCCGCTTCTTCCATCCAGAATCACTGATCTCCTCTGGGGCTGATAAAAACAGCTGGTTGAAGTCTCTAGTCTCTGGCCATTCTTAGGGATGGTCATTTTATTCCTAAGTGTCACCCCTTCTGGTGTGACCCACATGTTTTCTGCCAACTCCCCACAAAGAAGGCCAGGGGAAACTGTCTGGATAGGACTTCTAATAGGAGACAGCAAGACCTTGGAATCTGTTCCAGCAGATGAGGGGGGTGGGTGGTCCATAATAGGGAAGGGAGGACTGAATAGGATTAGACTCTGAGGTCTTCCTGGCCTTGACCTGTGGAAAGGCTTAGAACCCCCAGATGATCGCTCTATTTTTGAAGAGACAAGGTTGTCCCCAGATGGCTCTGTCTCTGACATGCGCTTTCTGCATTGCACTACTGACTCTTGGGTAAAGACGTTCGACAAGCCTGGCTCTAGAGAAAAGGTGGGTCCCTCACTAGCACACGTTGCAGTCGCATCCACTGGGGAAGACTCAGTGACTCCTGTATCTTGCTTTGGTTTCTCTCTTTTTGAGCTTTCCAAGGAGGAGGGAGAATCATCTTTGGCAGGTTTCTGAGAGGTCAGAGCAGTTGAGTGGGGCTTCTCTTGACTCTTCTCCAGAAGTGGAGCCCCACCTTCCCCTGAGCTCTGAGCAGGCAGGGGCTGTGGGATCTGCGTGTACTGAATCTTGGGTGGGATGATCTTCTGATTTCTTGATTGTTGCTATACCATAGATATTGATTTTGGGTCCAAAAAAAGAAAACCCTTGACAATTTCAAGATTTTCTCCATCCATAGAGATAACTCAAGTTTGCTGTGATGCTGAACAGTGACACTGATGTGTCAAATGCAATAATGGTGACCCTTGGTGGACAGTGTTCGGTGCAGCTCCCCGATTAAAACAAGCTTGGAAGTAGGAGTGGCATCCACTTCTGATATAGCTTGCCTCCGGAAACTATGAACTTTGGAGAAATGATGAAAGTTATACAAGTGTTCAGGTCCTTTGTTCATAGGGTTGCTGTGAGTTGTCTATGACTTGATAGCACCTAACAACAATAACATAGTGATGTTGCCTGTCAATCTAGTGGTGAGTATTACAAATGATGCTGTTGTGACTTTCAAGGGGGGAAAAAGAAGAATGAACTGGGTAGGAGGGTAGAGAAAATTGTGCAACAGTGAATGAATGAAAACCCCAAATCTCTGTAAATGTTCATTAAAATGAATAAAATTTAATAAAAAAATTATGCTGTTGTTAGGTGCCGTTGAGTACAACCTATAGAGAGACCCTGTGAACAACAGATCTGAACTCTGTCCTATGCTGAGCCATCTTCACAGTTCCTGACACACCCAAGCCCATTGCTGCAGTCATTGTGTCAGTCCACCTGGTTGAGGGGCTTCCTCTCTTTTGCTGACCCTCCACCCTTCCATGCATCAAGTCCCTCTCCAAGGAATAGCCTCTCCTAGCAACATGCATGAAGTATGTGAAGTGAAGCTTTATCATCTTTGGCTCCAAGGAGTTCTCTGGCTGCACTTGATGTCTGTCTGATCTTTTGGCAGTCCATGGGATGTTCAGAACACTCCCCCAACACCGCAGTCCAAAGGCTGTTACCAGTTCACTACTCATAGTGACCCTATGGGCTTCTCAGGCTGTGACCTCTCCAGAAGCGGAGTGGCTGGTGGGTTGAAACGGGGAACTTTGGGTACTCAATCAAGCACTGAGCCACAATGACCTCTCTCAGTCCCCTTCCCACTCCTAAAAGTCACTCCATCCTGTGAATCTGTCACCTCTTGCAACTGGTTGCCTTTGTCTTCTCAGCACGTGGTGGTCTCACACACTCCAGGGCAGAGCTGAGTTCCACAGTTTTCACTGTCTGCTGTGGGGAAAGTGGATCACCAGACCTTTCTTCTGAGGTGTCTCTGGGTAGACGTGAGCAGGCAACCTTTCTATTCTTATCCAACCATGTCAGCTGTCTGCACCACCCAAGGTTGCGAGCGTAATTATTTTGAGACCCACTTAACCTTACGCTTTTGGGACATGTTGTCAGTTCCTCTCTGGAAAGACTGTAATTCCCTCTCCCCCCACCCCAGTGCTGCATGGGGCTGCTTATCTCTTCACGCCCCCACAATTAGGGCCACTTTGGACCCAAAAGAACACAAGAATAGTTGCTATTAAATGTGAAAGAAAAATTGCCTCGCTGGGTGGTTTTTAAAAGAGGGGCATTTAGTGAGCTTTTGAAGCATAATTACTGTTTAATCAAGCCTAGGAACACACAGACTCATTATTTTCTTTTCGCAGAGACGGAGAACCGTGACACGTGATTGGTAATTTTATCAGCCTGCGAGCAGCCGTCGCCCCTTCTCCGAGGCTTCAGCTGCTTCTGTTTCTCTAGAGGAGCTTCCCTGTCTGTGAGGGATGGAGCCTCTGAATTTCTTCCTCAGACACTCAGCTAACAGGTGGGTCCCCTCAACCTACAGACTCTCACCTGAGAGGCCCAGTCCCCCAGAGGGGGCTCTCCCTCCACCCGGATTGTTGCTCCAAGTTCAGATGCTCTTGTTGTTGTTAGGTGCCATCAAGTAGACTACGACTCATTAATGACCCTGTGAGCAACAGACGCACACTTCGCCCTATCTCCCCTGCACCGTCCTTCCAGTCTGCACATGTTCACGGTCAATGCTGCTGTCACTGTATCAGTTCATCTCATCAAAGGTTCTTTCAGTGATCCTCTACCTTCCCCTAGGACTGTCGCTTCCTGAAATCATGCCCAGAGGATGAAAAGCGAAGATTCACCATCCTTGCCTCTGAAGAGCACCCTAGCTGCGATTCCTGCACATCTCAGCTTTTCAACGTGTTCGTTCTTGGTTTCCGTATTATACAGCTCTTTCAAAAGTGCTTGCTTGCTTTCCTCCTTCATCCACAGGACTCTCTCACCTGCTTGCTCTTGGAGCCCCTACTTTCAGGCCTCTCTGTAAGCTTCTGAGCTGAGTTTAAAAGCATCTCTCGGCAGAAAACTTACCAGTTCTCACAATCCTAGAGACCTTTGATCTTGAAGAATCTCCTTGAAATTAGAAATGGGGGTTTTTAGAGGGGCCATTTGTCAGTGATTCTCAACTAGAGCTTGACGTTAGAATCACCAGGGTAGCAATTGAAACCCTCAAGGTCCACCCATATGGCCAACGCACAGGAGCCTACACACATGGCTCACCCACAGGGCCCACCCACAGGATCCTATCCACATGGCCCACCCACAGGGGCCTACTCACAGGACACACTCACAGGATCCTATCCACATGGCCCACCCACAGGCTCCCCACAGGACACACTCACAGGATCCTATCCACATGGCCCACCCACAGGCTCCCCACAGGGGCCCACCCACAGTCCAAGCCAATGAAATGAAATCTCTGAGTACAGACCCTGCAAAGGGTTTTAAAACTCCCCAGTTGATCCCAGTGCCATTGAGTCACTTCCAACTCATGCCAACCCCATGAGCCAAACACTGGTCTGTAGGACGATCATGACCATGACCTTTCAAAAGTTGACTGGCACATCTTTTTTTAGAGGTACCTCTGAGTGGGTTTGATCCACTAACCTTTCATTTCGTAGCAATGGCACAAATGGTTAAATGACAACCACTGACAACAACAGGTGATGGCAAAGGTCTAAGCTAAGCATCAGATTACACAATAAGCAAAGAGTTAGCTACTCACTGTTGTGAACATTTTTTTTTAACCACATCAAAGATTCTGCTGACAGAGGTATAGCTGGCCTATGTCTCTCTTCCAACCCCTCATCCCCTTTATACAGAATGAAAAGCCTCTTTTCAGGTTTATAGTCTCTCTGACAGGAACTGAGTATCCAGTGAGCAAATGTAGTTAGTGCTAACTTTCTCATGCGTGTTTATTAAACTATAGTGAATGGCTTCATGTGGATTCCAGCACACCAAATGTTAAGTCTGTGATGTAGTGAAGAATGCACTCATTGCCATGAGTTGATTGTAACTCACTGTGACCCTACAGAACTTGAAACACTGACTAATAAATAAACGGCTCCGTAAGACTTTCAAGGTCGCAATACTTAGGGAAGAAAATGGTCTCACCTTTCTCCCATGGAGTGACAGAATTTGGTTAGAAACTGAGCACTAAACACAGCAGCCTCAACTGGGCAGAACTAAGCCGTACTACTGCCATGGAGCGGATTCTGACTCAGCAACCCTGCAGGACAGAGTAGAAACGGCCCCAGGATTTCCAAGCCTGTAAATATTTAGGGCTCGCACACAAATAAAATGTTACTGATGGTAATTAATAAACAGCTGGAGCAGTACAGACAGGGAGCTGCCACAAATTCCATCCAGATTTAGAAGGCAATGTGGAATGAGGGATTTAATTGCTGACATTAGATGGTGATCTTGGCTGAAAGCAGAGAATGACAGACATTTGCTTGTGTTTTATTGACTTTACAAAGGTGTTCAACTACCTATTAGTCCAACAGCTGCAATCATACTCATTACCCTTCTGCTCTTCCCTATTCTAGAATAATGGAACAGTGAGGAGAATTCTAGAATACATGCAGGCCACAACAAATTATGGAAAGCGTCACAAAGAATTGGTGATTGTGGAACACCTAATCGGATTCACGTGGAATCTGTACATGGACCAAGAAACAGCCATTCACACAGAACAAGGGGACATTGCACGATTTAAAATCAGGCAAGGTGTCTCTTAAGAGTTACATCAAGGTGGTGTGGTCATAAGGAACTGCGCTACCAACCCAAGACGCATGGCCTGAATCCACCAGCTAGCTGCTCCAGAGGAGAAAAATGGGTAACCTCCTCCTGTTCAGTTTACTGGCTTCTGAAAACCTGCTGGAGAATCAGCTATGACTCAGTTGTAACTCAATGGTACATAATAACAACATTCAACCTGTAAGCTGAGCAAATAACCTAAGAAGTTAGAATATATGAAGAAGAATGTAGCCTTAGGGTTTGTTGAAGGAAGACTCATCAACAACCTGTGCTACGCAGATGACAGAGCTTTACTTGCAAAACCTGAAAACTCGAAGCACCTACTGATGAAGATCACTAGGTGGAGCTCTAGGCTGCCATCGGCTCTCAAAAACTGGGGAATAGGAAAAAAATAATAAAAAAATAAAATAAATAAATAATAAATTTTAAAAACCCCACTGGAAAAGTGTAATTTAAAGCAGACAAGTCTATTTTGTCTCAAACAGTTAAGGCTGTTACTTGCAAGTGCCTGTACGTGAATGCAAGTGGAGGTCTTTTGAGTAGAGGTCCTCATGAGTTACCTATACCTAGGGACTAAGGACTAGCTAGATCCTAAGATTCTTTCTAACCAGCTCGTAGGTCTGAAGCAAAGCTGTTGGTCTGAAGACCACACTTTAGGAAATGGGGTTCAGGACAAACAGGAAGAAACAAGTTTATTTACAGTGAGGTGACTTTTGTTTGTATACAATAATCCACAGTGAGGCTCTTTTCATCTACCTTGGCTCTCCTCCTCCCCTCCCCCATCTCCCTCAGCCCTTTCGCCTGTCCCATAATGCCCGTGATCTAGCTGGTCCCTCTACCTAGAATGTTCTGCCCCAGATGTTCTAGAAACTTTAGTACTCTTCCCCAACACCACAATTCAAAGACATTGATTCTTCTTCTGTCTTCTATTCATTGTCCATCTTTCATATGTACAGCAAGTGATTGATTAAAAAAACAATGGTCTTAATTAGGCATACCTTAGTCTTTAAACTAACATCATTGCTCCTCATTACTTTAGAGAGGTCCCTGACAGCATACTTTTCCAATGCAGTTGGTGGTGGTGTTATGTGCTGTAGAGTAGTCCACGACTTCTCCTGATCTGACTGCTGGTAAGCAGGTAGCACAGATGTTGATTGTGAATTCAAGTCAGATGAAATCATTGACAGTTGTAATCTCTTCTCCATCTACCATGATGTTGTTTATCAGTTCAGTGGTGAGGATTTTTGTCTTCTTGATGTTAAGATACAATCCAAACTGAAGGCTGTAGTCTTTGATCTTCTGCAACAAGCATTTCAATTGCTCCTCACTTTCAGTAAGCAAAGTGTGCCATCTGCATAAGTTGTTGATGGGTCTTTCTCTGATCTGATGCACATTCTTCACATGGACGAGATTTTCAAATGATTACCTCAGCATACAGGTTGAATGAGTATGGAGAGAGAAATGTATGGTCTCTGGGGTACATTTCACAGATTACTGTGGGTGTGCCCTCAGTCCATCACAGGTGCAACTCACACAAAGGAACATCCTTTTCTCCTCAGCCTCAGTTCTGTACATTGACAATCCTTGTCTGTAAGAAAGGCCATGGCTTAAACTTCCATTTTATTTAAGCTGATTCAGTCACTAATTGATGCTCCTTCTGAGAGGAAACTTTCCAATCAAACGTCAGGGTCAGCTGCTTTCATTTTGAAGAAAGAGACCTAATTGAGTTTATCAGGTGCCTGTAGTATGCAAAGCACTCTGGGAAGGGTGGCCATCATTGAGGGCTGGGTAGCCCTATAACTGGGGCCGAACTCAGTAAGCAAGGCAAAGTCCAAAGTTGTTGTTACTAAGTCCTGTCGAGTTGAGTACGACTCATAGCAACCCTATGAGCAACAGATCTGAACCCTGTCCTATCCTGAGCCCTTCTCACACTTCCTGGCAGTCAGTGTGTCAGTCCACCTGCTTGAGGGTCTTCCTCTCCTTCACTGACCCTCCAACCTTCCCAGCATCATGTTCCTCTCCAAGGAACAGCCCCTCCTAGCAACGTGTCCAAATTATATGAGGTGAAGCCTCATCATTCTTACCTCCAAAGAGCTCTCCGACTGCACCCTCTCCAGCACATATCTGCTCGTTCTCCTGGCCGTCCATGGGATGTTCCGCGCTTTCCTCCGACCCTTGTGCTTGTTTACTAATTTGCAGTGATTAGTTTCACTTGAGTTTGGACTTACCTCGTTACTGCGTGATCCATGCAGGTTCCTAAAACCCTCAGCCATTGCCTACATCCCAGTTGGTAGTAGCTCTGCCCAGAAGGCATCGGAGATCTGCCTACAGGGTTTCTAAGGCTGTAGATTTTTCCAGAAGCAATTTCTTCATCTTCCTCCCTCGAAGCAGTTGGGGGGCTTGAATCAATATATTAGTTAACAGCCAAATTACTTAACCACTGCACACCAGGGAGCCTTCTGACTCTGTCAGAGGTTGTACACTTGAAAAGCACCTTTTTATTATTTATTTTAATTAACTTTTCTCTTTGAAAAGTAAAAGAAAAAAATTTTTATTGTTATTCAAACCCTCCCACCAAGTCCACTCCACTGTGCTACCTTTGTTCTTTAGAAAGTTTTGGGGTCAGGAGAGAGACAGATGCCAGCCGTTCCTAGAAGCAGAATCTCTGATTGAAAATACGGTGAAAAGCATGTGAAATTGTTCACTACACGTAAGTAAGCACGAGGCAGCCCGTGCTTACCGTGCTTGGTGGGTACTCCGACGCTGCCCGTAACGGGCTTCTCGTCCTGTGCTGATTAACATGGCCCCTGCTCCCTCAGGGTGTTACCTTATTTGGATTACCTGGCATAGTAACAGCCGGGCCACAGCTGAGATCAGAGTCCAGACAGGACTGAACACCCTCTGCAAACAGAGAATTCCGCCCAGACCCCTGGAGGAGATACTGGATGCCCTCTGCAAACAGAGATTTCCACCCAGCCTCCCACCGGAGGGGATGCCATGTCTGAACTTTGGTCTTAGTTTAAAGATTAAGTTTACCCATTGTTATGTTGTCAACACTTAAGTTTAAGGAAAATAAAGTCTCCGGAGATTGAACTTTTTTAGGATGATTGGCTGAAACAAAATAAAAACCATAGGGAGACTAAGAAAGGGGCCTTTTCACGGTGTTAAGCTGTGAGAGGACCTCTGCCTCAGGCTTCCTTCTTTTTCAGAATTCATTTCCTCATGTCCCTGCTTTCTTTCTGCGTCCGGTTTGCAACACCTTACCTTGGTGTCTACCACTCAGCCATTGACTAGAGTCTTGCACCAACCATCTGCTTGCTGGGGGGAGCCCTGGTGGTGTAGAGAATTGTGCTGTTAGCCCAAAGGCAGCATGTCTCTGGAGATCCAAATTTACTCTGCCTCCATGGGAGAAAGATAGGCAATCTCCTCCAGTGCAGTTTACAGCCTCCAAAAACCCGCGGGACGCTCAGCTCTGAGTGAGCCAACTTTACAGCAAGGAGTTGGCTTTCTTTTTTGCTCCAGATGCTTGCTACATGTTGAATAAAATCTGAGGCATAACAGTGATGTGTTGAATTGTTTGGAGTCATTCTGTTTCGATTCTCATGCTTTGATTCAAATATGACATCCCCATATGCTACCACCTCCCACGAAACAGAGAGAAACATCTGTGTTGGTCTTGGCACAGGGTCTGCTGCGAGGGCAGGGAAGGCGGAGGACTCCAGGGACCGGCAGTCCCCGGGGCATCTTTGTTCTCCAGTGCTCAGTGCACATGTGTATACATATGCCTGAGTGCATGGTTGTGCGTGAGTGTGCACACCTGAGCACACACCTGTACGTACAACACACGTTGGATCACATTCACGTGCATGCACACAAAAGCCTGCTCACACACGACTACACAGGTGTGTACACCTGTCTGATTACATGTGTGTGTGTGTGTGTGCACGCACTTACAAGATTACACACCTTCCTAACTCAAGGGCTGAACAGTTAGATCATCTCAAGATGGAGATGAAAATTCAGAAACTCAGGGATGAATTCAGAAGACCCATGGTCCTACCTTGTTCAAGTAGAAGGATTTTCTTTTCCATCTATCCATCTATCCATCTGTCTATCTATCTATCTATCTATCTATCTATCATCTATCAATATTTCTCCTCCTCCCAAGATCTCTGCATCAGCTTAACTGTCCTTGCAGCATTTGTAGGTTGACCAACATATATGTCCCCAAGCACCTGAGGACCTCGTGTAATGACTCCAAATCCCACCCCCACACCCCCAGGCCCAAGGATCCACTCCCTAAGTAGAATTTAAGACTGGGAAGACAGAACACCTGTGAACTTCACTTCCTTTTCTAAAAATGCAAGAATGAAGATAGGACTTCCAAGGACCACAGACTCCAGGTGGACCACCTCTATCCGCTTTTCCTGTGCATCCCTTGCACTAGCCCAGGATTGGACCTCAAGAGACACTTACAAAGTATTTCTTGCCGAATAGTCAGTAAGGGGAAGCCGCTGAGAGGTAGACTGGGCTCACTCACCCACCGTGCAAGTGAACCTGCATCCCAGGCTCAAAGAGCACAGTTCAAAGTGGGATCTGGAGGGCAGGGCTTTTCAACCACAAACTTGGCTGTGAAACAAACATCAAAGCACTCTGCTGTCATTAAAGCCCCAGCCCTGGCGGGCTGTTGGGAAACTGAACGTTGGCATCAATCAGCAAAGCTCTTCCTCTCCCTGAGTTTGTACAAGAGTTTGGGAAGCTTACGTGGTTCCTGAAAATTGAGAAGCAGGACAGAGGTCAGACGTGGTCACTGCTCTGCATCCTCCGAGTCCAGGCTCCCAAGTTCCCTAGAAGGCTGATACAGTTCCCTGCCATGTGACAGGGGTAGGGGCCTCTGTGACAGCTGGAAGCCAGGGCCCAGCATCCCTGCATGGCTCTGCAGTCAGCTATTTCTCCAGGGGACCAGCTCCCTTTGGGTGCAGGGAGCGGGTCTCATGGCTCATTTTCCCCAGTTATGTTTTCTGTTACTCTTCCTCTCTCCTTCCATCCTCTTCCCGCTCTGCACCCTCCCTCGGGCTAGCACATGGGGGTGAGCAGTGCAAGGTGGCAGGGGCAGAAAGAAGCCAGAGAGAAGTAACACCCACATACAGCTCTGTGAATGACCCTGGCACAAGGACCCAGTGTAAGGGCAGCCTCCTCAAACCTAAGTCTTCAGGAACCTTCTTTAACCACCAAAGCCTTGAATGTGAAGCCTATGTATGCCTCGAGTCTACAGAAATTACCTCAGGTCAAAAGATTCATAACAAGAGAACGATTTGTGTATCCTCCTTTTTCCTCCTAATCTGAGTCTCTAAATGGTGCAGTTAACCTGCCCTCTGCTAACTAAAAGGTGGGAGGTTTGATCCCAGCTTGGAAGAAAGACGTGATGATCTACTCCATAAAGCTGCCGTTGATAGGCCACGGAGCACAGCCCTATTCGGACACATGTGGGATTGTCCCGGGTCAGAACTGACGCAGCAGCAGCCAGGATTTTCTGATAGCTTGTGTTGTCTCCTCTTTAACGCTGCCAGAGAAACTTCCAGGAAACAAAGTTTGACTTGTTCAGGTACACACACTCTTCTTTTTTGTTGATGTTGAGTGTTTTATTGTGTTCAGGTGAGAATGTACGCAGCAAATGGGATTCTCATTCAACAAGTCTTACCCAAACCGTTCTGTGACACGGGCCACAATCCCTGCTGTGCGTTAGTACAGTCACCACCACCCCCGGTCTGCCCCAGTTCCATCCGGCCAGTTTCCCTGTCTCACCTTGCCTTCTCATCTTTGCTCTGTGGGGTAAATGTTGAGTCTTTGGACTCACGTAATCGATTGCTTAAAAAAAATATAGGGGAGCTTTGGTGGTCTAATGGCAAGGAGCTGCAACTACAATCACAGAGGCGCACAGTTCGAATCCACCAGATGCTCTGCTGGGGAAGGAGGGACAATCTCCTTCTGTACCAGTCAGATCTGATTTGACGGTACACTCACTCACACAAAAATAATAAAATATATTAATCATGGGAATAAGGACATAGAGCCTCAGATAATCTCAGGGCAGTTCTACTCTGCTTTATAGAATTGTTGTAAGAAGAGACTTCAGTTTTTGTTTGAATGGGATGCCAGGAACCGAACTGACTACACCTGTGGAATGAGATGATGGAAGAGTGCAGGATCACCAGTCAGAACAAGGCCAGGGGCCACCTAGGAACAGAGGATCAGGTCATAATCAAGTTCAAAGTGGAACCGAAGAAAATGAAAACAAATCCGTGAGAGTCAACATATAATTTCGAGTATATCCCACCAGAATCTAGAGGCCATCTCAAGAATAGATTTGATGTGCTTAACACTAATTGCTGAAGACCAGATGAATTGTGGCATCAAACTTGAAGAAAACAAAAGGTCACTAAAAAGAAAGAAAAGGCCAAAATGGATCTCAAAAGCGGCTCTGAAACTTGCTCTAGAACATAGCTAAGCAAAAGGAAGGAATTGTAAAGTAAGAGAGCTGAACAGAAGACTTCAAAGGGTAAAGGAGAAAGCCTTCAGAGGAGGATTTGCTTCAAAGCAAAGTACTGGAATATGTAGAGATCTGAACTTAGAAAACCAAAAAGTAAGAACATGTTCAGCATTTCCCAAGATGAATGAACTGAGAAAGAAAAAAGCCAAACCTTGAGTTATAACACACAAGAGTTTAATGGACAAACTAATGAATGATGCAGGAAGCATCAACAGAAGATGGAAGAAATATACAGAATCACATGCACCCCCCCCCTAAAAACTCTTGGTTGACATCCAGCCACGTTAGGAGGCAGCATATGATCAAGAATGACAGATTACGAAAGAAGGAAGATGTTCAAGGCCACAGGAATGGATAGAATCCCAGTGTATGACAACAAACAATTGCAATGCTGGAAGCACTGACTTAACCACGCCAAGAAATTGAGAAGACAGCTATCTGGCCAACTGCTGAAAAAGATCCATATTTTACCCCATTCCAAAGAAAAATGATTCAAATGAATGTTGAAATCGCTGAGCTATTAATTGATATCACACAGGAGAGTTTGGTTTTGATTTGAGTGAAATAGAAGGAGTTTCTGGAATTTTTTTCTTGTTGTGGTGCTTCTACACTATTTATCGTATCTGCCACAACATTCTACTTGTTCAACTTGTGTGCCAATTAAATGCTCTGAGAAGCTGGATTGTATGAAGAAGAATCAGAACTGGGGGAAGACTCGCTAACAATCTGTGATACGCAGGTAACACAACGTGGCTTGTTGAAAATTAAGAAGACCTGAAGCCTTTGCTGCTAAAGATCACATACAGGATTCAGTATGGATTGCACATCACCATTAAGAAAATTTCTCACAACAGAACCAGTAGATAACATTAGCTGAACAGAGAGAAGACTGAAATTGTTGAGGATTTTCTTTCCCTTGGATCCATGACCAACATCCTTGAAAGAGCAGTCAAGAAATTACATTGAACAAGGCAAATCTGCTACAAAATTTCTTTTGTTGTTAGTTTCTGTAGAGGCAAGTACCACTCACAACGGTCCTAAAAACAGTGGATCTGAACGCCATCCTCTTCTGTGCCATCTGCACACTTACCGACTCACTAGAGCCCATTGCAGCAGTCACCACGTCAATCCACCTGGTTGAGGGTCTTCCTCTCTTTCACCAACACTGCACCTTTCCAAGCATTATGTCCCTCTCTAAGGAATAGCCTGTCCTCACAACATGCCTGAAGTAGGTGAGGTGAAGCCTCATCATCCTTGCCTCCAAAGAGCACTCCAGCTGCACCCTCTCCAAGACATCTTTAGCAAATCTTCAAAAGCAAGATCTCACTCTGAGGACTAACACCTGACCCAAGCTATGTTGTTTTCAATCATCTGCATTCAAAAGCTGAACAATGAATAAAGAACAGCAAGGAAGAATTGACACTTTTGGATTACGGTGTTGATGAAGAAAATGGGGAGAGGAGAGGAGAGGAGAGGAGAGGAGAGGAGAGGAGAGGAGAGGAGAGGAGAGGGGAGGGGAGAGGAGAGGAGAGGAGAGGAGAGGAGAGGAGAGGAGAGGAGAGGGGAGGGGAGGGGAGGGGAGGAGAGGAGAGGAGAGGAGAGGAGAGGAGAGGGAGAGGGAGAGGAGAAAAAAGAAATCTATCTTAGAAGAAGTGGAGCCAAACTCTCCTTAGAAACGTTTTAGAGGGAAAAGAGACAGCTGTGTTCTCCAGCTCCGCAATGGGTTCAGAGCTGGCAGTGATTGCGAAAACGGTGCAGGCCCGAGCAGGGTTCTGTTCAGTTGTACCCCGTTTAGGATGGGTCCGAATGAATCACAAACAACAAGGGTTGTTTGTGTTGGAGTTTCTCAGGACTATCATGGGCCCTGGCTCATGACCTCAAACACTTTGGAAACCACTGAAATCCACTCTCTCTTCTCTTCCTCGGACCCAGCCTCCTCCACTTGGAAGGCTAACGGTGGGCCGCTCCTCGTGTGGTAAATTCTGGCTCAAACAAGCCAGGCTCTGAGAAGGGGACTGTTGGTTGTACCAGAAACATGTGGGACAGTTTCTGGCATGAAACCAGCTCCTCCTGTGCCAAGAGGTTCCAGGAAAACCAGTACATCTCGGGACTGATAGGAAGTAAGGCAACATTGGGGAACTTACTGAAGCCAATGACCTTCTGGAAAAATAACCCACAGAGGGTCAAATACAGGCTTTGGGAGGCATTGTTTATCTCAAGGCGAGACAAAAGCAGAAGATATTTCATGTATTGGCTTTCAAAATAAATAACTGGAAATACAAAATTCATCTGAACGCCCATCCCCTCCCATCGTCATTTAATTGATTCCAGGGTTCACACAACTGCGACTTTCTGCTTGGCATGTGACTGTTTAACCGCTTTACCACCAGAGTTCGGAATTAAAAAAAAACCCACACTTCTGGTAAATGTGCACTCTATCTATGTATTGGCCACTTAATGGAGGTGAGGGGTAGTGAGAGATAAGAGAGAGAATGGAGTTGACAAAAGGAAGGACACAAGGGGATAGAGGAAGCATGAGAGAGGAAGGCAGGGAAACATTGAAGATACTCACAAAAAAGAGAAGTGAACGTTCAAAGCCGCAGAGACGTAAGTCACAGAGACGTGGCCTGACGCAGTTTGAATCCACCAGCTGCTCTGCAGGAGGATGGGCAATCTCCTCCCATGTGATTAACTGCTTCTGAAAACCTGCCGGAGGCTCAGCTATGGATCGGTTCTGCCTCAATGGCACACAACAACCACCACCACCCACTCATGTTCCCTCTTCCTATTTACATGAACATCTTAGAGACCTCATGTTGTGAAGACATGAGATCATCTCAGCCAACATTAACTTTTCCAAGAGAGAAACTTAAAGTTATGAGGTTATGAGAGGTCACAGAGTGAACCACTGCCTACTTCTTCTAAAAATGTGCCTTTTACTTCCTTCAAAATTTTACTTTCTGACAAGAAAACTATTCTGCGTGATACAGCAATGGGGATCCAAGGCATTATGCTAGTGTCAAAGCTCATAGCATGGACAAACCAGAGAGTGGAAAACCACCATAAAAACCCAGGGTAGGCTTTATGTAAGAACAAGGCTACAGTATTGCCTTATGACTTGTAGTATATTTACCACAATAACATCACAGTTTAAAGTGTGCCCTTCAAAATTAATTTTTTTCTTGCAAGCTATCATTCCATTAATTGGGTTTTAGCTATAATTATTTTGCAACGTTAAATAACATAAAAGAGGACAAAAAAAATGCACCACATCAGCTTACTCATCTAGTGCTGCTATAACCTGGTGACTATAAATGAGTGGCTTTAACAAACTCAACTTTGTTTTCTCATGGGTAAGTTAGATGTCCCACTTAAAGGAATCAGCTCTAAGCGAAGGCGTTCTCTCTCTGCCTGCTCTGGGGAAGATCCTTGTCTCTCTTGCTCTCTGCTTCCTTGGAGATCTCATATGACTTGATCTCTCTCTCCCTCTCTCCCTCCCTGGCCCTGGCTCTTTGCTTAATATCTTTTATGTCCCCAAAGAAATGAAAACTCATTGCCATCAAGTCGGAACCAATTCATAGCTGAGCCCCCATTGGGTCTCTGAGGTTGTAAATTGCACAGGAGACTGTCTATCTTTCTCCTAAGGAAAGGTGGATTCAAATTGCCAGACAAGTGCAATGTTTGGGTAACTTCTGATGGACTACGTCGCCAGATCAGTTCAAAATACATGCTCACTAATCCTGTCTTACTAACATAACCAAGACAATCTAGTCCAACAAAGGATTTTTTTAAAAAATTTATTATTTCTCTGTGCATGTATCATCAAATCAGAGCTGACAAGTACAGGAGGAGATTATCCTTCCTTCTCCAGCAGAGCATCTGGTGGATTTGAACTGTGCACCTCTGGGATTGCACCTCTTGCCACTAGGCCTCCAGAGTTCCCCACAAAGGATTTTAAGTACAGCTATAGGAGTTAGAATGTAGAATAACTCAGGACAGGGGTGGAGGGGATAAAATTAAATCCAAAACACATTACTACAAAGTGTAAATAAAGACACTGTTGGGCGGGGGTGCTCTGGGAGTTCAGCTCGGGAACTTTCTGTACTTTCTGTGTGAATTTTCTGTAAACCTAAAATGAATTTTAAAAAAAATTGAATCCTAAAAATAATTTAAAATCCACAAAAGGAAAAAAATACCAATTTGCTTTGCCTTCTTAGTCCTCTCGGAACATGGAAATCATCATCTGGTCTATTGTCAAAATTTATTTTGAAATAAAGGTTCACTTTCCATTGTGTTCTGAAATCTGTGCGAAGGGACAATTTAAGTTTCAGAAAGACTTTGGACAACAAAGTTTTCAGTAGATCCACTGCCTGCTGGCATTCCAAAACAACCCAAGAGCTGACTACTTTTGAGAGACAAGGACCACCTCTTCTAACGTGGAAATCATCTTTTGCTTCCTTCTGAGCAATTTTCTCTAGACAATCCACGTCCTGCTGGAGATATTGAACTTGAACTACGCTTTGAGAAGTGATGAACTGACAACTGTTTCGAGGTTTTCAAGGCACCTCAAATCATAGACGAGAAGTTCATAACTAAGATCTGGCGGGGATCTGGAAAGACAGGGTAATAATGGTGGGCATAGATCAACGATGATTCATTTTATAAAATGTAATGAATGAGAATGACTGTATGAAACACAGTGTGAATGAAGGATAAGTGTGAAACACAATGTGTATGAACTTTGTAAGCAAATGAAATAAAATAAATAAAAAAGTTCATATATCCCCAGAAAATGTCCTCCCTCACAAGGCGTCATTCTTGAAGGCAACATTCTCCTTTTTTTTTTTTTTTTTTTTGTGTGTGTGTGTGTGTGTACCGTCAAATCAGATCTGACTGGTACAGGAGGAGATTGCCCCTCCTTCTCCAGCAGAACATCTGGTGGATTTGAACAGCTCAGCTCTGGGATTGCAGTGTAGCTTCTTGCCAATAAGACAACATCCTCTTTTTTGTGCCACTGTCTTGATACATTTTCCTCCTTTGTCACTCATGCTTTGGTTTACTCCACTTAAAAAAAAACACAACAAATCTAGCTATATCTCTGGTGGCCTAATGGTAAGAAGCTGAGCTGCCAACTCAAAGGCAGGCAGTTTGAATCCACAAGCTTCTCTGTGGGAGAAAGAAGGTGAATCTCCTCCCATGTGATTGGCAGTCTCTGAAAACCAGCTGGAAGATCAGTTCTGAAGAGGCATGCAGTGTATCTATCAGTGAGCTCTGGTGGCGTAAGCCATGGAGAGATGGTGTACTTCCTCAAAGGCTGAGCCTGTGTGGTGGTTCGAATCCACGGACAGCTCTGCGGGAGAAATTTGGGCAGTATTCTGTTCTGATTTACATCCTTTGAAGTCTGACGGAGGGTTGCCACAAATGGGAACTGATTGGAGGGCACTGAGCTTAATTTTTATAGTCTTGTCAAATACCATCATGGTTACCCATTATGTACAATGTTTGGATGAACTTCCAGATTGATTCACGCTGGGAAGCAGGAGTGGTATCCACTTCCTAAACTAGACGCCTCTGGAAACTCTACAAACTCTCTAAACCTATAAATGTACAGAAATAATGTTAGCTATAGAACAGAGTTCAGGTCTTTTGTGCAATACTTACTCTGAGTCGTATTCGAACAGATGACACTGAACCACTGCTAAATGAGACTAATGCTGTTATATCTGGAAGAACAACACTCTCCCATTTTGTACATCAGTCTTTGTCAATGTGCTGTATGAAGTAACCTGGGTTTGCTGTGATGCTGAACCTTTTGTCACTGGGGTATCAAATACCAGAATGGTTTCCCAACGTGGACAGTGTTTGGTGGAGCTCCCCATTGTAAAACAGGTTTGGAAGCAGGAGCGGCATCCACTTCCTAAACCACCTGCCTCTGGAAACTCTATGAACTTGGAGAAATGACGATAGTTATGGAAAGGCATTAGGTCTTTTGTTCATAGAGTCATTATGAGTCGTGCTTAACTCAACCACAATCAACAACACATCCACTTATCCTCAGGCCTTCCGTTAGATCCATCTTCCTCTGGGATGCCTTTCTCCCAACTCCTCCCAAAGTATGTTGGGAACTACCCCCCCCCCCCGCCCATGCTTTTCTGTCACAATGCTCGTGTTGTACGTGACTGTGATGATCTGTTACCCTCCATCATATCTTCTAGGAGGACAGGGCCACACGGCTCTAACGAGCTCCCTCCCTAACTCTAATGCTTAGCACAGTATCAGACACATTGATTTGAACACGTTGAGTAAATAAATGTATAACAGGGTGCTACAATGCAGGGCTTCTCATCTTTGGCAGTGTTGACATTTGAGGCTGGATTGTACAATGTAGGGTTTTTAGAAGCATCCCTTGTTCTATAGATGCCAGTAGCACCTCACATCCAAGCTGTAGCAACTAAAATGTCTTCAGACATAGCTCGATGCCGTCTAGTGGGTAGGGGAGACTCGCCCATCTGCATTAAGCAGTGGGTGTTGTTGGCCTGGGGAGGGGGTCCCTTTGCTCATCCTGAGCCCCTATTAGGGAGTGAGATCCAGACATTCAGATAATTTTGAGGATGAACTCAGTACAAACACATTAAACAGACCTATAATCTCTTGTGATTCTTCGTAAGGGAAAAAATTCTATACAATAGCCAAAGATCATCCTCAGTTCTTTAAGGACCCATTACAGGGTGCGAACACACGAGGGAGCTCTAACACATTCTCACTGAACTCACAGCTGACTTGAGGGCCTTCAAGGGAGGAGAGCCTAGTGGATTTGAACCACTGACTTCAGATTACCATCTGACACATTATGTACTGTGGAGAAAACGGCTTCTTCATGAAAAGGTGGATTGAACACTCTGGTTGATGTGGTTTAGTTGGGGGCCTGGGCCTTAAGGCAGCTGGAGTCAGGGCTCTGCGTTGAGAGAGAACTAAGCCTTTGAATCTACTCAAGAGGGTCTGTATGTGGTTTCCTCTTCAGAAATACAGGCAGAGGGAAAAGGAATTGAAAGCTCCCAGTTGATGCACAGGGTCTGAATATAGTGTCACCAGAGTAGAAACCAGCTTGGAGGCACTTAAATGGCAGGAAGTGGACCTTTCCAGCTTCTGGACAATGGCCCTTTGTAGAGTGACGGCAAGCAGCTGAGGCTTTGACACAGGGGCTCTGGGTTCCCCCAAAATCACCAACACACAACTCAAACTTGAAGGCAAGTAGATGTGGTGGTGTTAGTCTTTGGTGTCAATTGGGGTCCATGACTGTAATATTTGGTGAGTTGATAATTTTCATCGTATTTTTTTTTTAGTTTAAATTATTATAACAACTATATTTATTGATTTTAAGGAATGTGGTTAAATTTTTGTGCAAATGGAAATGTCACAATTCATGTTGCAAGCCAACTGACTACAAATTCAGGCAGATTACAACCTGCTTCCTTGAACCAGACATTTCTTTGGTAAACCTCAGTTTTTCTGACCGCCATTATTTGATTAATGAGGCTCACCCACATTATCCATGATCATAACCTTTTAAATCAACTTCTTTTAAGTGTTGATTAGGTCTACAAAATATGTTCATAGCAACATTTAGACTGTTGTTGTACAATCACCGTATCTTTAAAGGGCTCTGAAAGCAGCACGTCTCAACAAGTTCAATCTCATTTTAAAGACAAGGAAGTGGAGATGCAGAGTCTGAGGGGCACTTTAAAGCTACCACAGCTGGAATCTGGTTAAGACCCTGGTGAACTCCCAGATGTTGTGATCCTGATGGGGTGTATGAAGACAGAGGCACTGGGCTGCTGGTGATGGTAGAAGGATGGGTCCAGAGGCTTAGGGGAGCAGGTTTAGATTCACTAGCAGTGTTGCTAGTGGCAAGGAGCTGTGCTGCAATCCCGAAGGCATAGGGTTCAAAGCCACCGGTTGCTCCATGGGAGAAAGATGGGCAACCTCCTCCTGTGTGATTATCTGCCTCTGAAAACCCACCAGAGGGTCAGCAATGGGTTGGTTCCAACTCTACAGAACACAACAACAACAAAATATTGAATTGGCATCAGGATTGGTGGAAGAATCAACAACCTGCGTTATACAGATGACACAACCCTGCTTGCTGAAACTGAGGAGGACCTGGAGCACTTGCTGCAGAAGATCAAGGACTGCAGCCTTCAATATGGATTGAAGCTCAACTCAAGAAAACAGAGATTCTCACCCCTGGGCCAATTGGCAGCATCAGTATGGATGGTGAAGAGATTGAGATAGTTAACCGCTTTAGTTTGCTTGGCTCCACAGTCAACACTCTTGGCACCAGCAGCCAGGAAATCATCAAGAGATGAGGCGGTAGGGAAAGTCACCTGTGAGGGACCTCTCAAGAGTACTGAAGAGCAACAGCGTCAGGCTGGAGAGTAAGGTGTGCCTAATCTGGGCTATAGTCTTCGCAATTATGTGCTATGCATCGGAGAGTTGGACAGTGACTAAGGATGATAGAGAATTGATGCCTTTGAGCTGTGGTGCTGGAGAAGAGTGTTGAATATACCATGGACTGTTATGAGAACAAACAGGTTTGTCCTAGAGAGGGTGAAGCTAGAATGCTCCTTGGAGTCAAGGATTCTGAAGTTTCGCCTGACATACTTTGGACATGTTGTAAGGAGGGACCAGTCCTTGGAGAGGGACATCATGTTTGGGAGAGTGGAGGGATGGCACAGGAGAGGAAGACCCTCGATGAGATGGATCGATTCTGTGATTAGGGCGGTGGGAGTGAGTGTGTTGGAGACGGCGAAGTTGGCACAGGATAGAGCAACGTTTAGGGCTCTTGTACATAGGGTTGCTATGAGTCACAAGCGACTCGATGGCACATAACAACAACAACAACAACAACAGTTAGAATGGCATTTCAGGTAGACAGTAAATGATTTTTTTTAATATGTATACCCCAAATATTGCATGAGATACATTTATACTAAGCAATTAATTTGCTGCATACCTGGAACTAAAATGTAAAACTGGTATCCTAAAAAAAAAGAAGAAACCCAAATAATAAACTCAACATAAAAAAATTAAAACAACCCCTTTTTCGACCATATCTGACAGAGTAACCAGGGAGCACACACTGAAGTTACCAGTAAACAAGGGATTGATTGTGAGAAGCCTGTGTAGGAGGCTTGTGGGAGCTCAGCCCTTGCTCATGGGCTCCCCCAGGGTCCCGAAGACATCTGCTGGCACATAACCTCTGAGAAGAAGACATTCACAGATCTGGGGAGAGTAAAAAAATGTCTTTAATACAACATTCTCAGGGTCTCCTCAGCTCACTGAGGTGGGCAACCCTCAGGGAACTTCTTAAGACTTCAGGAGACCATTCCCTTAGCAAGGAATAAATAAGAAAGAAATTAGTAAGGAAAAAAAGATACACTTCAATTCCTATTACAAAGAAGATTGGCGGTAGGTAACCATCTCCCCACTTTTCAGCCGTCAGCCAGGTAGAGGGATGGAAAGGAAAGAGTGTAGAAAACAAAGCAACTTAAGGACATCTGGGCTTGGTTCCACTTCATTTTCTATTTGTTCGCTGCCTGGAATGAACCCCGTCTTCCAGGTGGTCATGTACAGGCTTTATATCCAAACAGCTTTGCCACTGGAGGTCTCACAAGGTCATAGTGGGAATACATGTCCATAGGGCAGGAAGGCCTGGAACCACGGCCTCTTGGATGGACCAGAGGAGGAAAGACAGAAGGAAAAGGGAGGAACCAGCTCCTAAAGCCAGCCAGGCCACTTGAATTGACCACTAAACAAAGCCAAGATTCTGGGTGTGAGGATGCTTGGTAAAGTTCTCGATCTCTGTACAGGACAAAATATTCAAGTTTCAAAGTATGTCAGTGGCCTGTTGACTTTCATCCTCCTTCTGCTGCTTCCGCTCCTGAACTCCGGGGGATGGGCCTCCACTCGGTGGTGGTGGTGGGGGGGAGGCAGGTGGTCCTTGTGGGAGATTAGCAGCCCCTCCAGACCTCTGTACACCCAGCACAGATGCAGCAGGACCGGAGGGCTGGCGGCTTGGCCTGCGGAGTGGCTTTGTTCGGTGGGAGCAGGGCAGGTTCATAAACAAAGCTTGGAGCTCCTGGGGTCGGTGAATCATCTGCTCTTCTCGGCACGTGGATGTCCTCTCAGGGTTAGCATCTGCTCTCCTGTTCTAAGTACCATCAAGGGAGCCTTCCGTTCTCTGCAGTGACAAGAGATGGGACACGTTACAGTAACACCTTTCAGTACTGGTGGGAAGAGAGACAAACTGCCGACTGCACATCTCAAAGAACCTCCAGAGCAGAGCTGTCCCCTGTCTCCAGGAGCGTCATCCTCCAGCACAGCCGCTCCTCCCCACATCAAATGGTTTTTAAGGTCCCTGAGGTTTGGAATCAACTCAAAAGCAACGATGAAGTTGCTTGACATCAGCTTAATAACTACAAAGCAGTGATGGTTCAATGGAAGAATTCTCGCCTTCCATGCAAGAGACCTGGGTTTGATTCCTGGTCAAGGCACCTCACATGCATCTATTACCCACTGGCAAGTGGAGGCTGATGCATTGCTTGATGTTGAACAGGTGTCAGAAGGGCATCCAGACTAAGACGGACTAGGAGGAAAGGTCTGGCGATCTACTTCTGAAAACCAGCAGTGAACACTCCATGGGATGCAATGACTCATTCCCAGCCTGTCACAAGGATGTCACAAGATTGGGTGGCCTTTTATTCTGTTGTGCATGAGGTCGCTGTGAGTCAGGGGATGACTCAGTGACAATCAGCAAAGTCCTCCTGTTTAAATGATCTGATTCTATATACAACCTTGTAAGGTCCTCTTACCTGCTTCCTGTGGTTATTTGTGGTCACCTACCTGCGCAAGGGAGCTCTGGTGGCCTTTCAGGGTAGGGACTTGTGCTGCCAACCCGAAGGCTTATGGTTCAAATCCACCCATTGCTCCCCAGGAGAAAGATGGGCAATCTCCCATGCAATGTATTGCCTCTGAAAACCCAATGGAGGGTCAGCTCAATAGAGGGCCGTTTCGGACCCAATGGCAGACAAGAAGAACCCCAACAAGGGAGATGGGTGGCCTCCTGGGTTGGGTGTTTGCTGCTATTCCAAAGGCAGGCGTTTTGAAACCACCAGCTGCTCCTCAGAACAAAGATGGGCAATCTCTTCCAGTGAGACCTACAGCCAGTGAGAGGTTAGTTTCAACTTGATAGCAATGAGTCGATTTGGCCTCCAGCACAGCAGCTCCTCCACTTATAAAATCATTTTTAAGGTCCTGATGGGCTGGTTTCAACTCAGCAACTACTAACGACTCAGGCAGGAGTGATTCTCAATGATGAGGCCAAGCAGTCAGCGACTGTGAGCCGGGCACTGTGCTCTACACTCGGCATTTAAAAACGCAAACCGAGAGCCTTGTGTTCTATTAACTGCTGACTCCAGTGCCAAGGAGAAGCTGAAAGAGGCCCTAAGAAACAACGGAAGGGACGTGGAGATGGTGAGAGGATTCTAGGCTAGGCATCAAGAACATCGAAGAACGAACGCTTCAGGGGGAACTATTCTAGAGCTGGGGCCCAAACATCAGATGCATTTTGACAAATAAGCTAGCAGGGGGATGGGAAGGGAGGGATCAAGGAGGCAGAAGAGTGGAGCATACTGGGAGATGCTGCTTGATGAGCTGGAGGAGGGAGGGATGAAGATGAGGGAATAGCTAGCTAGGGTCTTGGGGACCTCGAGGCCAGGAGGCTTGGCTTCCTGGGGAGTTGGGTCTGAGGACCCTCATGGAACAGGATGCGGAGCACAGGGGCGCCAGCTGGCTCGGCTGTCAGGATGGACCCAGCAACGGGGGCCAAGAACCCTGGTCTTGCGCTGGAGGCCTGCCAACTGTGGCAGCGCGGCATGACCCTTCATTTCCTGCACCCCACCCAGAGGAGGGGGACGTGACTCCAAGGGTCCAGTCTTCCTCCAGGCTCCAGACATCTCCGCTTGCCCTTTCTAGGGGACATCACTGCTGGGGCCCTGCCCACAGGAGGCCCCTCCCAGGCTGGAAGGGCTGCACCAGGTCTGCAGCGGCGTGGTAAAGGTCAGCGCTCACATATCAGGCTTGAACCAGAGCCTGACTGTCAGCCACCCAACTCGGACCCTGAAATCACCCTGCTCTGGCCGGAACCCAGTCTGGACACCCTCAAAGACCATTCTGCTCCCAACATTGTAGAGATCTCCATTTACCAAGAAAATCAAACTCACTACCATCTGATCAACTCTTACAGCGACTGCATAGGTCAGAGTAGAAACGCCCTGTATGTTTTCCAAGATGGTAATCTTTCCAGAAGCCAACTGCCACACCCTTCTCCCCCGGAGCAGAGCTTCTGGTCCTCAGTTGAACACTTTAACCACTGCCACCATGGTGCCTTCAGCTCTCCGCTTCCTGTTTCCCCAAACCACCCCTCTGGGAGCACTTCTGATAATCCAGGCCTGTGTTCTGCCCTCCTTCAATCCTTGCGATGACCAGGCGAGGGCTTTTTATTATGTCCAGTTTACAGATGGGAAAACTGAGACCCTGAGAGGTTAAGAAGCCTGTCGAAAGTAAAAGAAAGACTCCCTCCCTGGTACACAATCCCCCCGCACCCCTCCCACCACCCCAAGTATATTTCACTATGCAAGTTCAATTGTGGATTCTTGTGATAACCATAATACCCTATCATACATTGCTTCTAAATTATTCAGTCCCTCATCTGTTTCAGTGCAGTATACACAATTTATCCAGTTTTTCTCAGTCTTAC
>NW_006399798.1:17401368-17487465 GCF_000299155.1 Elephantulus edwardii | reverse complement strand
GAATAATATTGAATGAGTTCCTTGTTTTTCAATGCAGCATAGTATTCCACTGGGGGGGGCGGGGGGAGAGGGCTGGGCGGGTAGAGAAGTGCAGCAATGAATGAATGGAAATCCAAATTCTCTGTAAATGTTCATTAAAATTATTTTTTAAAAAAAGAAGCCTGTCGAAGGTGACATGGCTAGACAAACCAAGTTTTCATTGTGCCTTTAAATTTCTGAGCCCAAGTCTGACTCTGGATGGATGGTGTGATTTGTGGAGGCAGCTGCCCACCTCTAGTGCTAGACTATTGGATGAAAAGAGTCGGAAATGGGCTTGGAACAGATTCGAGGCCCTGCTGAGAACGTGCATTGCTCTCCCAGATATACTGAGTTAGAATCCACACAAGATTCTCAAGAATACTCTGTCAGAATCTACATTTTAACCAGGTCTACCTGCTAGGACCCCCAGGGGACCTTGTTGAAAGGTTGATGCTGATTCAGTATATTTGGGATAAAAAGGCACATTCTACATTTTTAGCAGGTAAGACCAGAATGAACCAGTCCAAAGCCCTGGCCTTCAAATAATTAACTAGCATGTCCATGGTAGCCTCTCGGTGGTGGAAATAGTTAAGACACTTTGCCTTTAACTGAAAGGCTGAAGGTTTGAGTGCACCATCTAAAAAATCAGTCACTGACAGGAGCACAGTTCTAATGGGGGTCACTTGGGGTTACCGTGAATCTGAAAAGCCTGGCAATTGGATTGACACTTTGCAGGGCATTTCACACGACTATCTCTCACTGAGCTCTTAAGCGGCCCTAATAGCTATGTGGTACTCAAAACTCACTCAGGGCTGTGGTGTCAGAACAGACACATAGCTGCCCTTCTCGGAAGCTTCTCAGAAGCTGCAGTGAATCACATGAGAGGAGACTGTGGAGCACGTAGTGGATTTAAACCACCCACCTCTGGGTTGGCAACACAACTCCCTCCTCACTAGGCCCTCCACTCCCAGGCTCCCTATAGATGGCAATGCTGTTGTTGTGAACCAATGAGTCAGAATCGACCAATAGCTGGCCCTCTTGTGGGTTTTGAGGAGCGGTAAATCTCCATGGGCAGAGAGCACCCATCCTCTGGTGGAGGAGCCTTTGGACTGGCGGCACAGCCCCTTACCACTAAGCCTCCAGGGCTCCCTACAGGCAGCACTGTGTGGTTACCCTTAGAGTCTGCATCGGGCCCATAGCCGATGCTCCATCAGGTTTTCAGAGGCAGTTAATTGCACAGGAGGAGATTGCCCATCCTTCTCCCACCGAGCAGCTGGTGGTCTCGAACAGCATGCCTTCTGGATTGTAACACAGCTTCTTGCCACTAAGCCACCAGAGCTCCCTACAGGCAGACTTGCTACAACTATTTTTGTTACAGTTGTCACTGTCTCTATTTTACAGATGAGGAAGCGTAGGTTTGAGAAAGACTAGGCCACCCAAAGGGTGGCTGCAGGGCTGGGACTCATATCCAAGTGTCCTGACCCCAAATCCTGGGCCATCCCTGCTGCAGCCAGATACCTGCCGCTGGCCAGGAGGGCGGGGAGCTGTAACTGGGAGTGGCCTTCTTCATTAAGAAGGCAGCCTTCACCCTACGAGTCCAAGAGCTGCACAGGTCCGGACTCACCCTGTTATGTGCAGTGTGGTCCTGGTCTAGTTATCTGTCTGCGCCAGCCACAAACACAATTCATAAACAAGGCGAAAACGGCAGAGGAAAAATGAAGTCAGAATGTACCATTGCCACGAGTCAAACAATGCTAAATTAGTATTTGGCTGAGAGGCTATCTCATTGTTAAGAGATTTCCTTCACTATGTTTCCAGAAGCAACCGCCATTAAACAACTGGGAATGATTGCCAGGCTTGATTTCAGGAAGGAAATCTCCTCCCATTTCCCTGAGGGGCAATTCAATCCATTTTCTCTTGAAAATTGGCTGATTACGAAGGAGACGATACCTGCTTCTTCTAGAAACATCCATGAGCTTAAATATTCCAATCTGTTTCACTCCCAGGAGCCCCTATGCTCCAAGCTGGACTGTTTGGGGGGACAGATGGGCTCTGGTCATCCTCTTAGAAGTGATAGGTGCAGTCCTGTGGACAGACTGGCTGTTGCCGGAGAAAGGGAAAGTCCTGTCTGGCCCGGAGCTCAGAGCATTTGTGCAAGGAGCCCCTTTGGATGGAGGACAAAGTAAATAGGTCGGTCCCGTGTGGTGGTTATTGCCTTCATCATGGGCTTGTTGACGCAGGAGAATGAATTTCGATCTTGTTCTACCCTCTGCTCCAGGGTGAAGAGTCCTCACTTTCTACAATTGCTCAGAAATCACAAAGAGTGGTGGATAGAGCACTGGATAGGTGTCTGGGAACCCCTGTCTTCACACTGCCTCTTCTACTGATTAACCAGGTGACCCTGCATGAGCTGTTTTAACACACCAGGTCTCTGTCCCCGATCTTCTAAATTAAAGTGTACTCCCTGGCCTTCTGGTGCTGGTGTCTGAATCCTGAAATCTGGATCTGGCCTAGAAAAGAAGACTTCCATTTTAGTCCTCTTTTCCTTACATTTGTAGCTTTCTTCCCTAAGTAAACAACACCAGCAGCTTCCGCTCCAAAGAGGCAAAATGAATTCTGCTGCATAAGAATTCAGGCTTGCATGAAACAAAGGAAGCTGTGGCGGGCCTCACGGGGCTGGCAGGTCTATGAGAAAACTTGTAGGAAGTTTCTCCCAGAGCCTGAAGAAGCAGCAGCAGCCTTTATGAGGCAAATTCCTCATTTCTTAAGAAAACAGATGCTAGTTAACTCCTGCATTGCTGGGCAGCTCACAGAGGTTGGAAAGGAAACAGAGGAGTGAAGGGAGGTCTTCACACAATTCTAGCTCGGGTCTTTGTGCCTCTCTCCACTCCTTCCACCTTCCAAGCAGCAGCTTCCTAACACCCCTGCATCCTACTGAATGAAGCCTCTCAAGGGAGCATCTGAGGTTCCTTCCTCAGGCAAAGCCCCTGCTTCATGGGCAACTGTCACTTCTCACCTGCCCTCCCCCTCTGAACTGCTCACAAGCCCTGTCATCCCATCAGACTTCTGCTCCGGCCCATCTGGCCACAGAGTACTGTCAGATCCAGGCTTCTTGCCCTGTTCACAGGTCCACAGTGGAGACCTCAGATGCAGGTGGATGAGGCATATCTCTTCTGTGTCCCCTTGTGCTCACGGCATGGGTAGGGCTGCTATCGCCTTCCTTACAATCAGTGGTACCGTGATGGAGTCCCTCACTGGGCCGGGAACTCATGCAGCCAAAGCACTTACAATGAGCCAACCCAGCCCACTGCTATCCTGTAGTTTCTAACTCCCCGGAACCTCACAGGACAAGGTGGGGGGAACTGCCCGACAGGGCTTCAGAAGCTGTGGGGCAGGATGCCTCACCTTTCTGTCACAGTGACTCGGGAATTCAAACTGCTAATCTTTCATTTGTGCTAGGCCCCTATTTAATCCTTGTGACCACCGTTTACAGCTGAGAAAACTTAACAACTCCTCCAACCCAGCACCTGATGTGCCGTGGGGGACAGCACTGGACTGCTGAGCTGTAAAGCACTATCAGACAGTCCCTTCAGCCAGGTCCTCCCCACCCTGCCTCGGTTCCAAAGCCTCTTGTACCAGGAAGAAAATGATACATTTGTTCATTTGAAGCTACATACTTACATCGGTTAAAAAAGGGGGCAATTCCAGGGTCTCCCTTCATATGAGGGTTTTGATGTATTGATACAAACAGAGAGAAGATTTGAACTCAGAACTCACCCAGAAAATCCAACCAGCCTGAGAGCCAAACAACCACAGGCTCAGGCTGGCCAGAGGAACATAAGACTCTGGGTCAAAACCAGTCACGATGATTTAGTCACACACTCACCGTCAGCAGGTCAGAATTCATTCATAACTGGCCCTCCACTGGGTTTCAGAGGCTGTAAATTGTGCTGGAGGAGACTGTCCACCGCTCTCCCAAGGAGCTACTTGTGGATTTGAACCGCCAGAGACACGGCCTCTAGGTAAGCGGCACAGCTGTCTATGGATTATGCCATCAGAGCTCCTCGGAGGCAGGACGGGGTGGGGGGGGGACAGACACTAAACGGGCTTTAGAATCTGGGTGAACCTGGCATTTCACTGCTAGTTTTAAATAATGCAAATGAGATGAGTACTTACAGAGTATCTGTTTTCCTTGAAATCTGCAAGAGAAAGGATAATGAGGTGGTGAGCACAGCTGAGGACAAAGTTAGGCTTGCTCAGCCTTCTCAGGGGCTGGAGAGGACCAAAGTGGGGTGCAAAGAGTGGAGGGGGAGACACCCGGAGCCTCTGGGTTCTGGCTCCCTTAGCCTGTGTGGCCTCACATAACAAGTAAACTGTCTCCAGCACCTCACTCGATGTTTTAAAAATTGGTTTTCTTTTTTAACTACAACATTACATTGTTATCCAGTTAGAAGAATTGAGTCGTAGCTGACAAAGATGGTGAAACTTTGTCTTTCACACCTTAGACAAGTAGCTAGGTGAGGCTGGCTATTCCTTGGAAAGGGACATCAATCTTGGAAAGATGGAGGGTCAGTGAAAGAGAGGAAGACCCCCCAAGGAGACAGGTTGGCATGGTGACTTCAGCAATGGGCTGTAGTGTGTCCACAATGAGGAGGATGGCACAGGATAGGGCAGGGGTCAGGTTGGCTGTTCATAGGGTCTCTACGAGTTGTACTTGATTCAGACTTAATGGCACCAAACAACAACAACATAGCTGACACCCTGTTGGGTTTCCAAAGCTGTATTTGTATGGGAGGAAACTGCCCACCTTTCTCCCAAGGTGTCACTGGCATATTCACACTGGCAGAGAGGTGTGACCCTTAAAAATTACCAGCACATTAGGGGGAAAAAATATTGAAAACTACAAAAGAGAAAGAGATAAAAATAATTTCTAGTCCTACTTTCTAAATATGGTTGACTTTTTAGTGCATTTTCTTTTTAATTTTATTCTATGCTTAGTTTTTAATATTTTAAAAAACACCAGTTATAACTATCCCGGATATGCTATTTTATGTTGTTGTTGTTGTGTGCCACGGATTTCAGAGTTAGTAAATCACATAGGAGGAAATTGCTCATTCTTCTCACATAGAGAAATTGGTGGATTCGAACAGGGTGCCTTTGGGATTGCAGCACAGCTTCTTACTAACTAGGCCACCAGAGTTCCCTTGCTATTTCATAGTGTCTTTTTAAATATGTATATAATACGATTTCATAAGCACTTTCTGACTGACTCCACCTTTTATTCTACAACAATCATTAAGTGAATGTGCCAGGGTTCTCAACTACTTCTTAACTTTAAAAAAAAATAAAATTAAAAACAAATATATATATATATATATATATATATTCTTTGTCCTGAGTTAGTCTTTAAACCTTAAACCAAAAATTCCCTTGGAGTCTTCTCAGGACCCAACTATAGCATAGCTTAACTAGTAAAGAATGTTTGTGCTGAACATCGTGCTCTTTTAAGGACTACCTAGATGGAATCAAACTGAAGAGACAACTGGAAAGATTAAATAGTAACCTGACAAGGCAGCGGACTCTTGTGCGTGAGCCAGGAACAACTCAGAAAACGAGAGCAAGAATGAATGAATGGAAATCCAAAATCTCTGTAAATGTTCATTAAAACTAGTAAAAGAAAATTAAAAACAAACGAAAGAAAAAGAATGGTGTTCAGCTCAAAGGATATTATCAATGTCACTAAATTATACGTATGGAAATTACTGAATATGTGTTACATTTTGCTGGGGGTTGTAAGCAGCACTGTCAAGATTTTGCTGTTTTAAATCCTGTTGCCAGCACTCTCCTAGGGGAAGCTGTTTCTCTATCTCTCACTCACTACCTTCTAGTGGGAATTGACTCATGGGTGGCTATAATCCACATGGGAGAAGATTACTCTGACCAGCTGTCTCCCTCAGAGCAGCCGATGGGTTCGAACCCTGGACCTCTGGGTTGGCCGTGCAACTCCCTACCCACTAGGCCACCAGACTGCTTTGTCTATCCGTTCTCAGGAGTGGGGTCACCAGACTAGACACGCTGGGCTCGTGTGACCGTGTGCTCTCTGGCTGCCATGTCCCTGTCCCCTCGGGAGTGCCATCTAGACTTCCCGGGAAGTCTTCTGGCCCAGTCATCTTCTGGCGGTGCGCATGGAGAGGGACTAGACTAGCTAGCTGGCCCTGCCTGGCTGCAATCTTGAGAGTCAGCGTCAGGAAGATGAGAGCCAGGGTGAGAGGGGTCTGTGAGAACAGGAAGCCACACCTCCAGAGTGAGAAGTTCATGCCTGCGTTAGTGAGAGATGATTTTCACTAGAGCAGAAAGCGAGAGTGTGGTTCACACCTCCAGACGAGAGACCAAAGCCTTCTTGCCCACCAGTGCCACTTCCTGAATGCCTGCTGGCGGAGGTGGAGACCAGGTCGCTGGACACTCAACTCTGAACACAGACTTACAGATAGAGAAGCTACCAGATCTCACCCATGGCCAGAGAAGGCCCCGAGGAAATGAAGCTGGTGTTGGGCTCCTTGCTATTATTAACGGTGGTGGGGTGGAAGGCAGGAAAGCCATCCCCATATTCTACCCCCCTAAATTCTCCATCTTGCTCTCTTCTCAGCCTCTCAAACTCATACCAGGCCCATCAGAACCTTGGTCACACCCAGGTACATCATCACAACCCTTCTCACCTCTCTGATTTAAAAAGATCCTACTTCAGAAGTTCACCTTTTCCTCAGACCCTCTCTTATCACAGCCCTGTACCTCCTCTCTAGAGGGGATGGGGCCGGCTGTTCTTCCAGGATCCTCTTCTGTCCCATTGGCCCACAGGTAGGTGGATGTCAAACGCCAAACGGATGAATCAATGGGTCACCTAGATGAGCCATTGTGTGAACTTCCACACATTGAATTAGGTCTTGGCTGGCCCGCACCACCCCACATCTAAGTCTGACCTAGAAAAACCCAGAGGACCTGATTCCTTCCTCCAACCCAAGCGCCATGGACTCTGGAACCAGACACAAGGGGGAAGTGTCTCCTGACAGGGCTTCCTGAAGGCATCCGCCCGAAGTATTAAGAATTCAAATTAACTGACCAATCTGACACATATCAAACTTACACACAGTTGGATTAAAGGAAGCAACAACAGCAAAAAAATGCCCTGTAGTTTTTGCTCAGTTTTGGTACATACACAAAGATACCATCTGGTGGGTTTGTATAAATTAGTTTTATGGTGCGTGTTTTACCATCTTGGGTTCTGAACTACATAGCACTCCCTGCTCCTCCTTCTTCTCTCTACCCCCACCTGTCACCCTCTGGCCCTGAAATATGATGTGGCATAGAGCTCTCCTGTCCCTTGGTTCTTTCTCTGTCACTATTTCTTGTCACTGCTATCCTCAGCCCAGCCACTCTTGGTTTACTGGTGGCTGGGAGGCAGGGGTGGGGGGGGGGAAGGGTTATCAGGCAGAGTGTGGGCTGCGAGCTTCTGCTCACTTCAGAGGCATAGAAGTCTGGATTCCAAGGGAAGAGATAGCAGAGGGGGAGAGGGGAAGAGAGGGGGGCAGTGCAAGGGACAGGCACTCAGGCTGGGGAGCTGGGCCCTGTCTGACTCACAGCCATAGCCTAGTGTCTCCCAGGGCCTCCTGGGAGTTGTCAGGTGGGATGTGCCCAGGACATTTCCCAAGCTGGACACGGGCAGAGCGAGAGCTGGCATCTCGAGAAACTGGTTTTCCTGTTGGAGGAACCACAGGAGGAAAATTGGACTTTTGAAAAGGAGAACTATTGACATTTTGAGTTCCCTGCTTAGCTTCCAACACCAGAGATATGACTTTGAGTCTGGGCCCAGGCCCCTCGTGGTCTGCCACCACCCTCCTCTCCCCAAGCCTCAGGCAACCACGTGTCGCCGTTCTGATTCTGTGGATTTGCCAGTGGAGTTGTGCAATACATGGCTGCTTTCACCTAGCGTCACTTTGCAAGTCTCATCTGGGCTGTAACATCTCTGTTATTATCGGAGATAGGAAAACAGGTTAATCTTCCCATTCTAGTAAGTTGATCATTGATCATTCAGTTCTTGACTACTGTTGTTAAGTAAATCACTCAAATGAATTTTTTTTAATTCCCAAAATGCTAAACTTGCCAATCTAAAGTACTATAAGGAAATTATTAGCATTTTCTGCAGCAGCTCTTCCCTGTAAAGAAGATACTGAAACACAAAACGTCCTGCGTCGCTTTTCCACACGATTTCCCTTCTCAGGCCTCTCCGAATTTAAGGTCTTTCTTTTCTAATTTTTCTAGCCCTGAGAACTTCTCACTTTCTCCCTAACAGGCAAAGTACAGCAAGGAATTATCCTGCCACTGGAAGGGGGAAAAGATTGAGATGTTTCCTCATTTAGATGAAGGGTTAGTTGCAGAGACAAGAAGATAATAGCTAGCTCTACGTCAGCAAAAGAACAGGATCCAAACACAGTAGCAGCAGGCTTGCCTAACCTTGACCATACCCAGCAGGAGTTAGTAAGCGCTGGGTTCAGAAAAGACACCCCATCCTCTCCCCCATTTTTCAGATGAAAATCCTGAGGTTTATCCTGGGGACCTCCTAGTTCCTTATGGGACTGTTCAGCCCATCACTAGTCTGTGTCACTACCACAGGCCATGGTCTTTGCAATTACTTGCTATGCGCTGGAAAGCTGGACAATGACTAGGGCGGATAGAAGGAGAGTTGATGTCTTTGAGCTGTGGTGCTGGAGAAGAATATTGAATATACCATGGACTGCTAGGAGAACAAACAGGTTCATCCTGGAGAGTGTGAAACCAGGCTGCTCCTTGGAGGCAAGGATTCGGAAGCTCCACCTGACATACTTTGGGCATGTTGCAAGGGGGTACTAGTCCTTGGAGAGAAGCCTTATTCTGGGGCGGGTGGAGGGACAGACAGCACAAGAGAGGAAGATCCTGAATGAGATAGGTTGACACAGTGACTAGGATAATGGGGGTAGATGTGTCAGAGACAATGAGCTTGGCTCAGGATAGAGCAAGGTTCAGAGCTCTTGTACATTGGGTCTCTATGAGTCACAGGTGATTTGATGTCACATAACAACCACCTCCAGAGGCTAGACTGAGAAGGAGCTGGTGCACAGACAGGGCTGAAGAAGGAACCATCTCTTCAGTCCACGCTGCTCCTCATAGAAACCCCACATTCTGAATTGACCTAAAACCTCCCTGGTAATTGAATGAGTTGTGACAAGTCAGACTCCATACGCCTACCACCTGCCCTTACCTATCAACACACTACCATACACAGTCAGGTGACACTGGGGTCATTCATCGTGCACCTACTTTGCCTAGATAAGAGGCATTTTATGAAGAATTGATGAGAAAATCAATGTCCCAGGGAGAAATGAGAGCCTGGGACCAGGTCCCCATAGCTCATAAGGACAGAGCTGAGGCCAGCATGTTGGTTTCCACCAGTGTGGTTTTCTATCAATTTCCTGGAACAGAAAGCCCCAATCTAAGTTGATTCCAACTCAGTGTATTCCAGAGCAGAACTCTGAGGGTTTGAACTGTCAGCCTTTCAGTTATTAATAACAGCATGTGCCCCTCTGGGCGTCTTTCTGGATAGAAAACCATTTAGTTCAGCCTCTGGGCCAACAGGAGTGCAACAGAAACACAGAATCAGGTCCCTGAGGTCAACCCACGCCTTGACTCAAATAAGGAGGGAACTCAGGCAGGTGTGGGAGTGAAAAGACCAGAGGGCTCTTGGCCAAAAGGCGAGTAGGATGTGTAAAGGATTCAAGTTGGCTGGAAGGGACCGGAGAACACGCTTGGAAGTGCCAAGGCGGACAGCTGACTTTCACTTTCAGATGAAAGACACTGAGACTCTCCCCCATGTTTTTGTTGGAAAGCAGCTTAAGACCATTCACCCAGCAACCTCATTTAACAGATAAAATGCTCAGAGTTGAAGCCAAGAAAGCAAAGACTGGGAAGACAGACGCCATCCACAGCCTGAGCGCTCCCCTATGGGGACTCCAGCCACTGCCTCCCAGCCAGCATGACCCCAACAATCTCTCCTGGGCCCTGGAGCCACCAGAGGCCTGTAGGCACACCCTGCCCTGGGGGTGCCCCCCGAGAGGCAGTCCTCCCATGGCCTCTGGCTTATCTAGGGGAGCAGTTTTCCTTTGTATCAAGCAAGCACTCAGGCCAGAAAACGGGGTGTACGAGCTAGAACAACACCTTGTGAGGTCATTTCCCAAAACAGTCCTGAAGTACTGCCAGTTGGAAAATGGGGAATTGAGGAATGAAGGTGGGAAGAAGGATCAGGCAGATAAGACCCTGCTCCACACCCAGCCCGCTCACTTATCTGCCCCCTCCAAATGGGCACATGCACATATGCACACACGCACGTGCAGTGTGGGTGGGCATTCCTGTCCTCCCCTAAGAGGTCCATCCAGGATTTCTAAGGGGGCCTAGTGAGCTCTGGTAGCCTAATGAAGAAGGTATTGCACTGTCAGTCCCAAGGCAAGTGGCTTGAGTCCATTAGCTGCTCTGAGGGGGGAAAAGATGGGCAATCTCCTCCCATGCAATTTATTGTTGTTGTTATGTGCGGTCGAGTCGCTAGTGACCCTATGTACAACAGCCCTAAACTCTGCTCTGTCCTGTGCTAATCACACTGTCTCTGACACACCCATCCCGATTATCCCAGTCACTGAATCAATCCACCTCAAATCCCCTGGCGGGTCAGCTCTGAGTCGGTTCCAACTCAACAGCACGTAACAGCAACAAGGAACACTCTACTCCTTCCAACGAGCTGCTGGGCCGAGCCCGTGTGGTAAACGAGAAGGAACCTGAGGTCAGTGGTTCTCAAAAGGTGGTGCTCAGACCAGCACCTCCAGCATCCTGTGGGAACTTGTGAGAAATGAGCTCTCAGCCCTGCCTCACAGCTATAGTCCGAATCGGGGTCACAGGGGGCAGCGCTCCATGTTGAGAAGCCTGGCCACATGGATCTGGATTCTGGCCCATGACCCTCATTTCACAGAGAAGGAGACCAAGATCCCCCGGTGTCGCTTGCTCTATCTCCCTCCACACAAGCCGGGACATTGTAATTCCTGGGCCTTTTGCTTCTAGCGCAGAGGCTGGGACTCAGACCACAGCAACGTCACGCTTAAACTCAGAATTACACCAAGTTGAATTCTGTGAAAGAGTGGATGTTAACATGGAAACCAAACCAAGAAAGATGGGAAGTGTAGACACAGGCAGTCAATTTTTAAGAGGCGGGGAGGAGACAAGAGTCAGCTGGCTTAGCAACACAGAGAGAAGCAGGGTGAAGGCTTGTAAAGATGTGAGGTGAGCACCCACTATGCAGCCAGAATCCCTGGGTTCAAGTCCATGCTCTGCCACTTCAAGTGACCTTGCAATATGGAAAAGCCACCTAACCTCGCCTCCCCATTTTCCCACCTGTTAAGCAGAAGTAATGACTGTGGCCCCAGCAGAGGGCTGTTTGTAGAACAAGTGAGCTAACAACATGTAGGGAGAAAGGCTTGCTATTTATAAACCCTTCAGAGGTGTAAGGGACTCTCCAAACCTCAAGAGAAATTAGCTACATGAGGGGAAAAAAATCAACATGTACTAAACTAGATCCGGTCGTGATCTTTGGGGAATCTGATAGCCAGGCCTTTATTCGCTTCCCTGCAAAGCCACTGGATGGATTTGAACAGCCAACCTTTAGATTTACAGCAATTTGCAAACTGCTTGTATCACCATCTTTTCAGATATTAGCAGGAATCAGAATCAGTTTAATCTTGGTAGAATTCGGATTCCAGAAACCCTGGGGGTCTGGGCTGGGGTCTGACACTGCCACCATTACCAGCCCACATGGGCCACACTGCGTCACTAGGCCCTCCATAGTGTACCTAAGCTTCCCAGCCCGTCTTATTCACCTCTTCCCAAGGATCCACGGAAACAGAGGTCTCCTGGACCAAAGGAAAATGTGCAAGGAGCTGCTATTTCTCCAAGAATGTTTACATCTTTTGGATCCAAATTTAAAAGTAGTCTTTGTGGTTTTTCTATCAACACACTTTAACACATTAATTCTATGTAAAATAAATCTGGCAGGGGAGCCGTCATCAGTTTCAGCTTAGCCTGGGCACTGTGGCTGGTCCCCGGTCAGGTCCGAGCAAGCATGGCATGACAGCAATGGAAGTGGGGTCAGGGCAGAAAGAAGATGGGAGTGGAGTGGTTCACCCTACCCCCCAAGCAATCTCCCCTTGGAAAAGTGGACACTACTCAGTGTCTTCAGAATAAAGCACATCCATTGCTCCCCTTCTCCCGGGCTTCCTCTTCCCTGCCCACTCCCAAAGCTCAGAGTTAGTTGGGACAGGGGCATCTGAGAACCTTCACTCACCAGGGTCGGTTTTCCGGATTTCACTGTACACCGTCTCTGTGCCCTTCGTTTCCAGAGCTGGAAAAGGGACCAGGCCCAGGTTAGTAGCTGCAGCAGCAGGAGCAAGTGTGGGGCTCTCCCACCCAGGCCCACACAGGGTCCTGCCCAGGATGGTTCAGGATGTACTAGGGACACTGTTAGCTGGGCCTCTGCTCCAGCCCCACAGTGCTGAGACGGTGAGGATGGATGGAGCCCGGGGTGGGGGATTATTGGGTCAGGAGAGCTGAGGGCATGCACTTCAGGGGGCCCAGCAGGCCTTTCTGGCCACCTGGGGACCCTCAGCTACCTTTTGGACCTTGGGCTTTGGACTGTCTTATACCTCTGGACTCAATGTCCCGGCCAGGGCTGCAGTCTTTCTACCACTGCCCGCCCATGGCCTAGTGGGTAGTGAGTAGCAATGCTAACCCATAGGCCAGTTCTCTTTGGTCGAATCCCCCAGTGACAATCTCTTCCTGTCAGTTCACAGCCTTGGAAACTCAGTGGAGGGTCAGCTATGAGTCAGTTTTGGCTCAGCAACCATGGGTTTAGATTTGAATTTGAGTCTTCCTGCTTCAGCCTGGCTCAGCATTGTTCGTGTGTGTGTGTGTGTGTGTGTGTGTGTGTGTGTACGTGCAGCTCGCCCACTCATCCCTCTCCCCCTCGAAGCTCAGCAGCTGCCGCCCACTAATGACTAAAGCAGCCAGCGGGGCCGTTTGTCACTGCTGTCACGGATGTTTCCGGCCGGGCCTTCACTTGACTTCTGTTTTCCTCTGTATTTAACAGGGGGTAAAAATGGCTCCCACGTCATGGGGTTTTCCCAGCAATTAGCCTCAGGCAAACAAGCATCAACTGGAGGCTTAACAAGTTCCTTCCCGCCCACCCCCACATCAAGCCACCCCTTGGTCCACTGCCAGCAGGGATTCAAGCTGGACATGGTATCGATGCCACCTCCACTCAGAAGTGATGGAGGGAGGGAACAGGGTGGCCAAGGCCAAGTCACCTTGACTCATCACCAGCCTTAAACTCACAGAACCTTTCCTCTCCTAGTTCACCCAGCTGACATGGGCAGGCCCGGGAGACATGGATCTCCCACCCTCACCCCCACAGCTGCCGAGGAGCCTGGGATCAGAGGCCTCAACTTGAGTCCTCTAGAAGGGGCCTCCATTTCCACCATAGTGGCCATCATCCTAGCTCTACCGATGGCCTTGGCAGCCCCATAAAACCTTCCTGCAAACTGGAAAAAGGTGGCTCCTGCATTGCCTGGCTGGGGCTAAGCATGTGAGGCTGATGGTCATGCTTCATCCTGTTAGAGAAGGTTCCAACACACTCCTGTTCCCATCAACTTCCCCTGCCCTCTAGGAAGAGAAAGAAAACCAGATGCTACCAGCAAGGAAACTTTTCTTAAGGAGGAAGTGCCGCCCTGGGAAATGGACAGTATTTCAGGAACAAAACTCTGCCATTTCTTCAGCTTCCTTAAACCGGACGCCTTCAGGCATCATGGACATTCCATCGCTCCTGACTCGGCTGCTAGAGAGCAAAGGCAGGGCCTGACCGTCTGTGAGGAGTCTTGGAACCTCAGGACCCCGTGGTGACAAGCCAAGGCCTAGGGCAGGAAGCCAAAGGGGCCATGTTCCGCTTGGTTGCTCGGTGGAATGTGGAGGGGTGAGAACTAAGACAGTTGTGTTTTTCCAGAGTATATTCCCAAGCTTTGGGCAACTCTTCCCTCTTTTTATTGTTCCCCTTTCCTTTCAAACCTGAGGTCTCCTTAGGAGGAAGCTTGTTGGTGCCATGGACCTCGCTTTGTAATGCTGAGGGATGAAGAGGGCTTTTGTACCAGGTTCAGACTGGACTAGGGAAGGCTGGTGGGTGGTCCCTCCCACCCCATCCATCACAGTTCACCCAGACTGGGCTCTGAGCAGCTGACCAATGGGCTATCTTCTGGAGGTCTCATGAGCATCTCAAACTTGTCCCTAGATGAACAACCACAAGCCTGTTCCTCCCAATCTCAGATAGTACAACCATCCAAGCACTTGCTCAGTCAAGAAACATTTCATCATCAACCTCCATTCCAGCCATTACAATCTCCATCCAGCGCTGCAATTTTGTGTATCTTGAATCCACCCTTCACGGGCATTTCAGCTCCACCTTCCTCCCTTCTTGCCTGATGAGAACATACTGGTCTCTCTACTTCTTTTTCACCCTCCTGCCTCAGTTCTCCATGGTAACCACCAGCATCTTTTGTCAAGAAGTTGGATCCTACCCCTTCTCTGATTAAAGCCTTCCAGTGACTCCTCAAGTCACTTGGAAGGGGATGGAAAAAGCCTTTGTACTCCACCCCAATCCTTTCCTTCCCGGCTTCATCACTGACCTTGAACCCACAGACACACACAGGCCTCTTTTTAGCAAATGAGCCAAGATCACTACAGCCTCACACTGTCCCCCCTTTCATGATGGGACCTTTTTGCATCTTTGAGGCCCCAGATTAATGCTGCCCCTTCAAAAGTAGCCCCCTGAAATCCCCTAAGCCAGGGAGGTGGCGCCTCCTATGTCTTCTTCTCTTTCTGAGGATTTACTGTGATCTGCAATGATGATTATTCTGTGGTTCTGTGGTTCATGGGCCTGTGTCTGCTGATATGGTACCAGGTGTCAGACTATGAAAGGGGTGAGGGTGACGGTTTTGCCATCAAGTTGGAACTGACGTATAGCTGTCCCTCTAGAAGGTTTTCAGAGGCCATGAATCACTGCCCATCTTTCTCCTCCTGTGGAGCAGCTAGTGGATTTGAACCACTTGCCTTTGCAGTAGTAGCATGGTTCCTTATCCACTAGGCCACCAGAGCTCCCAAGCCAGGGGAGAAAAACCAAAACGAACCTCACACTGACCCTTCTTTCAGCAACTGAACCTTTTCTTTTCTATTTTTTTATTGATATTTTAATGAAATTTTATAAAAAACTTGGATTTTCATTCATTCATTGCTGCATATTTTCCTCCTTACCTTACCCCCCAATTCACTTTTCTCTTTAAAAAGATTCTTTCACTGTTGTACAATTTCCTCCCTCCCCCCTGCCCCACAGTCCACTTTGCTATGCACCTCTTATTCTGGACTATTGTCATGCAAATAATACCTGGAATGCAAAAGCTGGGAACAGACAAGAAGAATCAGTAGTCAGAAAACATGGACTTGGAGACAGAAATGGAGCTGGAGATAGGATGATATCCTGTGCCAACCTAGCCATCTCAAATGCACTTATTCCCACCTCTTCAGTCACAGAATTGATCCATCTTATCAAAGGTCTTCCTCTCCTTTGCCGCCCCTCCACTCTGCCAAACATGATGTCCATCTCCAAGGACCAGTCCCTCCTTGCAACATGCCCAAAATATGTCAGACGAAGCTTCAGAATCCTTGACTCCAGGGAACATTCTGGCTTCACTCTCTCCAGGACGAACCTGTTTGTTTTCCTAGCAGTCCATGGTATATTCAACACTCTTCTCCAGGCAAAGTATTAAATGACCCAGGAGGTATCAAAAGAAGATGGAAAGAATATACTGAGCCATTGTATCAAAAGGAATTGGCAGACACAGAAGAATGTAATGAAACAACATATGAACAAGAGCCTATGGTGATGAAGGAAGAAGTTCAAGCTGCTTTGAAAGAAATAGCAAAAAAAATAAGGCCCCAGGAACAGATGGTATACCAATTGAAGTATTTCAGCTAACAGATGCTGCCCTGGACAAGCTCACCAAGTTGTGTCAAGAATTCTGGAGAACAACCACTTGGCCAACTGACAGGAAGAGATCTATATTTGTTCCCATTCCAAAGAAGGGTGACCCAACAGAGTGTGGAAACTATAGAACAATATCGTTGATTTCACATGCAAGCAAGATTCTGCTGAAGATTATCCAAAAACGACTGGAACAACACATCAGCAGAGAACTGCTGGAAGTCCAGGCTGGGTTTAGAAGGGGTCGTGGAACTAGGGATATTGTAGCTGATGTTAGATGGATATTGGCTGAAAGCAGGGAACACCAGAAGAATGTCTGTATGTGCTTCATTGATTGTGCAAAGGTGTTTGACTGTGTGGACCATAAGAAACTGTGGCTGACTCTGAGAAGAATGGGAATCCCAGAACACTTGATCATGCTAATGCCAAACTTATACTTGAACCAAGAGGCAGTCGTCTGAACAGATTAAGCAAACACTGCATGGTTCAAAATTGGGAAGGGCACACTCCAGGGATGTGTCCTATCTCCATACCTTTTCAACCTCTATGCAGAACAGATCACCCGGGAGGCTGGGCTCTATGAGGAGAAATGTGGCATCAGGATTGTGGAAGATCTATCAACAATCTGCGTTATGCAGATGACACAACCCTGCTTGCTGAAACTGAGGAGGACCTGAGGCGCTTGCTGCTGAGGGTCAGGAACTGCAGCCTTCAATATGGATTGAGGTTCAATGTCAAGAAGACAAAGATTCTCACCACTGGACCAATTGGCAGTATCAGGATGGATGGTGAAGAGATTGAAAGTGTTCACAGCTTTAGTCTGCTTGATGCCACAATCAACACTCTTGGCACCAGCAGCCAAGAAATTAAAAGACATATTGCAACGGGAAAGTCTGCTGTTAGGGACCTCTCTAAAGTACTCAAGAGCAACGGTGTGTCTCTGGAGACTAAGGTGCTCTGGTACAGGCCATGGTCTTTGCAATCACTTGTTATGCGTCAGAGAGCTAGACAATGACCAGGGATGATAGCAGGAGAATTGATGCTTTTGAGCTTTGGTGTTGGAGAAGAGTGCTGAGGGTGCCATGGACTGCTAGGAAAACAAACAGATTCATCCTGGAGAGGGTTAAACCAGGCGGCTCCTTGGAGGCAAAGATTCTGAGGCTCCGTCTGACATACTTTGGTCATGTTGTAAGGAGGGATTGGTCCTTGGAGAGGGACATCATGCTTGGGAGGGTGGAGGGCAGGCGCGGTAAGGGAAGGCTGTCTGGGAGATGGATTGATTCGGAGACTGGGGCAATTGGGATGAGTGTGTCGGAGATTGGCACAGGACAGAGCAGCATTTAGAGCTGTTGTACATAGGGTCGCTATGAGTTGCAAGCGACTCGACGGCACATAACAACAACAATGATACTTCTTTTAGACAGTTCTTTCCCTCATCTATTTCAATGCAGCGTTCATTATTTATCCCCTCTTTTCTTAGTTCCCCCCCCAACCACCATGTCAGTCCTGTTTTGTTTTGTTTTTAATTTTATATTGATTTATTTACAAAGTTTGAATATTTTGTTTTTACAACTGAACTCTTAAAGTAACTACTTCAAAGAAAGAGACCCAAAATTCTTCCTTACCAAAACCAAACCCATTGCCATGGAGCCAAATCTGACTCATAGTGGCACTGTTAAACTTAGTAGAACTGCCACAGAGGGTTCCAAGGCTGTGAACCTTGGTGGAAGCCATATCTTTCTCCTGCAGATCGTTAGTAGGTTTAAACCACCAACCTTTCAGTTAGCAACTGGGTTCTTTAATCACTGCATGGCCATAGTTCAAGATCCCTCTCCATCATAGGCTAAAAGGCATTTTCAAGTAGCTGTTGCTGTGTGGCTCTGAATAATTCTACACAGCCTGGGTCTGCAAACTGCCTCAAGGCTGCACAGACACCTTGGTCACAGTCTCACGGGGAAGGTATGGAGGTCAGGGGTCCTAATAAGTGCCCCAGCAGAGCAGGAAGAACCAAATTCACCTTGTGGATGAACACAAGGAAAAGAGGGTTAAGATAAACGTGTTTTGATGTGGTGCCAAAAGCCACAAAGTGCTCACAATGAAACGCATTCTTTGTTTTCAAAAGCTTTCACCCAACACAGATTTGTACACCAACGTTCATAGCAGCATTAGTCACTGGAAACAGTGCAACCATCCAACCACAATTAAATGGATTGAGAAATTGTGGTACATTCACAGAATGGAATACTATGCAGCACTCAGGAGCAATGATTTCAAAAATTACTACATAACTTGGGAGGAACTTGAGAGCATTAGGCTGAGAGAACTAGCTCAGTCTCGTAAGGGCAAATATTGCATAAGACCATTATTGTGGAAATACAAAGATAAGCAGTAAAACGCGTATGAGGATCCCAGGTAGGGAGTGGGGAGCAGAGTGGGGAGGATGGGCAGGGGAACATTATAGGGCTGTTCCATTTGGTGGGTGAAGGGGGGTAAAGGAAATGGGAAAATATCTGGTGGATATCTGGAAAAAGAGTAATGGTGAGCATAGCTCAAGGGCGATTAATTTTATAAAATATAATGAATGGGAATGATTGTATGAAACACAATGTGAATGCAGGATAGTGTGAAACACAATATATATGAACTTTGTACGCAAATCAATATAAATTAAATTTTTTAAAAGGCTTTCACCTGAATAGAAACATTAATAAAAAAGCAATGCCCACAACACATTAAAAAAATCCATTTCATTTACACAAGCTCATCCTGTAGCAACTCTTTGAGGAACATAGGAGGCTGGATTAGGGAGGTACTTCTCGAAGCTGCCCAATCACTTGCTCCAAGCTGCTCTCAGAGAGCTTCCCTCTAAAAAGAAATAAATAGCTTCTCTCTTAGTAAAAGCCTGGTCCTCAGCAAACGCTCACAGTATTGACCATATTAATCGGATCATAACAAAAATGAGTGACTCTTAAGACCCCAAAGCCTGGTCCAGGGCTCTCTGCCCACCACTTCCCTTCTGGTCATGCCCCATGTCCACTCGATATTCATGCGCAAGCCAAAAGGAGGACACGGAAATGGTGTTACCTTGGTGAGTTTCAGGTAAGGACACTTCCACTTCTGTGTACTCCACGTTCGAGTTCAGAGAATCTGCTCAGAGAAAGCACAGAGCCTTGGGGTTAGACACCATCACCTCTGGGACCTTCCCCACAGAGAGTTTCATTCACATGATTAATTTATTGAGCATTTTGAGGGGAAAAGCAGGCCCAGGACATGAGTGGGTCCCCAAACTAGTACTGAAATTGTACTTCTGTATGACCTCTTCTTACCCTGATACCTGGGTGAGGGAGGACATTGGGTCCCTGCTGTTTTCCTGGGGAGAGGATTTTAAAAGGTCACTGGTCACTCCTCACAAGACGTGAGGCACCAGGAGCTGCACATGGTTGGCACATTCCACTGTTAATTGAAAGGTGTGGGGTTTGAGTTCATCTGAGATGCCTTGGAAGAAGGCCTTGGTGGTCTGCTTCCAAATATCAATCATTAAAACCTTCTGGAGCACCATCTACATGGATACACATGGAATTGACCTGATGACACAAGGGGGGGGGGGGAGGAGAGGTGCGCATGCGCTTGCCAGAAGTAGCCCAGTGTAGGCCACACCCAATAACTCAGGTCAGTGTCACTTGAAATGCTGGTCACTTCCTCCAAGCCACAGGCATAGAGAGCTAGGCCCAAGGCTAACAGGGTCTCAAGAAATGGGGACTGGGTCACTAGCCTCAAAAATTCCCTGAAAGCAGGACGCATAGTTGTGAAAAAAACCAAGTTAATGAAATCCCTTAGGGTGCTATGGTCAATTAATTGATTATCTTAAATGAAAATATTATTTATTTTGTTTCAAAAGCCCCAAAGAACCAGAGTTTCTTGCCAGAAAATGAAACAGTGACTCTGTCATCAAGCACACAGAGGCGTTTAAAGAATCCCTTTTTTTAGAGCTTTAAGTCCTATGACAGCAGCTCAGAGCAAGAAGGAATGCTGAGGAATTATTTACCCATTCCTTTTGAATTGTGGGCATAAGTAAGCGATATAATTGTGGTCTTAAAAAGCAAGTAGCAGTTCCATTTTAAATTCCTTCCTCTACTACTCCAAAGAGGCAATTTTACAACCCATCTGATAGCTCATTTTTGGATATTCACAACCATCCTCTGACGGCCTAGTGGCAAGAACCTGCACTGCAATCCCAAAGGCAGGCTGTTCAAGTCCACCAGCTGCTCTGCGGGAGAAGGGTGGGCAGTCTCCTCCTGTGCAATTAATTGCCTCTGGAAACTCCTCAGAGGGTCAGCTATGGGCTTGGCTCTAACTAGATGGTACACAACCACATCCCTATCAGAAATTTCCTTTTTAGTTATATAGCCAATCCAAAGACAAGTGATTGAAATCTGCCAGTTACACCTTGAGAGAAAGAGGAACAATCTCCTTCCTCCTTTCCTATGAATTTGGGTGTGTTTCCCAGAAAAGACACTTTGGAGAAAGCATCCAGCTGTTTCTATTATATAACATGGTCATTTACACAGGTTGGGGAATATCTGTGGGGTCTTAACTGTGTTCTGTTTTTTTGGCTGATGCAGTCTATAAGGAGTCGCACTGCTAACCCAAAGGTCACGCTCCTCTGATGGTCCACCAGCTGCTCCATGAGAGAAAGGCAGGCAATCTCCTCCCAAGTGACTTACAGCCTTGGAAACCTAATTAAGGGTCAGCTATGAGTTGGGTCCCGACTCCATAGCAATGAGTAGAAAGGTTCTTTTTAATGTAAAAACTCCCTAGGAAACCAAACCCATTACCTTCACAGAAACCCTCCACTGGGTTTCTGAGGCAGTAAATAAACCTTTACAGGAGAAAACTGCCCACCCTCCTCCTATGGAACAACTGGTGGATTTGAACAGCTGATTTTTTGCTTGGCAGTCCAACATGTAACATACTGTGCGGTCAGGGCTCTTTGTCAAATGCAAAGGCATTTAATACAATTGTTAGTTAGATAATCACCTTTATTTTCACTTAATGATTTCATTGAATGGTTCCCAGCATCATCATTGTAACCTAATTTTGAAAAGAATAAAATTGATTAGAGTAATAATGAAAATTCTCATTTTCAATAGCTTTTTGAGAAGTCAGTGTCATTAACAGGAAGTCAAGCTGGCAGTCAACAGGGACCATCTGTGTAGGTTCTGGATCTTTCTTCCTCTTTGGTCCCATCTAGCCCAGTTACTAGGGTCGCTTTCTAACACGAGTGGGAAGTGTACCATCTGATGGGAGGTGTGCTTCTATTTGTGGTTCAGAATGATCCTCCTGAGAAAAATGAAACCACCTTCTAGAAGGAAGTACCCAGTAACCACAAACAGGAAGTAGTAAATGAACCCTCTCCTTCTAGCATGAGAACTTGGATCCATGAGAATAAGACTGATAGCAGCAAAGGCTGCCACCTCCATGGGCTTGAGTTAAACAAACTTGTTTTCCTTTTTTTCCCCCTTTTTTAGTCTTATGTGTTTGACTATTCCAAAGAGTGTGTGCTTCTCCACTACTATTGTTTACCTTACAGGCCTGTCTGTTATTTTGATACAAGTTGAGCAACAAGAATGAGTTAATAATGGTCACAGTCTCAGGGGTTCCACCAGGCTCTAAGGGAATATTAAGCCTGGCCATTTTTGTTTGTTTGTTTGAATCAAGTGGTTTTATTAAAAGGAGTTTTTATAAAATTAAAAGTACAATTGCTGAAAAACCATGACTTTCCAATATATATTTGAACTAATTGCTGTGAAGGGAATTCTGGTGGTCTAATGTGTAAAGAGTTGTACTGCCAAACCAAAGGTAGCCAGTTCAAATCTACCAGCTACTCCAAGGGAGAAAGATAAGCAGTCTCCTCTTGTGTGGTTTACAGTCTCTGAAAACCAGTGGGAGGGTCAGCAAGGAGTCGGTTCTGACTCAATGGCAATGAGTTGAGTTTGAGTTGAATTATTATTATAATTTCAATATATTTATAAATGAAATCAAGCTATCTGGAAACATTAGAATACAAATTGCAGTGTCTGTTGCATTATGGAAATTTGGGAGGAGTCCTTATTTTAACATAAACTTATATCAGCATTTATTTTAAATGCCTCTGAACCTGCATTAAAAGAATTTCCCACTAAAGAGACTCTTCTCTGTGGCATCGGTTTACTTTTTGCTAAATAATCACCAGAATTTTTCTGAGTAGTTTCCTAAATGATATTATTTGCTTTTTCCTTTTCATTGGTAGGTCACTTTTATGTCTGCAAATGTTTTCATTCATTTTTTTGAAGTTCTCGATTCATAACTATCTGAGCTGCTCAATTCTCACGTGACTTTTCTCCGGTATGCTTTACCTTATAAAGGGCGTAGCCTTACATTTTCTCATTTTTGTGACATTGCTGGAAAATTAGCTGAGCCTGGGCACTCAAACCGGCTGGCAAAGAAAACAGCCCCACAGCTCGTCTAGGTCAGAACTTTCTGTGGGTTATAATTATAATCCTCTCTGGGAAGTAATTAATCAGTGGGTGTTTGTTTAACATACCACTTTAAAAACAAACCAGGAAAATCTCAACTAAGAAAATTTTTAAATTGGTCTTCTCCGTGTGGAATGTTTGAAATAAAATCATCCTTTTCTCCTAATAAATGGATCTCCGGCGGCGAAGTGGATTACATATTGGGCTGCTAGCCAAAAGATGGGTGGATCGAATCCACCAGCTACTCAGGAGAACGATGGGAAAATTCCTTCCACAAAGCCTCAGAAGCCTGATGGAGGGTCATTATGAATCAGAATTGACTCACTGACGGGAGATTGAAGGGGTTTGGTGTTCTTGAACTAACTCTAGCTGAGAAGAGGTTTACCAGTGCCCCGCTTGGAAATCTGGTCTCTGCCTCACACATGGAGAATGGCATTGTTGTGTGCTGGTTCTGGCTCTCAGCCACCCTACCTGAACAACACTCAAAGCCTTTGAAGGTGACACACAATTGGTGTCAATGACATTACAATTATCCACCATCTTTTATTCGTTTGGATGTTTACAAGGTAGTAAAAATAGAAGAAAATTAGAGAAGCTGTGATATATTCACATAATGGAATACTATGCTGCACTGAAAAACAAGGAACTCATGAAATATTATACAAAGTGGGTAACCCTGGAGGACATTATGTTGAGTGAAATATCTCAGTCACAAAAAGACAAATATGGGGGGAGGGATTGTATAACAATGAAAGAATTTTTCTTTTACTTTTCAAAGAGAAGAGCAAACTTGGGGGGAGGTGTGTACAGGGAGAAAAGTGCAATAATGAATGAATGGAAATTCAAAGTCTCTGTAAATTTTCATTAGAATTAATAAAAAACAAACAAACAAACAAACAACCCCACCCAACCCAACAATAATAATAAAGAAGAAAACTAATAACTTAAAAAAAAGGACAAATACTGCATAGTGCCACTGTTGTAAGGCGGGACTGACATTGGATTTGGAGGGAGACTGAGAAAGATGGGATAAATTATGTGTACTGCATTGAAACAGATGAGGGAGAAAACTGTTTAGGAGGAATATATGTTTATGTATTATTGCCATGACAAGAGTCCAGAATGAAAGCTGTATGGTGTAGTAGACTTGGGTGGGGGGCGGAATTGTATAATAATTAAATATTTTTTTTACTTTTCAAAGAGAAAAGTGAACTGGGGCGATGGGTAGGCAGGGAGGAAAGTGTGCAACTCTGAATGAATAGAAATCCAAAGTGTCTGTAAACTTTCATTAAAATAATTTTTTTAAAAAAAAAAAGAAGAAAATGTGCTTTCTTTTGAAGCTCTTGTTTGTTGTGACACTATTCAATGACAGATTAGACTGTTTTGTTTTGTTTGGGTTTTAGTTTTAAATTTATTTTATTATTATTTTGTGTTTGTGTACCGTCAAATCAGATCTGACTGATACAGGAGGAGATTGTTCCTCCTACTCCAGCAGAGCATCTGGTGGATTCGAACCGTGTACCTCTGAGATTGCAGTGCAGCTTCTTGCCACTAGGCCACCAGAGCTCACTTAGACTAAGTGTTTTTTTCAATTTTAACCCCACTACCTACAGGCTCTGTTCTTAAGAAAGGTGAAGACATCAAGTCGGGAAAATGGTAATCCTAGGGCACCCTAACGTTACTGTACCATAATGACTGTTGGCTTCAGTACTGGGATCAGAGGAGATCTTCTCATTGTTGGAGTTCAGAAGTGGTGCTGCTGGCCTTAAAAAAGAAAATGAAAAATAAAACAATAGTATAATATTTTTCACTCTCACCCCAACCAATAAGACAAACAAGGGAAGGTCATGGGCCAACCAGGAAGAAGTTCCCCAGGTCAGGAAGGCTCCACTTTCTCATTTATAAAATGAGCTCTAAGACTATTTGACATGGTTTCCTTTTTCCTGTTAAAGTGAGCGAACACTATCATCTAGAGTCTTTCCCAGGTGACTATGCGGAAGGAAGACTCCTAAAATCGTCATCCTGTCCCTGAATCTCTTGAGGACCAGAGCATTCGTTTCCATATTTGAGATTTTGGGATATCACAGGAAAAGAAAAAGTTTTTAAATCCAAGTTTTCAGATTAAAATAGGGAACGCTGGTGGCTTAACGGTAAGGAGTTTTGCTGCTGGCCCCAGAGCATGCAGTTCAAATCCACCAACTGTTCTAATGGAGAAACATGGGCACTCTGCTCCATGTGATTTACAGCTTCTGAAAACCAGCTGTGAGGGTCTGCTATGTACAGGCTCTGGCCTGAGGTATATAGCAACAAGAATGTGAATTTATGAAATTTATCTTTCCAAGTAAGTACATTTTTCAAATTCCATCTCCTGCCACCAGAATTATTTATGGGAAAAGGGGATTTCCCATGTTACAGTACAGGAAGGACATGGTTTCATAATAAAAGCTATTTCTTCTCAGGACAGAACAGTTGGCAATCTTCCACAGATACACACACACACACACACACACACACACTCTCTCTCTCTCTCTCACACACCACTCTTAACCTACACCTTTTCTTTTCATGAGTTCATCATTTTCAACAGTTTTTCAAGAGTCATTGAAAACTTCCATGTCTCAGAGCATCCCAGCCATTCAACCTCCAAAGCCGGACACCCCACCAATGCCCTACAGCAGACACCCCACCCGTGCTCCACAGCATCGTCCCTCTTCCACAAGTGCTCTGACCTGGACATCTCCACTGGTATCTGTTTGGCTTTGAAGAGAAAGAGCAAAACCAAAGTCAGTATCAATGTCCATACCCGATGAAAACCCCATAATGCACTGCTGTCAAGTCAGTTCCAACTCACGGTGGTAGAGGAGAACTGACCCCAGGGTTTCCAATTTCAATCACTTTTGCTTATTCTCCTGAATACTGAATACTCATAAAAAGAGAGGAAAGAAATCTAAATACGGTCATGCTAAATGAAAGGGAAACATGCATGAGAGAACACATCTTCTCTTGGTCTTAAGAGATTTCCCTAGAAAAATTCTATTTTGTTAATTTCAGCCAGGAGTGATTTTCATTAGCAGTACATGATAGGAGACAAAGACCCAAAATAGCCAGATGAGGGGCAGTGACCACTTTGATTCAACACTATTCCAAAAGGCAAAGGCTAAATTAACCAATTTGCTTTTAATTCCAAGCTGGCCTAAGACCAATGCCAGGGTCACCATGAACAAGGAATTTGTTTGAGGCCTGTCTTCCCATAGGAATAGTAATGTTCATGTTCCAGAAAAACCCCGAGTCTCCTCTTTATCCACATCTACTCCATCCTTTCCTGGACAGCTGAGGGAAGCCGAATATCAAATTTAATAATAGTAGACCAAATGCTATATCAGGAAATGAGGGAGGCTTAATACAAGCTGAAGGTAAGAGTCAACATTGTTCTTAGTTTGCATCAACTGAATCCATCTCTCCTGAGATTAGCATAAAGAGGAACTTGGCCTTATCTGCAAAAGACTTCACCATTATCCTTTGTTTTTGTTTTGTACTTCCTTATGATTTTACTTTGTTTACCTTCCTTATGATTCTCAATAAATACTCAGAGAAACATGGCTTGGGGCCTTCAGTCATGGGAACTGTTGGCCCCCTGTTTTTCACACTCTCTGTTCTATATCATTCCTAGTAGTCTGTCTCATCATTAATAATTATAAAAATACCCTTGGTCTGCAACAGACATCAACATCAGGGGCTATATAATGCCCTTTAACCCACAAGCAAAAATGTGGGATTTCCTGGTATTGTAAGGCCTGCAGGCACCTAGTGGTGCAGTAGTGACCATAGGTATCTCAATCTCCATGATTCTGAGACCGGAAGAACTAGATGGTGCCCAGCTGCCTTCTGGTCACTCTGAAAAGATTGTAATAGAAGGTTCCTGACAGAGTAGGAGAAAAATGGGGCGGGGGACTCAAAATTATAAAATAGATCAGGCTTATTGGTCTGGTAGAGACTAGTAGAATCTCTAAGAGAGTAGCCCTTGACCACTCTTCAGTCTTGGAACTTAACACATTCCTTCTTTCAGTCAAACACTTATCAGGCTTATAAGATGATCAACAGCACCAGGGAAGAATTCACTCCTTAAAACACTAAACCATATAAGATCAAAAGAGCAGCCTTTGCTTGGGTGTAAATCTCAGAAGGCAGGAAGGGATAGGAATAAAGGACAATTGGAAAGCGTAGACAAACACAGGGCCAAGTGGGAAGAGTTCTGGTACAATTGGAGCATTGCAATCAATGTCATAACACGAAATGGTTCTGAATGGTTGAACAGAAAACCCATCTGTTCTGTCAACTTCCACTCAAATCACAGCAACAAGTTAATTGGTGGGGAAGATTACAGCCTTAGAAATGCTATGGAGCAATTCTACTCCCTCCTAGAGTTTGTCGGCAGTGGGTATGGTTCTGGACCTACGCCTTTTCCCCTTGGACCCGACTGGCTGACGGCTTCCTCAGTGTCAGTGGGTGATCCCGGCTTCCCATCTGTGCTTGGTCGACTCCAAGCACAGGGCAGACATCACAGCACAAACGGCAGGTTAAATGGGAAATAACTCACTGGGTAGGATGTGTCTGCGGGTGTCTTCACGCCACTCCAACGCCACTCTAGCAACTTTAAGACCCGGTGTAACCAAACACAGTGGAATGACTTCTGACCAGTGTAGATGCAACTTCTCCCCTAATCTTTTTTTTTCTAGAAGGAGGGGCATGTTCCTCTCATGCCCCTGAAAATCCGCTAGAAAGGTTAGCTATGAGTCGGTTCGAACTTGATGGCACATTAACATTGACAGTTGCCAAACTCCTGTACAATGCACTGCCTCTGAAAACCCACTGGAGGGTCAGTTATGAGTCAGTTTTGACTCAGTGGCACACAACAACAACAAGTTGCCCGTCTATAAGCCATCCTTTTCATTTCTGTCTAGTTAAATCCAGGACAATGATAACTCCATGCCCACTAAGATCAAAGTTATCAAGATGGCGCCCTAAGGAGAAAACCCACAGTGATCAATTACCTCAGCTCAGCTTCCAGGGGTGCAGAGCACCAGGCTCCACCCCTTCCCCCCAGCTCCCCTGTAAAGCTGAGTTACAACCCAATGATGGCCAGTTTCCTGGCAAAGGGCCACCTGTCAGGATGGAATGAAAGAGCTGCCCTCACCCTTGGCTTTCTTCAGAAAATAGCATCTGGCCCCAAGGATCAAGGTGGCAATTATCAGTCCAATGACAACCACTGCAATGAGTCCTTTCTTCCACGGGGCTAGGAAGACTAGAAACGAAAACAATTTCAATGTACAGATCTTTGTCCCCTCAGCCAGCAAGAAACAATTTCAAGTTTAAGTAACAAAGAAGAATTCTTTTTACAGTCCTTGTAACTTGTCCCTATGCTTGGTATCTGTGTGTCAGGGATGCTGTGCTTGTACCTGGTGCGGAAATGACACTTTCAATGCCAGAGGTTACCTACAGTCTTACAGGAGGGAGCAAACCAACTTTGCTGGGGTCCACAACTTTTAGGATATCTATTCAGTCCTTTGTTAGAGCTTCCCTAACCACGTTCATTCTGCATAACCCAAAGCTCTTAGCCACAGGGCAGACGCTAGACCCAATGTGAGCCAGCTGGCATCTCTCCGTCAAGAGTCTGGAATTGGGACTGTGTGAAATACCACCAATTCCTTATAAGAGAAAAGACCTCTTTTTGTTTTAGTTGGATAGGTTTCTGTCATTTGCTGTCAAAGAACCTGGGGAACATCGGCCAATCATCTCCAGTCCCATGTGCAAAACTCCCACCCAAACAAAGGGGTGTGTTCTCTGGCCAAACTCCTTGGAGCCCACACGTACCTCATTTCTGGGCCCATGACTCACCTCTGACTGGCAGCGTATTGCTGTGGGGGGCACTGCTTCTAGGGGCGTTGGCTCTGTTGTTGGCTGTGCAGTAGTACTCTCCCTCCTGCTCCTTGCTAACCTGTGTCTTGTACCAAATTGCCTTGGTTTCATTGGAAACGGTGCTGTAGAAGGGTTTGCCGTCATTCTCTCTGTAAAACTTATAGGTGATTGGACCAGACCCTTCCTTCACGGAGCACTGAAGCACAATGTCATTCCCAGTCTCCACGTCCCTACCGTACAGGATAGACAGCTGGACCTCGTCCACTGGGGCTGAAAGGCAGGGAGAAGATTAGCATTGACAAGGGAAGGAGAATCCACGCACAAGCGCTGACCACAGCCAGCCTTCTGTCACAGGTATAGATGGAGTTCGCCATTCAAGTCAATGCTTTCGGCCAGCCCTCTTCATTGTCCCTCCCTAAGAAGCCCACAACAGATCCCCCCACCCCATCTCGACAAGCTGATGAAAGAATCGCCCTTGACTTTCTCCAGAAGATGGCATCTGACCCCAAGCTTGTAAGGTACTCAATGCACTCAAATCTTGCAAAGAAATAACCATGACCCAACTCAATGTCTTCTCAATGTCTAGCATTCATCCTCTTTCCCCCTCTTTCCTTTACCGAAAAAGTTAAAACCCAGTGCTTTGACATTTTAATATTCCACTTCCTATAGCCTCTGAAATCTGACTTCTTCCCGGCCCTCTGCACTTTATCGCTCATTTCCAAGAAACTCAAAAGGTCAGCCCAGTCTCTCAGCCAACTGGTCCATGAGTCCACTGCAGATTAAGTGCAATAACACACGTTCTGGACCCAGTCCTTCCATCTGTAAAGTTCCTATACAATTGTAACCCAGTCCTTCCCTTTAAAACCCATTATTGGGGCTTCTGTGATGTCTCACAATCTGATTCTCTTCTTTCCTCACTTGCCACCTTCTACTTGTACAATAGTTACACCTCCCTTTGTCTTATAAATATGGGCTTTCTGCAAATATTTTGCCCTCAACTCTTTGCCATCTTTATTCTCCTCTTCAGTGACTTCACTTACATGCAAAGCTTCTAGTTCTGTGCCCTTAGAAGCTAAAGTTATGATGTTGTTGTTGTTGTTGTGTACCATAGAGTTGGAACTGATTCATAGTTGACCTTCCAGTGGGTTTTCAGTGGCAGTTAGTATCATGGGAGGAGATTGCCCTTCCTTCTCCCACTGGGCAGCTGGTGGCCTCAAACCATGTACCTTCAGGATTGCAGCACAGCTTCTTGCCACTCAACCACCAGAGCTCCCTAGATCTTTAGTCCAGGTTATTCCCCTGACTTTCAAATCTCTTGACTTTTGCCTGTGTGTTCCCACCTAGAATTCTGTTCACCCAGAAACCCAGCAGGTCCGAGCAAAACACACCTTCTTCTTGCTTCCCTTTCCCTGGCTCTATTAATCAAACACCAAAATTCTGATCCTAAATTGTCTTCCCAGGTAAATTCTCCTCCTAGTGTGAGCATGGATAGGTCAGAGAACCAGTCTCATTATGAGACCCTCGTGAGTGTACTGGATGACTAGACCCGAGGGGTACCAATCTTCAAAGCAGAATGATGGGAACTCCATCCCAAAATAGACTCCCAGAGGGCTCAGCCTCAGTCGACTGCCTCTCCAGTGTGAAATGGAGTGCACGCGCACGTGCGCGTGTGTGTATGTGTGTGTGTGTGTGTGTGTGTGTGTGTGTGTGTGTGTGTGTGTGGTGGGGGAGGAAGTGACAAGCTGGACTCAGGATCCAGACTCTCTGGCTTAAATCCCACTTCAGGTGAGCTCTGGTGGCCTAGTGGCAAGAAGCTGCACTGCAATCCCAGAGGTGTATGGTTCAAATTCACCAGACGCTCTGCTGGAAAAGGAGAGACAATATCCTCCTGTACCACTCAGATCTGATTTGATACTACACACAAAAAATAATAAAAACGAAAAAATTTTTTAAAAATCCCACTTCAACTCACCAGTTGTCTGTCCTAAGCCTTATCCCCCTCATTGTAAAAAGAACACACTTTCACTACCTTAACTTACATGACTATTGTAAGTATCCAGGGAAATGATTTACTGAGAATATTTCACCCAGAGCTGGACCCATGGTCCAAGCTCAGTAAATGCTAACAAATGGACCCTAGTATATCAGGGATCATGAAGGTGGCCCAAGAGGGGACAAGGCTCAGATCTGTCATTCACAGGGTCACTAGAGGTTGTAGTTGGCTCAGCAACACCTAACAACAACGAAAATGTATAAACAGACAGTGACGTGGGCCTCGGTCACAGCCCGAGCATATCATGGGGTCTGGCATCTCTGCTCCCTCTAAGTCATAGAGCCACCAGGCCCATTTGCCGAGTTCCCATTCTCACGCTCTCCTCTTCTCGTCCTTCACTGCATACAAAACAAGCTCCATATCCTCAAGACTGACATTGGACGCTCCCACAGCCTTATTTCTAACGACTTCCCACTTATCACTTGTTTCCAGGCATTAAACTTACCCCAGAGGCCTGGCAACTGCTCCATACACTTCTGATTAAGCCCTTGACTAGGTTACTAAGCCATCTGTCATTCTTCCTGTCCACTAGTTGGCCAACTGACGCCTAGACTAGCTCGAATTTCCCCCTCCAGCCTGATAATACACCCATTTCTCACATTCTCATCCCCATTATTGTAAAGAGACTTCACAGGACAGCTAATCATGTGTTGTTGCATCGTAACTCTTCTATGCCTGTTTTCACTAGTACTCAAATATTTCTCTGTTTGTTAGATGATCAAAGTTAAAGGCTCTCTCTTCTTTTGGGGGATGTTGATAGCATTAGTGGCTAATATAGATAGACATCAGTGTTCACTTGGAAAATGCGGCTGCTCATAGCTAATACATAGCAGCAGGGCTCTTTCCATCCATCCTGAATGTCCACAGCGGCATCAACAGTTATTACATGAGAAGAGGAACAAGACTTGTTAAGCTTCCTACAACAGAACATTTAAGAAACCCTAGTAATGGCATTTCCTGCCTTCTGCGAGGTACCATCCACTCAAAGACCATCCACTCCAAGGCAAATGCCCTGTCTCTTGATTCTGAGTATCCCAGGCATTTATTAACAAGTCCACCACCTGGGGTGTTCTGCCCACTGCAAAGCTACCCTGATGAAGATGTGCAGAAGAGAACAGAGAACAGATGACTATCGGTTTGTCCAAAAAGGAGCAAACTATGATGGAAATCCAAACACAAAACTTTAGGGCTTCACTTTCCCTTAGCAGTTCAGTTTTGAAAAGAGACTATACTGAGTTGGGTCAATAGACCCCAGAATCTTTTCTCGCCCCATTTACCTGGACTTGGTTTTGCTCTGACTCACATCTGGGACATGGGTTTTGCAGAAGAACCAGTCATTTCTCTTATGACCCTCGATCACTAGACACCTTCAGCTTTCAAAGTCATTATCTAAAGCCCTAGCTGGCCATGACCTTTGCTCATAGTATAGCAACTTACCTATCACCTTGACTTTCAGGATCTCACTAATCATTTCACCATGAGAATGGCAATTATCCGCAATGCACTGGTATTCAGTGTCTTCTGTTGGGGTATCATGGAATAACACGGGATCGTTTGAGTTCACTTGAAAGCTGCCTGAAACTTCCTTTGCTTTTAAGAGGCGGTAGGATATAGGTGAGGTTCCATTTCTTGACTGGCAGCTGATTGCTATCGTCTGCCCTTTTATCACCTCAGTTCTGACTTCACGGAAAATCAAGGGCGTGGAGAGCATTTCTAGAATAACAGAGGGAAAAACAATTTGATGTGCAAGACAACACAGGCAAAACGTCCAACCCAAGCAGTCCCTTGCTCTGGCTCTGGCCTTTGCTTCCTCTGTTCTCATCTCTTCACATGTCTGCCTGCTCCATCCACCTTCCCAGCATTTCTATCGGGCGCTCCCATGGAGTCACAGTCCACAGGGAGTCATATGCTCACCCACAGGTGGCGACTCTCAGGCAGTTTGAATTCACCAATGGCTCTGAGGGGGAAAGGTGGGCAATCTCCTTCCATGCCTTTTTACAGCCTCTAAAAACCCACTGGAGGGTCAACTATGAGTTGGTCACAACTCAACAGGAACGAGGAGAAGAATAAAAGGCAAAGGGTATTTATTATGAGGAAGGAGGAAGAGCTAGAGAAATGCTAGAAGCAAAATATGCCCACTGCTGAGCTGATTCTGACTCAGAGTGACTGTATAACGACAGAGCAGAAATGCCCATGGGGTTTCTAAGACCCTTTATAGGAGCTCTCGTAGGAAAGGAGCTGTGTTGCCAAACCGAAAGCATATGGTTTGAATCCACTTGTAGCTTCATGAGAGAGAGATGGACAATCTCTAGAGCAATCTACTGCCTCTGAGAACCTGCTGGAGGGTCAGCTATGCGTTGGTCCCAATTTAACAGTGGACAATAACATACATACTAATTCAAGAGAATTGTTATCACATGAGTCAGATTGACACGCAGCAACCCTATGACCAACAGAACAAAGCACTGGCTCGTCCCAAGCCATCTGTCATACTCCTCCTCCTGCTTCTCATTGCCATTGAGTTGGAACCGACTCATAGCTGTAAAAGACTCATAGCTATGACTTTATAGCTCAGAGGCTGTAAAAGAACAGAGGAGAAGTGTGTTCATCTTTCTCCCTGGAGCAGTTGGTGGATTAAAAACCTCCCTCTCTGTACCTGTTTATATTTTCATATGTTGCACATGTAAATACACAGAGATATAATTTGTGTGTGTGTGTGTTGAAAAAAGAAACAGAAAAAGAATTTATATTAAAAATAAAAGTATAATATTTAAACAGAATACATTTTACAACAAATCTTTCTAGTCTCCTGATAGTAAATTATGGGCCTCAGGAGTGACGTTTTCTGCTAGGTGATTACTAGAAGTTATTTGATTGATAAAGTTTATAAATGAAAATTATCTCCTTCCAAAAATAATAATAATAAAAGGCATAGGAGGAAACTCGACATTTGTCTCTGATAATATTTCCTATTGAGCTAGACATGAGTTGAAATAAAGTTAACCTCTTGGTTGAGTTGAGACTGAAATCTTGGATGAAAAGACCACAAGCAAAAGATTGTGACTAAACAATAATAACAATAGTTTGTTCAACGGATGTGCCTCACTCATCTAGGACCTTAGTGCTCCAAAGTGTGGTGCAGAGGCCGGAAGCCTCAGCATCACCGAGGCACTGTCAGATACACAGATGCTGTCCCTTCCTGACCACGTCAGCGGAAGCTGCACTCTAACCAGTTCCTGGGTGACTGGTTTGCACATTCAAGTCTGGGAAAGTTGGTCAAGGTGCTCTACATTCTGCCCACTGGAGGCTTTAGCCCGTCTGCTGGATAAGGATAGAACTTAAAGCTGCTTAGAGGGTACCATTAACCAGGCAGTGTTTCTTCTCTGGCCTCTGGGGCCTCTTACTCACTCAGCCAGAATCTCACCAAGCAGGCCACATAATCAGCAGGCAGCCACAATCAAGCCATGACCTTGGCTTTGGCCAATAACATTTTCTCTGGATCATCCCATGTCCTGATGTTCTGACTAAGAATACCCACTTGCTTCTGCTTGGTCTCTGAATTCCACCTTTCTCTCCTTCCTTTGAATTCTTAACCTGTCTAATGCCTTCTCTGGCTTCACACTGGCAAAGGCAGCAGCTGGCAGTCAACACCCTTCTCTCTCATTTCATACTGGACGCTGAGCCAATGAGGTCATCACTCACCACATACAGTGACGTTCACTTTGTTGCTTCTCTTGACCACGTTGCCCATGGCTGCAGTGCAGAAATATGCCCCACTGTCCCTCTCTGAGGCGACTGTGGTGAAATTTGGAGCCTGAGCGACAATCGTGTTTCCCTTCTGGATGGTGAAGTCGGCCGGGGGCGCCCCTGGGATGGTGCACCAGAGGCTTATGGTTTTACCTCTGTCCAGTAACGTGGCTGAAGCTTCCAGGTTTGGCTTGGAAAACAGCTCTAAAAAAAACCCCAATGAGTGTACAGGGTAGTGAAGCTATTCTGCATGATTGCATAACTGTGGACACACAACAAAGCATTTGTCAAAACCTGTAGGGGCGCACACTACAAAGCACAAAACATGGATTTTTAAATAATACTAGCAAATCAATAAGGGGACACTGATGACTGAGTGGCAAAATCCTTGTCTTCTGTGAACAAACTCAAAACCCTCGGACTCCTTTCAGTGAAGCATTTAATCTAATATGGACTGGGAAAGATGGCCTACCAATTCACTTCCCAAAACCAGTCAATGAGAACTCCATGGATCAGAATGGCCCAATCTGTAAACAACTAACAAGCTCAATAATTGAGTCACTGATGGTAACAAATATCCTACAAGAGTGAAAAGGTTAAAGGGAGAAATGCATATAAGGGAGGAATGTATGGGAACCCAATACCATGCCATTCAACTTTTCTATAAATCTAAAACTATTCTAAGAAATAAAGGCTATCTTTTTTAAGTAGTGAGTGAGGCAGGGGTGAGATATGACTGGCCACCACCCGTAAGCCCGCCTGATTGACCGTTTTAACTTTGGTAGAGCTGACTAACAACTTCCTATGAAAAGACAGAGAAAACATGTTTCTCTGCTTCTCAGACATCCTGATGATGATATAATCAAAATGCTTTGGTTCATCTTTCTGGGATGCCAACGGCAGGTTCTCTATTCTTGTTAATCCAATTTATTTCACATTCATAGATGAGAAAAATGTTATACTTTGTTATCCAGCAAGCAACAAATCATTCATTCCCTCATCTTTGATGCACGCATCCACTCACTCCACAACCGTTTGCGCACCTTGCCAGACACTAGAGAGAAAGCTGTGAATAAGAAGCGGTTCTTGGTTGTACTTATCTGTGAATACTTTTCTATTTAGTGGGTGATTCAGACACACATCTGCAGCAGAGCCCATAGAAGGAACATGGAAGGTAGATCTGAGGGCTCAGGAAAGGTCTCCTGGATGAAGTTATCCAGGCAATAGGGAACAACTTGGCAGGAGAAACACACATTGGGAAGGTGGTCTGTCTTTCTGGATCATACAGGACAGAGGTGGGCCTATAAACCCAAAGGTCCTTAGGATGTACAGACTGCATCCTCAGGGTAATAGGGACAAAGGTGGATCGAGGTGAGCAGAAAGTGTCAGATGTGTTTTGTAGAAAGACCTCTGTGAGAAAAATGGGTAGAGTAAAAGGGGCCCAGACTAGACATCAGAGGGAATATAACATGGACCTGAAATGAGGAACAGGAGATTAGAAAGAAGCAAAATCTGGCCACTAGTAGTGTAGTGCTTCCTATGAAAAGGAATAAAGATGACTACCAATGAACTCTATCAAGGGCAGAGAGAGCTGGGGCTTGGTCTTGAAGAATGTTAGACATTTTCACACAATGGAATACTATGCAGCATTGAAAAACAAGGAACTCATGAAATATGCAAAATGAATGACCCTGGAGGACACTATGCTGAGTGAAATATCTCAGTCACAAAAGGACAAAATTACATAGGGCCACTGTTGTAAAACGGGACTGACATTGGGGTTGAGGGAAGACAGAGAAGGAGGGGAGGAATGATGTATACTGCACTGAAACAGATGAGGGAGAGAACTGTTTAAAAGGGACATATGAATGGGTATTCATGTCATTACAGAAGTCCAAAGTGAAGGCTGCACAGTGGAGTGGACTTGGGGGGAAGGACTGCATAATAAGGAAAGAGTTTTTCAAGAAGAGTGAATTCCGGGGGAGGGGGGGGAATGGGCAAGGAGGAAAGTGCAGCAATGAATGACTGGAAACCCCAAGTCTCTGTAAACTTTCATTAAAATTAATTTTGAAAAAATAAAAGAATGTGTGACATTTTCAGACAATCCAAGGTAAAGGGTACTCCAGACAGATGAAAAGGCCAAGTGAAGGGTCATGGGCCTGAAGGTGTTTGAGTACATCAACAGTGATCTTGAGGAGGGGTGGTTTTAGGAGGGATTCAGCACCCACCAAGCTGAGGCAAGGAGCTGCTCCCAAAGAGTGTGAATGTCGAGGAGGGGGTGGGGGGTGCTTTGATGTTAGAGGCTGCACTCCAGCCACCACAGCCGACTGCTTGACTCAGCCTGCATTGACTTCTTTCTAGGAGCGCCACAGTCCCACCTGATCACATTCATTGCAGCAAAGCCGGGGAAGAAGGCAGAGCCCCTGGGCCACTGCCTACGAGGAGCCTAGGGCGGTGGCTCCTGGAGTGTGTCATGTGCCAGCACCCTCGGCAGCAGCCCTACCTGTGATGTTGACCACGATGCTGCTGACCTTAGATATCCCGCTGTCTTCCGCTTTGCACGTGTAGTTGCCGTTGTGGTCCACCAGCGCCATGACTGAGTAGGTGGCCTCAGTGCGGTCTCTGGTGTTTGCAACAATCTCCCTGTCCTTCTGGATAATGATTTCGGGGTACGTCTGGGCCAGGTGGGTCACTTGAATGGTGCATTTGATGTGGAGCTGATCTCCTTCTGTGATCATTCCCACAGGACTGATGTGGAACTTGGGAAGAGAGAAGGATTCTGCAAGAGAGGAGGACAACGCAGGCTGACTCACGGTCAGACCCGGGCAAAAGGTGGATGCACTTCCTCCTCTTTTCTGCTCTAATTCTATCGCTCACCACTACCCTTTTTCATCTCTAGAAACGTTTACCACTGTTGAGTCAGCAGGGACTCCTAGCTGACCTTCCAGCAGTTTCTCAGAGGCTGTAAATCACATGGTAAGAGACAGTGCATCTTTCTACCTCCGTGCTGCTGGCAAATCCAAACAACCCCAGTGGGCCATCTTTGAATGATTAGCACAACGTCTTACAAACTATCCACCTTTCCTCACAGAGTCCCTCCCCATGGCTGCCCCGATGCGTCCTTCCTCTCACTTCTTGCATATTCTTTCTTCTTAACTTTTCCAACAGCCAAGCCGCTGTATCTAGGTCTATTCTGGAGAACCTTCTTCAGCTGACCTCAAAGCAGTGAGAAGTGGATTGATCCCTATTCAAAGATCTACCAGCTCACCTAGCACAAGCATTTCCTGTTCCTCCAGCACTCCTGCTTGAGTAATCTATGGCTTTTAAGAGTGACAATTATGTGGAATGTGTGAATTTGTGGAAATGCATATTTTAATTATCAACATGCAAAAAAATCAGTAAGTTGATTCATGACTTGGCATAGTTTGAAAATAACTGCTTCAATGAAATGTAAGCCAGAGATTACCAGGAAATGGGATCTTCAGGAGATTATTTTTTTTAAAAAAAAAAAAAGGAAGGGGAGCTCTGGTGGCCTAGTGGCAAGGAGCTGCAACTACAATCCCAGAGGCGCATAGTTCGAATCCACCAGATGCTCTGCCAGGGAAGGAGGGACAATCTCCTCCTGTACCAGTCAGATCTGATTTGACAGTACACGCACACAAAAATAATAAAATAAAATTTTTTTTAAAAAAAGGAGGAGGATGAAGCATGAAGTAGCTGCCTTATATGATTTTATGAAAGTCATTGTTGAGAGGATGATTGCAAGGGAGAGGGAAAAAACCCCTCACAATATAAATGAAAGAAATACAATGTAAATAAAAGACTGTATGGAATACAATGTACATGCATAATACACAATGCATATGAACAAGAAAAATATTGATAATAAAAAATTATATAGAACTGGAAAAAAATATAGCTAGGTCCTTGGCCTGTGTTCCCACAAGAATGAAAAAAAAAATTGGCAATAAGAAACAAAGAAACAAAACCAAGATAATCTAAACAGGACACAGAAGACTTTACTGTTTGTAGCTAACTGTGTAAAATACACATGCACCAACTCATTTCCATGTAGTTGGAACTCATTTATCCACTGAGTGGTTCAATTTCCACTGATCCACCTGAAGGTTTTCAGGGGCTCTAAGTCCCGTGGGAGGACACTACCTATTTTTCTGCTTGGAACATCTGCACAATTTGAATCACTTGCCCATTTGTTTGCAGCACATTAGGCCCATGCTAGGAATTGATTTAAGTGATAAAATTAGAATTTTCCTTTTATACTGTAAAATAACTTTATTTATGTAAAATAATGACTTAATAATGAGAACTTTTTTTAAATATTTATTTTATTATTTTTGTGTGTGTACCGTCAAATCAGATCTGACTGGTAGTGGAGGAGATTGTCCCTCATTCCCCGGCAGAGCATCTGGTGGATTCGAACCATGTGCCTCTGGGATTGCAGTGCCGCTTCTTGCCACTAGGTCACCAGAGCTCCCCAATAATGAGAACTTTGGATGCTAAAGCCAATTTTGATGAAAAGCTTTGCTGCTCCACAAGAGAAGGCTGGGCAACCTCCTCCCTGGCGACTTACCACCTCTGAAAACCTGCGAGAGGGTCCGTTAGGGGTCGGCTTTAGAGATCCACATGATTTTCATAGAAAGAAAAACTGTATGTGTGTGAATATAGATTTAAAAATCTAAAATCACATGGGCAGTTTCCTCTCAGTGGTGGTAAGATGATTTATTATAGTTGCTTTATATTTTTTACGTTCTACCACACTTTCTGTAAATTTTATCCAGGGCATTTATTGCTTTAATAATCAGAAAATTAGAGCTTGCCTGGAGCAAGAGGTCATTTATGATTAACCTGGTGCGTTCTGCAAATCTCTGAGGCTGTCTTAAAAAAACACAACAAAAAAGGCGAGCTCTGGTGGCCTAATGGCAAGAAGCTGCACTGCAATCCCAGAGGCACGTGGTTCAAATCCACCAGATGCTCTGCTGAAGAAGGAGGGACAATCTCCTCCTGTACCAGTCAGATCCAATTTGATGGTACACACACAAATAATAATAATAAAAATAAATAAACAAATAAATAATTAAAAAAAAAAAGAAAACAAAAGCAAAACAAAACAAAAAATTAAAAAACATGCTCTCCCTCTCTTTACTGAGGCAGCCAGCTCACAGGAGGCTGACAGGTGGGCTGCAGGCCACACTCACTTTGCTGTCACCTTCTTCTCTCTGAGGACATTTCTCAAGCTGGCTCATTCGTCCGCAGTCTCAGAAGATGAGGGGAATTTAAGGGTAGAACTCTTCATCCAATATGAGAGGCCTAGAAGAGATGCCAACCTCCCCCGTCCCTCTCAATCTCCTCAGATCCCAAGTCCTCACTGACTTCTATTTTGTGAGCCATGCCAATGTTTTTGTTCTTAAAAAAAAACAAAAACAAAAACCAAAAAACCCACCAAAACACAAAAACTGAGATAGAATAGAAAATACACAAAATATTGCTTCTGAAACTTTGCTTCACATATATGCTTAAGTAAAATGTATTTGAAAAATGTTTCATAATATATAGAGTATGTATTTTTAGTTGTGTCAAATTAAAGAAAAGTTTGGAAAACACGGATTTAAAGTGATTAAGAACAAGCCTTGAGTCGTGAGAGGCTTGCCCCTCCCCTCAGGAGAGGTCAGACAGCTCCCACTCCAGGTTCTCGCCCCCACATTAAAGCCCCACCCACGAGAATGAGAGAAGCAGAGGACTGACCTCTCACGGTGACAATGTCGCTCCTGACGGAGTCCGACTTTTCCAGCTTAAGTCCTGACATGATCCAGGCTTGGCAGTAGAAAACTAAGATCCGGTCCTGCTCCTCAATCGGAAAGCTGATCTCGGCAAAATTTTGGTTCTGAACCAGCTTCCGTCTTACTCCTTTGGAACTTTGTGTCTCTACTGAAAATTTTTCAATTTTGAAAGTTATTGGACCCTTTTCTTCTTCCACCGAACAGTTGACTGTCACAAGCCCGCCTTGGATCACCTCTGTCTTGTCCAGCTCCACCCTGGGACTGGGCACACCTTGAGAGAAAGAGAAAGGCATCAGGGTTCATGTGAACAGCTGATTAGGTCCGCACAAGCGTGTGTGTGTGTGTGTGTGTGTGTGTGTGTGTGTGAGAGAGAGAGAGAGAGATTAAGGTGAAAGTTAGCAGAACAAACTTGGTTTCCATTCAAACATCCATACATATTTTGTCTGATAACAGCATGAAGCTTCCTGGTTCAAAGAACGACACCTTTGACAACCAAGCATTAGCATCCACTGCAGAGACGGTGACAGGGCGCTCAGGGAGAGAAGAACCCCTCTTTGTCTAAGAGATCAGTGCAGATTCCAGAAACGAGCAGGGTCTTGAAAGGGAGGTGAGATTTGGACCAATGCAGTGGGATGAGGGTAGACATTTCAGGATACACGTTAGAGGCTTGTGGGAGGCCTGTACAGAGGCACCTTCTCTAGGGGGTGCAAACTATCTGAGCTCCTCTACGTAGGAGTGTAGGACAAGGTGGTCTTCCAAACTGTCGTCTTCCAAACTGTCGTCCATAGGGTCGCTATGGGTTATGATCAAGTTGATGGCACCTAACAACTAACAATCATAACTTACCAAGAGTTTGGCATTCAAGCCCACCTAGCAACACATGGAAAATTCTGGCAATCTGCTTATGTTATGATTACAGGTAAGAAAGTCCCCTGGAAGGGAGCTCTGATGGCCTAATGTCCAGAAGCTGCACTGCAATCTTGAAGGCGCGTGGTTTGAATTCACCATAAGCTCTGCTGGAGAAGGAGGGGCAATCTCCTCCTGTACCAGTTGGATTCAATTTGATGGTACACACACACAAAAAAAAAGAAAAAGAAAGTCCCAAGGAGCTCAGCCCTCTTTAACATGCCATGAGTCAGAATTGAGTGGAGCACAGTTAAATTATTATTAACTTGGAGCTTGGGTTTAGGTTTTTTGTTCTGGTTTTTGCCTAGGAAAGAGGGGAGACAGGGATGGTATGTATGTAGGGTGGTGGGCTGGGTGAACCCAGAGAAGCAGGGAGGCCAACTCAGAGATGATGGGTTTGCACGGTAAGGAGCTCCATCTTGGAGGTGGACAGTCTCTGCTTGAATCCTAAACTGGTCACTTCCTGGTGTGTACCCTCAACCAGGCACCACCCCTCGCTGGACCTGAGCTTCCTCATCTCACCACCTAGGAGTGCTGTGAGGGAGAAAGGAGCCAACCGTAGAACGAGCTCAGTGAACTGTCTAGAACGAGTACCTACAGAAGTCACTGGAAATTGGAATTATTTGTACTACTTATAATGCCTCAGGGAAGGTAAAGCAAGAGTGCTCCTTGGACGCAAGGATGAGAAGCTTCATCTCACATACTCTGGCACGTTGTTAGGAAGGGCTATTTCTTGGAAAGGGACACTATGCTTGGAAAAGTGGAGGGTCCGTGAAAGAGAGGGAGACTCTCAATCAGATGGCCTGACACACTGACTGCAGCAGTGGGTCCCAGTGTGTCAGAGATTATGAGGTTAGCATTGGCTAGGACAGGGCTCAGATCTGTTGTTCATAGGGCCACTGTAAGCTGTACTTGGCTTGATGGCACCTAACAACAACAACAACAACAGTAGGTTACCAAGCAAAGTGGAAACTCAGTGAGTTTAGGAGGCCTAGGAGGAGACAGAGAATAGGACCAGTGAGGGCCTGGCCCCCACAGTCACCTAGACGCATCCTGGGTATTCTTTCAGTCACTCCACAGCTAATTTCTTCAACAAAACCCTGCTGGAATGGCAGCTACGACTGATGACAGAAGAAGAATCTATGCCTTTGAGTTGTGGTGCTGGAGAAGAGTCTGGAACATGCCATGGACTGTCAAAGAAACAAACGAGTCTGTCCTGGAGAGGATGAAACAAGGCAGCTCCTTGGAAGCAAGGATTTTGAGCTGCCATTTCACATACTTTGGACATTGCCAGGAGGGATCAATCTGAGGAGAAGGACAACACGCTTGGAAGGGTAGAGGGTCAGCACAGGAGAGGAAGACTTGGATAAGATAGACTGACACAGTGGTGGGGGAAATGGGGGCAGGTGTGTGGGAGACAGCAAGATTGGCTCAGGATAGAGCAAGGTTCAGAGCTACGTTCATAGGGTTGCTGAGTCACAGGCAACACAATAGCACACAACAACAACAACATTCTGAACTAAACCAAGCTAAGGTGTATCAAGGAGTCAAAACCTCAAGCAATTGTTGTTATTGTTGTTAGATGCCATGGAGTGTTCTCCAGCTCACAGCAACCCTACAGACAACAGAGCAAAACCCTGCTTATTCCACACCATCTTACAAATCTCTATACTTAAACCCACTGTTGCAGTCACCATATTTAGCAACTAGCACCTACAACTGTGACTGTTTCTGTGAAGCAGCAGTGGGTGGGAAGGTTTAACAGAATACCTTGCTCATAATGGATGTGTGTCCACTCAACCTCTGGCACGGAATACTCAGTCTTTGCTATCTATTCTATCACATCCGCAAAAGAAAACAAAAGAGACGCCCAGGGGTTGGTGTATTCGCCTGAAGGGGATCCAGTTGATACAAGGCAGAACCTGGTTACTCCTTCTCACCTCCTGCTCTTTCAAATTGTCTCCCGCTTCTTTGCTCACTTCACCATCAAGTAAACTCCTGGACCACCTTCTGTATCTGTACATAACGCCACTTCTTCCAGATACCTCTCCCTAACGTCTGTGGTTTTCTCTTTCTTCCTTTGTGCTCCCAGGCATTTGGATTATGAGATGACTGAACTCAATTGAAATGTCTTCTCCCCACCAGACCGCCATGGCTTTGTGGGGTCTTCGTATCCCCAGCATCCAGCCTTCCCATGACTCACAAGCTCAGCTGATGCTTGTTGTCATGAGCTGTAGAGTTGGAACTGACTCATAGCTGCCCCTTTGGCTGGTTTCCAGAAGCACTAAGTTACATGGCAGTAGACTGTCCATCTTCCCTCCACTGATCGGCTGGTAGATTTGAACCGTGCGCCTTTGGGCTGGCAGCGCAGTTCTTTACCTCTACGTCACCAGGGTGACTTCACAAGTCTGCCCACCACTTTCCCTCCTTTCTGTATATCCCTGCCCTATTTCTACTAACCCTTTTCATCTGTTTTCTTCATTCCCAAACCACTTGTTGAGTGGCTACAAGGAGCCAAAGGCGTTCTCATGGTGCATTGCTTTAAGTATTGGGTTATTAACCAAAAGCTTAGTCATTAAAACCCACGAATTGCTTAACAAGAGAGAACCGATCCAGTCTGCTCTTGTTAAGATTTACAGCCCTGGACACCCTGTGGAGATGGTCCACTCTGTGCTATCGGGTCCCCAGGAGTGGGAATCAACTAGATGGTGGAGACTTTGTGTAGGAAAGAGGCTCTTTATCTTGGCTTCCAAAGTAGACCCAACAACCCATCTCTCTCCTCACAGTCTCAGCCCAGGAAAATAGTCACACAGTTGACTGAAACAAGAAACTTTCACCGGGAACTCACTGCATACTAGGAATTGTGCTAAGTGCTTTACTTCTACTGCTACTATTTTTATTTTATTTTTTTAAATCCTTTTAACAACACTCTGAGCTGGATCTTAGCATTCTCATTTTCCTAGTGGGCATTTCAAAGTGTAAAGAGGTTAGGAGATTTGTCCAGGCTCCTGAATGGTGGCAGAGCCCAGGTCCTTGGTGATTAGACCAAATGCCTTTATACACACAACAGTACCATTGGCCTCGTGGGGCGGAGGGGGGTTGGAGGAAGTCAATTTGCTGGGAGAAATGTCAAAAGTGATCTTTGAGCTGAAGCTTCAAGGAGAAAGAGTAGTTCTTAGAGTGAGAGATGGGGAAGGAAGGGCATTGGCAGCAGAAGGAACAGCACACACAAAGGCAAGGAGGTCAGAAACAGGCGCTGAGAATGAGAACTGCCTCAGGCTTCTTAGTGTTCAGGTTAGGGAAACGGGCAGGAACAGCCAGGGCTCCATTCACCCACAATCCCTGCGTGTGGTACACGCCAGCTGCCTGTGCTGGGTGCAAGTCCAGGCACTCACCTTTCACCCACACCTCGTACTCTTGAGTGGTTTTCTTCTTGTTGTTCAGGATGGCTGTGCATTTGTACTTCCCCGAGTCATACACTCGCACTTTAGGAATGAAATAGCTCTCTATGCTCCCCGTGGTGGAGATGTTGTAGAACATCACGTCGTCCTTGTAGAAGTGCATGAGGATCTGGGGCCTGACGTCCGAGGTGGTGCTGATGTCCACGAGGCACTGGAGGGTCAGGTTGTGCCCGTTCCCTACGGTCCACTCTGGCAGGCTCCGCATGCTGATACTGTTGATGGTGAAAGCTACGTGCAAAGGGAAGGAGGGCAGACACGTCTGTTATCTCAGGAACAGCATCCGGGGAACATGAAGGCAGATCTTTACCCCAGCCTTTTGATGCCCGGCCAACAGTTTGTGTGCAATGTCTGGACAGACCCTGAGCCACAGCCACTCAACGAAGCCAACAGGGAGCTGCAGAGCCTCAGAAACTGCAGTACGATTGTATCATTATTACAAGCAATGGATAACTAAGACACCCCAAAGGACCCTCAAAAATCTCCACCCTACTTCTTACTAAGGGAGCTCTGGTGGCTTAATGGTAAGGAGTTCAGCTGTCAACCCACAGGTAGGTGGTTCAAATCTACCAGCTGCTCTATGAGAAAAACACACACCATCTCCTCCCATGATATTTACAGCCTCTGAAAACTCACTGGAGGGTCAGTTATGAGTCAATTTAATGGCATAAAACTGCTGCAGTAATTTTTATTAAGATAATAGAGGAAGCTATTCTCTTTGTAATAAATTGTCTTGTTTCTAGTAGTTTGAATCCTACCAGAGACTCCAACGGAGAAAGACAGGCAATCTCCTCCCATTACAATTTACCGCGTTGAAAACTCAATAGAGGGTGACTATGAGTCAGATAGTGGGATTCCCTGAGATTTGATCCCTTGGCCTTTGCTGGGCTTTGAGGCTCATGACCTCCAATTGTGTGCAAATGTGCATTTTTCTAAAGAGGATTCACAGCTTTCCCTTGAGGTTCAGAACTGTTGTGTGGTGAAAGCCCGGTGTTGTGGAGCAGCCTAACAAGGTCAAGTCTTTTCAATCCAGAGAGATCAAGGCTGACAGAGGAAGATCTAAAGGTACAGTCACAGCAACACAGACAGGGACTGATGGGTCACGGGGCTAACCCCCAGAATTGCCCTCAGGGTCACCAAGCAGTGGATGGCGCTGTCTCGGAGGATGACCAGGCATCGTGACTTAGCCAGTCACCTGGCTCTCAACACGGAAATTAGGAAGAGAGGAGGCGGGGAGAAGCACCACACACACACACACACACACACACACACACACACACCCAGCCCAGCGCTGTCAGGAAAATTCCAGGGAGTCATGAAACATGGAGTCTCTGATGAACTATGCTCAACACAGGGAATTCTGAGTTCAGTTTCTCAATCTCAAGCATCTGCAAATCCTGTTCCAATCCCTTTCAGAGCATGTTTATGGAGTAGGCATGCTACAGGATGGAATTACAGAGTGAGAAATCATCCCTGCTGCCCACGACTCACAGAAAGTAAAGAACAAACAATGAGAGTCCCGAGGGCAAGGGCTGCCCAGCAGAGCACAAGGAAAGTCTTAAGGAAGTGACCCCTGGAGTGAATCTTGAAGCAAGCCAAGAAGGGAAGGTGGGGCAGGAGAACACGATGTACCAGGGCATGGGGGCATGAGAAATTACGGCACATTTTGGCACAGCCAGTTACAGGAACCAGAGTGTAGGGCCAGGGGGGTGACACCAGAGGGAAGAGCTGTGCCTACCACGCTAATGGTCTGGTCCCTTTGAGGTTCTTAAGGAAAGGGGTCAAAGATTTAAGTGGATTTCAGAAAAACTGTTATTGGCAGAGCAATAGTCTGTTGGTAAAATCTGGTGAGACCTGAGCTAGGCGAGGAAAAATGAGAGTGAGGTAGGGGACAGGTTAACTCTTGCGTAGATTCCAAAGGACCTGTTTGATTGGTTGTGGAGCTGAGGCAAAGACTGGAAGACAGTACCAGGTTTCTGGTTTAGGCGCCCAGGACAGTATCAATGAAGACAGAAGAGAATGCTGGGAAAAGATGGAGGAAGACAAGGGGCTGAGCAGTTGGATTTGAGAGGTCTATGCTCTGATGGCTTAGTGGTAAAGAACTGTGCTATCAATGCAAAGGTAAGTAGTTTGAATCCACCAGCTGCTCCCTGGGAAGTTAGGCAACTTCCTCCCATGTGATTCACTGCTTTTAAAAACCCTCTGAAGGACCAGTTATGGGTCATCTCCGACTAACAGTACACAGCAACAAACAACAAGGAGATAACGAAGGAGCTCTGATGGCCTAGTGGTAAGGAATTGGGCTGCCAACACAAAGGCATGCAGTTCAAATCCACTAGATGTTCTGTGGGAGAAAGACGGGGAATTTCTTCCCATGTGATTTACAGCCTCTGAAAACTCACTGGAGAGCCAGCTATGAGTTGGTCCCAATTCAATGGTACACAACAAGAAATGGGATAATAAGAAACTTCAATAATTGGCCCTGAATTGAGCCCGACACTCAGGAAGTCAGGGCTAGATTAACCAAAGGTGGGTGTGGGGGTTTGGAGGCGAACTGACCTCCAAGTAGAAGAGACTGTGGAGATCAGAAGAGAGAAGTCAACCCTCAAAAAAACCCAAAGTTTGCAAGGCTAGAGAGAATGCTGGAAAGATTGTCTAGAATGATGAGGAAGGAGACCTGGGTAACAGTCAAAGGCAGTGTGAGGCCTAGTAAGCTAAGGGCAGGAATTGTCCATTGAACTTGGCATTAGAGGACCGTTTAGTGAGAAGGTCCGAGGGTGAGGAGGTGTGGGGACTGAGGCCAGCCAGTCGTGAAGTGAGGTGTGATTGTGAGAAGTAGAAGCAGAAATGGTGATTATAAGTCAAACTTCAAAGGTGTCTGCCAGAAAGGAAGTAACTAGCTAGAAAGAAACAAGATAAATGGAGGGAGGGGGGTGTGTGTGTGTGTGTGTGTGTGTGTGTGTAGGACTTTTTATTTTAAAAAAATCAAAACAGAAAAAACAAACCGAGAATGACTCAACCAGGTTTGGGGACTGAAGTGGGGAGCGGGGAGAAGGCAGCAGAGGAAGAACAAAGACATTACGAGACTGAGGGGATGCTGAGCCAGCAATCATGAAAGGTTCTGGAGGAGATGAGAACAGATGGGCGCAGAGCCCAGGTGGATGGCAGCCTTGATTGGTCACAGGGGAGGGCATCGCCCGCCCCGTAGGCCGGAGGGAAGCCAGGAAGATGGGTGGGAAGATAGATAAGCTCGTAGCCAGGGCAGAGCAGGAAGTGGAGGGAGTTCCCTCCAGACAGCCACTTTTTTCTGGATGAAGATAGAGCTGAAGTCATCTCCTTGGGAGCTAGGCTGGGATTTGAGGGGGCTGCAAAGGCCAGAGATAGAAGAAAAAGGTCAAGGCTGACCAAGGGCCTGACCTTCAGACAGCAGGCAACACAGAACAAACAGGAAGCTGTGTTCAGCATGGACTCCAGACTCCCAGGAGACAGGAGATCAGGGTCTTAGTCCCTGCTCCACCAACACCTGATGTGTCAGCCTCATGAGACCAGGTGTGGGCTTCCCCACCAGGGCTGAGGCCTGAGTACTCAGTGGGAGGGTGACAGCGGGCCAGCCTGTCTGGGTGGTGTAGTTCTAGGGGTATACCCACAAAGAACACCCTTTAGGAAACCAGGGAAGGGAGAGTTGGGGCAGAGAAGGAAACAGCAGAGAAAGACGCTCCTGGAAAACAGGATGTAGAGAGTAGGAAAAGCTCAAAGTCCTGATGTTTTCAGAGCTTGCCACCAGAGTGGGGAAGGGGGGTGGTGGTGCAGAGGCTCCGATTACAGTAAAGGTGAGGGAGGGGGAGAGGTCTGAATATGGATCTCATCACCACTGATTAACCACTGTACATGGAACAGGCACTATGCTGGGTGAATCCCTCCCTTACCCCCCCCCCCCACTGGAGCTTCTCAAGAGGTTCTATTATCACCCCATTTCAGAGACTGGAAAAGAGGTCAGAAAAGGAAAGTATAACACTGGCTTAAAAGGCTTTGAGGCAGATGGCTGGGTATCAGGTAGACTAGGGTCTAGATGTCCGACTGACTCGCATAGACAAGCTGGTGACTTCTCTGTGCCCTGGCAGCATCGTGAGACAATTAGGGTGGTTATGAAGACAAGGAGTACCCGTCTCCATAGGCGCCACGGGAATAGAATGTCCTTAGAAACACACGGAAGACTTAGCATGAAAATCAGATTAAGTTTGCTGGTTGTCGCTCTAGGCCAACTCCCTCAAGGTCATGGCTCAGAGCCTTGGGTCAAGAAACCAGCACTGTCTCTTCACTTCATCTCCAAAGATCTATACATCTCTGTAAACGAACCACCCCTACTCTTCATGGACTAACGTGGGCAACGAGGACATTCTGCCCTGTGGACCCCACTTCCTCCAGGCTGCAGACCCAGTCAAACCCCTTCCTCACTTGGTCCCAGAGAAAGCAGGGCCCAGACCAAACCAGTAGTTGTTGCTCCTGACAACACCCAAGTAAGACAGAGTAGAAACAGCCCCGCGGGATTCCCAAGGCTGTAAATCTTTGAGACAGAGGCTTTAACGGTGAGCTGGACCACAGCAGCTATTGTCTGCCTGGTGGAGGACCAGACAGTGTTTCATCCTGAGAGTCGTTAAGAGTCAGAACTGGCTCAACGATCCCTAACAACAACAACAACACACTTCTACAAAAGCAGATTGCCACATCGCTCTGGTGGGTTGGAACTGCCTGCCGACTTTTCGGTTTGCAACCAATCACTTCCACCGGGGCTCCTTAAAACAGAACAAAACCCACTTTTCTTTCCAAGATAAAGTTTCAAGATCAGCTTGAGAATGGATGAGAAACCAGGCTTCAAAGAGCTCTGTCTGTCTTTGAAATCTTGCCCAAAAGATTACAGATATAAGCGCATATAGAATAGGAAATAAGGTATAACATAGGTTTTAGATCAATTAGGGGAGACAGACAATAGCAACTACTTAAAGTTCTATCTTCATGCCTCTAACGAGTCCTATCTCATTTGTGAATAAAAACAATTTGGGACAGAGTAGAGTATTAAAAAGAGCAATTTCTAGAATAACTACGAACAAATAAGAATCGCCTGCTTTTTAATCACCTCTTCAGTCCTAATACATAGCAATTTGGTGGAATCTAAGATGCACGCTACTTGTAGAACAAACTGATTAGAACTGGGCTCTAAACTTCAGAATTTTTTTAAAAAAAATCATAATTTCTAGAATCTTGAAAAAGAAGATTTTAAAAGGGAGGGAGCCGTGCATGCTGCTTCTGGCACTTGTCAATTAGAACCCTTTAGAAGTGTTTTGTTGCCAAAAATGGGATAGTAAGCATCAAGCCCCCAAAAGCTGGCCTGAACTTTTAAGAGTCATGAAAAGAAAAAAAAAGATAAGATGAAACTTAATGAATGTATCACAACTTACAGTTTTCTTGACCTTCAAGGCTTGAGCCTGGAAAAGACAAAAGAAATAGTTGATTGCAGAAGTTTCAGTTCTCCTAAAGTTTAGTTCATGCAAGAAGAGGATAAAAAACTCACAGAACAGAAGTGCCAGCAGGATTCCAAGCCACATCTTGTCCCTTCCAGGCCACCTCAGTTGCATCCTGAGAGCTCCAACTGACCAGGGTTAGGACACAAGTTAGTTCTGCCTTTTGGCCATGCCTCTCGGGCAGAAGACACTTCCCTCCGCTGAGGAACCTGCCCTGTGGTAAAGCAGAAACTGCTCTGGTAACTTCTCCAGGAGCCTGCCAGAGACCAGTTGGGGCGCTGGTCAGGTAATGGCAGCCATTGCTGGAAACCAAGAACAATGAGGCCTGGGCTGGCCCGATAGTGTCTCAGGAAATGACTGGTCTTCCTGAGGGGCCGCTGAATGCAAATGCTTTGTTTAGTTTCTTTATGGGAAAAAGGAAAAAAATGGCACAAGTAGTGGCATTTGTCCTGCAGCTCCTGACCCTCCTTCTGCCTGGTCTGGATTTGGGGGTCCCTTCTCATGGTGAGGTGAGGGAGTTCCTCCCTCGAGTCAGTTTCTACCCAAAGGACTTCTCTTTGGACACCAGAAAAGATGTCTTTTCTTATCTTCCTGTCTCCACCATGGGGAAACTTTCCACAGAACATGCATCTGGGCCTCCTGCCTCAGCTGGCAAGGGATTGTTGGGAAAGGATTGATTTTCCCAGAAAATGCTGTTTGCCAGGGCCTGTCACTAGGGACAGGCTGGGCTTGGAACTTTGTTGAGCTAGCAGGCACTCCTCAGCCTCTGCTGTGGACTTTAGGGATGACTTCAAATAGCCCAGTGAGGCAGGCGTCCACATCTCCTGAAGCCCACCCCCTCAGTGTGCACCCCCAATCCTGGGTCACAACCCCACTCCTGCCACTCCCTTCTTTGAAATGTAATGGCTCCCATTGTCCTCTACAACCACTTACTACAATGCTTTACAATTCAACCTTTGTCTACCTCTTCAGCCTGGTGTCTTCACTACCTCTTCCTTGACCCTCCATTGCAATGCCCTCGCCCCTCTTCTTTCTGGATAATTCCTAATTACCTATCAAATTCGAACACCAATTCCAGAATCTCCTCTGTGCTCCCGGCTGGGTCGCCTCCTCACCTCCGTACTGCTTCCTTCTGTCCGACCCTTGCTCCAATGTCCCGCTTGATGCTCAGGCCTCCCGTTTGTGAACTGCTGGCTCCTTAATGACAGGGACAGAGCCTGCAGCTAAAAGAATTCACAGGTCAAACGGATGACTAACTGGGTGAATGGCTGTAAGCACAGTTTCAATCAGATTATCACTACCTTCAGATCAAGATGCTTGGTTGTTTCAAAGCACAGTTTCCTTGGGAGCAAAGTTAAAGCAAATTTGAGCTGATAATAGACATAAATGACTCCAGCTTGACTTTTCTCTGCTTCAAGACACATACCAAGAACTGGTGGTTTCTGTCTAGACAAAACGATGTAAGAGCTACTGAATAGGAACGCACACTTAACTCATTCTATAGGACTTCTAAGAGGAGTTGTTGGTGTTTTGTGGGTTTTTAAAAAAAAAAAGGGATTGTTCTGTAAATGTTCATTAAAATTAATAATTTTTTTAAATGGGATTGTTAGTTTTTGTTGTTGCTGCTGTTTTGTTTTTCCTTAGCTCCTGTTATAAACAATCCTCTTTGACAGTTTACTAGTGATTACCCCACCCATCTACCAAATTTTTATTTGGGAGGGGAAATGGAGGAAGCATGACTAAGAAAATAAATACTGACTTCAAATGATAATTTTCAGATATTGGAGAGCATAGCAGCTCTAATCTCTCTAAGAGTCAAAACAAGGTAATTTTTTGCTTCTCAAAGGAACATTCTAGCAACAGTGCTAAATGTCTTGACCCCATGGCCCCAAGGTCTAAGGTAAAGTTTAGTCATTCCTTGATCCTATTAGAATGTCATGAAGGCAATACAACTTGAAATTTGAGGGGGGGAAAAGGCAGAGAGAAAAAACAGATTCCTTACATGCTGTACAGTCTAAAGACCAAAGATCTCAATGTACAAATGAGACCACAATTGTTCTAGAAGAAAACACGATGTTCGAGAAAAAAATTCATACCCTTGGGATAGAGAAGGCAGGCTCAACTACAAAACCATAAGACTGGTAAAACTGTGCTCCATGAAGTAAATGTTCTGGTTTGAAAAGAGAAAAATGAATCAGACAAACAAAAAGTTCTTGAGAAAGTTGTCAAACTGGTAAAAGATATTTGCAATTCATCTCATAGGCAAGAAGTTAACTTTCCCAACAGATAAATCTTAAAGCTCAAGAAGGGAAAAGAGGAACTATACAATAGGAAAATTATATGAACAGATGATTTACATAAAGAAAAAAGTATCCAAAACTTAGAGACGGGTAAACAAGTGTGTATGATCTTTCAATGTTGGAAACTGCTGAACAGGCCTAACTGGGGAAGACTCCAGGTCTGTGGTGTTGGTGAGAAGTATTGAAGATCCCATGAACGGCAAAGAAAAACTCAAAGAGATATGTCTTGGAGAAGATGCAGCGAGAGTGGTCCTTGGAGGCAAGGATGGTGAACCCTCAACCAGGTGGATTGACACGGTGACTGCAGCAATGGGCTTGTGTGTCAGAGATTGTAAAGGTGGCATAGGATAAGACAGGGTTCCGATCTGTTGTTCATAGGGTGACTATGAGTCACACTTAACACAAAGGCATCTAACAACAACAACAACTAGGTCTATATATGGTTTCTATGTCCAAATTTACCAACTGCTCAAAGGCAGAAAGATGAACAATCTCCCCTCAGATGGTTTATCACCTCTGACAACCTGCTGGAGGGTGGACAATGAGTCAGTTCTGTCACACAACAACTTGAGTCAGAATCGACTTGATCACAGTAGGGGGCATGTTTAAGTCTTGTATACCTTTGTTTAAAGAAGCTGGGGTGGTGCGGTGGAAAGCAGCAGTCTGAACCCATCTGCCATTCCTCAGTAGAAAGCTGGCAGTCTGTTTCCGTAAAGATGGATGGCATCCTTGCAAACCCTGGGGCACGTTTCCTCTGCTTGGCAGAGTCACTCTGCTGGAAACGATTCCACAGCAGGAGATGTGTGGTTCAGAGCTATGTTTGACCAAAGCTCAGAGACAGGGAAAAGGGGGGATCAGAGAAAGAATTCCTGGTTGGAAGACACTGAGCTTATGTTCACGGTGATGGAAAAATCTAAAAGTGGATAGTGGTGATGGTTGTACAACGTGAAAAATATTCTTCCCCCCTCCCTTAACTTTATATTGTCGTTTGAATGAAAATTTCACAGAGACATTAATTTCCATCCAACTATATACATTTTATTTTGTGACATTAGTTAACACTCTTCTCAGTCCCACAGCTGTCTCCTCACTTCCTCCCTGGGGGATTTTTCCTGCCCTTTTCTGCCTTCTGAGCTTGGTTTGGGGCAAATGTTGTCAACGTGGCAAACAGGTTTTGTATGGCTGATTGGATTGTTCTGGAACCCATTCCTCCCCGGTGTTATTATTAACTTGGAGGTCCATCTATTGTTTAGCTGAAAGTCAGTCGAGGGGTAGGTTTAGTTTCAGACTTAAGGGGTATTTAATGGGACATGAGAACAAATATGTCTTGGAGAAAGTGTGACCAGAGTACTCCTTAGAGGCAAGAATGGTACTGCTTCGTCTCACACACTGGTTGTGAAGGCATGTTGGCAAGAGAGGTCTGTCCCTGGAAGAAGACATCATCTTTTGGAAAGCTGGAGGGTCCGCGAGAGAGAGGAAGACACTCAACAGGAGGGATTTACACAATGACTCGTTGTCAGTGACTCATGGAGTGACAGCAATGAGCTCATGGACATCAGAGGGGGTGAGGACGGCACAAGATAGGACAAGATTCAGATCTGTTTTCACAAGGCCACTGTGAGATGGACTTGACTGACACCCATTCGCAGTTAACAGCAGCAGCAACAATGGGCCATGGCCTTGGGGTTTCCATCAGTATATCCCTAACCTGGTAGCCTGATCGTTTTTAGAGTTTTGAATTTTCTTCTCCACTCCCTCCTCCCTTTTGTCCAGAATCTTCTGTTAATGTTCCTATCAGAGCAGTTGGTAATGGCAGCCAGGCGCCGTCTCCAGCTCAAAAGGCTGTGTCCTGTGACCCGTTAGTTCTTGAACTAATTTTCACCTTGAGTCTCTGATCTTCACCCTTCTTTGCCCCATACTCGGAGAGACCAATACTTGCTGCGTCTTGGATGGTTGTTCACAAGCTTAAAGACATCAGTCACTACTCAACCATCACAGAATATAAAACATTTGTCTCCTGGACTATGTTACGCCGACTGATGCAGACATCCTCCCAGACAGTGGCCCTAAGTCCCCAAGCTCAGTGACTTGGGAATAAAATTAATACCACTGTGATGTACATGTGAAAAATCCTGACATGGCAAATTTTTGTCATCCTCATCACAATTTTTTTTAAAGCCAAAACAAGTATTTCCCATCATTTACTTTACCCATAACCTGCTACCATCAAGTCCATTTTGACTCAAGGTGACGCATCCTTGGGTTTCCACGGTTGTAAATCTTTATGGGATAAGGCTGTCTCATCTTTCTCCTTTAGTGGAGTCAAACCATCAACTTTTTGGTTAGCAATCCAACGTGTACCAGACTATACTACCAGAGAGTTCTTATCGTTTACTTCAGTAATTTTATTTTACTCAAGAGATAGTCATGTTCTTTATTTTAGATTTCTAACATGCAAGTGTCTCACTAAAAAGTACATATAGGAAATGCTCCATCTGTGTTTAAAGGTCTGTCAGCCTTTTTTTAAAAAAAAAAAAATCCAAAATCTCTGTAAATGTTCATTAAAATGAATAAAAAAAAAGAAATAGAGAGAATTGGACAATAGGATCTTTGTTTCTGAATTTGAAAATGATGAGGGTGTGAGCACATGTTCTAAAAGGGTGATCCCCCAGGGTATATTCTAAAATCTCCAAGTGTCGGCACCCAGGGAGCCTTGGGAGCTTCCTCGCAAACTCCCTAGTTGTAGCGGTCTGTCAGCTTTTAAAAAAGTGGCACTTTCTCTTTGTGTGAGGCTGTCTTCCATCTTTCCCCTCCTGACATTGTTTCTTGATAAGGAGAGAAGAAAACATTTCTTACAACAGCATCTATCCCTCAGCAGCAGCTCTCATTGCCAGGGGACCCCAGCTGCACCCACCTAGTTTGCCAAGTTCACGGGCCCTCTCCCTCCCTCACTGCTGTTCCCTTCTTCCCCTGCTTGGAGGACACAAAAAGAAATTGTCACATGCTTCTGCCTTCTGATAAGAACACAAATCACTGCCATTCACTCACTGCATGACAGAGCTTCAGCCAGACCACCCTTCAGGATGTGGGTTTTCTGAGCCACCAGGGAGTTGGGGGAGGAAGGGAGAGGCCAGGCAGGCAGCTGATTGTTCAAGGACTACCAGGAGGACTTCCTCAACCTGGAGGATTAGCCTTGGAGGGGAGATAAACCCTGAATTCACTGCACTGAGGAGTCACCTCAAGCAGAGAAGGCACATGTACATCGGTGGTGGATGAGGTCATACAAAGCCTGTGGTTCCACCCCTCTTCTTTGCCTCTTATAGCTTCTGTGTTTTGAGACTCAGTTTCCTCACCTCTAAAAAGGGTATATGATACGCCTGCTCTTGCCAACCCACAGGCTTGCTTATAAAGATCAAATGAAATGAATGAAAAACCCTCTTATTCAAATACACTGATAAAAGAAGATCAAATGAGAGTTGAGATTTTAAAGTATGTTTAATCTCAAAAACTCACTGCCTTCGAACCAGAACCGACTCATAACTGACTCTCCCTCCATTAGGTTGTTGAGGCTGGAAATTGCACAGAAAGGAGTTGTTCATCTTTCTCCCTCAGAGCCGCCGGTAGATTCGAACCACCAGAGAAGTGCCACCTTTGGGTTAACAACACAGCTCCCTATAGACTAGGCCACCAGAGCTCCCTAGTTTAACCAGCAGAGAACAATACAGTTAAGAACAGTAACAACAACAATAGTCAGGGGTCTTGTTAGGGCCTCAACCTTCCTATTTTAATTGGGTGAGGTAACAGCATCAGATTTGCTCTGGAGGTCAGAGTTAAACCAAGTTTCTGGAGCATGAAGAAAGCCAAAATCAGTGTCTACCACAGAGGCAAGATTCAGCCCAGAAGGACCCACGACTAAGGGATATTTCGTATTCTTCTCTAACATCACAGTTCAAAGGCATTGACTCTTTTTCTATCATCCCTATTCATTGTCCAACCTCCAGATCCATGGTAAGCAATTGAAAAGATCATGGCTTATATCAGGCACACCTCAGTCTTTAAACTGACATCGTTGCTCTTTAATAATTTAGAGAGATCCCTGACTGCAGACATTTCTCAAGGCGTTATGTCTCCTGATCTCCTGACTGCTGGTACAAAGGGTATTTGATTGTGGATCCAAAGAAGATTAAAACATTTGATAGTTCCAATCTTTTCTCTATCACAATGACTTTGGTCAAATGGTGAGGATTTTTGTTTTCTTAATATTAAGACATAATCCACACTGAAGGTTGTAGTCTTTGATCTTCTGCAGCAATTGCTTCAAGTCTTCTTCATTTTTCTACAAGCAAGGTTGTGTTATTTGCATAATGCTGGTCGTTGATGAGTCTTCCTCTGATCCTGACGCCACATTCTTCTTCATAGAGTCCAGCTTCTGAAATTATTTGCTCAGCATACTGAAAAGGTATGAAGAAAAGATACAGTCCTGATGTACTTCTTTCTTGATTTTAAACCAGTGTTTCCTTGTTCTGTTCAACTGCTTCTTGGTTTATGTTTATGTTTCACATGAGCACAATTAAGTTTCTAGGATTGTCATTCTTCTCAATGTTACTCATAATTTGCTATGACTCACAGAGAGGTGTTTTGCAAATGTTGCATTGTTTCTGTTGTTAAGTACCATGCAGCTGAGTACCACTCTTTGTGACCGGATGAACAACAGATCAGAGGCCTATTCTTTGCCATCTTCATCATTTCTGACATACTTGAGCCCATTGCTACAGTCATTGTGCCACTCCATCTCAGCGCTCTTCTCCAACACCACAACTCAAAGGCATCGACTCTTCTGCCATCCTTATTCACTGTCCAGCTTTCAAATGCATAGCAAGTGACTAAAAAGACCATGGCCTGAATCAGACGCACTCCTCAGTAATTTGGAGAGGTCTCTGACTGTAGACTTTCTCAATGCAATACTACATTTCCTGATTTCCTTCCTACATTTCCAAGGATGTTAATTGTAGATCCAAATAAGATTACATAGTTGTCAATTTCAATCTTTTCTCCATCTATTACGATGTTGCCTATCAGTTTTTCTTGACAGGGTGCTGTTTATCTGAAATTCAGAGGTGTCCTCGGTTTTATCTGACAATTCTACCTCAGATCTCCTCTGGGAACCAGCCTGTGGAGAGAATGCTTTGTTAAAATATGGAAAAAGTCTGGATCTTTCCAGGGCCAAAGCAGCTCATTTCTCTCTTCTTTCTCTTTCAGATAAATAGGTGACTGAGAGGAAGCAGGACACTCTCACGTCCAGCTAAGCCAATCTTCTCCAGGCCTCTCTCTCCAGCTGATGAGACCTGAAGCTTTAATACTGACACAGGTATAAGTCCGCTCTGTATCAGGATCTCTCCTGCACCTCCTGTTCCCTCTCCCACTCCATCTCCCCTTCCTGGAGCACCCTTTTCCTAACACCCCTTCTCGCTTCTTTTCCCTTCTCCCCTACATCTCGCCTCCTGAATCCCACCTCACTCCGGCATCTCTCTTCCCAGCATGTCTCCTCTATATCTTCTTCCCTTTGCTGCATTACCTTCACCAACACTTCTGTACATTTTCACCTCTGAAAAAAAGAATTCTCCTGGGGCGTCCACAGTGGGAAGGGCCTGGTTGGGGAAGGACTCTCTCTAGCATTGACTCACACCTGCCCTGCCCTCACAGAAGACTCACTGTCCACACCAGGGCACTTCAAGTTCTCTGCCGCCTGACCTGACGTTACCGGCTGCTGTCAGCGAGTCCATTTTTAAAGCCAGCCCGGACACCTGAAGGAAGAGGAAAAGCGGGGCCACGGACAGGCTCCGGAGGCCGCATTGTTCTTGCAGCATTGTTCTTCACTGCTCTGGTTACCCTGAGGCCCCTGGGGAATCAAATGAGCTTGTTTTTTCCAAGACTGGGCTCTTCAGGTGTGAGCAGGGTTCAGGACAACGTAGGTTAATAAGGCATTTCTGCAACAGGAAAGAGGAAGGAACTTGTGATCTGTGCAGGACAGCGTCAACAATGTGCTCCCCAGGGTACAGAGGAAAAGCGCCCAGTTTCCATGGTGATAAATCACCAGGCGGTGGCAGCAGGTCCACACACCCACATTCCTTGCTGGGACAGTGAGATGCTTGCCTGTGGACCACAGAGAGGAAAAAAGAGGTCTGTACCAGGCAGAACAAACTGCTCAGAGGAGGAGGAGGAGGATGGAACTCTAGTGGTCTAAGGAGTTGTGCTGCCAACCCAAAGGCAGTGGGTTTCTAATCTACCAGCTCTGAGGAGGAAAGATGGGCGTTCTCCTCCAGAGAGTCAGTTGTTGTGAGTCAGTTTTGAGACTGCAGTGAGCCAGGCTGAGTCAGCTGGAGAAGGAAGGGCCTTCTCATCGCTGTGCTTCCAGGACAGGCACGTGCAGGGTCCCAGGAAGGAGGAGAGCTCTGTAACGTGCATCACCAACGTGAGGCAGGCCAGGTCAGCTTTGAATTTGAAACACCATCTCTAAGAACTAACAGTTTCGGCACTGCCTTTGCACTGAACTGGACAAACTCCTTGAACTTTTGAACTGGACAAACTCCTTGAATCCAGGTGACATCTTAAAGACTCATATCTTACGGTCTTAAGCAAAGAGGCAAGCCACAAATTATCTTATCACAAGGCCCAGGAACACACACTCCCTACACCCACACTACTACACGTTGATGTGAGTGCTATCTTCCATGGAGCAGCTAATATGTTCAGACTGTGAGCCTTCACCCCCTAGGCCATCAGAGCCCTCTTACACACTACATGTTATCTACGATTGAATGGAAACCAACTTCAACAGCAGTAAATTGCATGGAGGGGATTACTCATCTTTTCCACAGAGCAGCTGGTGGATTCGATCCACATTCCTTTGGGTTGATAGTGCCACTAAAGCCACCAGAGCTCCCTATACACTAGATAAGTAGTCCGGAACTCAGCTAATAGACAAGCCCAGGTGTTCCTTCCTGATGACCTTTAACTTTACTAACAATTCCTAGTGCCTTAAATCTCACTGTTTGTTAAGAAATCTCCTTGTTAGATATCCTGTGTTTTGAATGTTTTTTTAAAAAAAGACTTGTGTTTTTAAAACCTGTCCGAAGACTAAACCAGGCTGAATCAGTTCCTGGAGCATGTGCAGAGAAATTGCTTATGATTTCGAGCTGAACTTCCTGAGCAAGTGATGACACTATCTGCCAGACAGGAGACTTGCCCTGGAGGACCCTGGTAAGCTACAGCCCAATCAACATGGCTACTTCAACGAGGGTAAACCACTGGAAGGCAGGTGTTCAGGGAGCCCTAAAGCAGGGCGTGCTGGTGGCCCGTTCATGAGCCAGCCACAGCGGCTGTTCCCACTCCTGGACTCGCAATGGCAGGCGTGCCGGAGTCCTGCTCACCCAGACAACTGTGTTGCTTTCTGCTGACGGAGCCAACATCCTGCTATTCTACTAGCAGAACTCCACGCTGCTATTCACGTAAAAGTAATCAAGTTTTTGCTTGATACACGGACGCCTTCTCTATTCTACCATTTTAAAAAAATTAACTTTAATGAAAGTTTACAGAGACAGGATTTCCATTCATTCATTGTTGCACTTTTCTCCCTGTCCACCCCTCCACTCCATTTGCTCTTCTCTTTGAAAAGTAAAAGAAAAATTCTTTCATTGTTATACAATCCCTCCCCTCAAGTCCACTCCACTGTGCAGCCTTCATTCTAGACCCCTATCAGGACAATAATACCTAATCATATGTTGTTTGTTGTTGTTGTTATGTGCCGTCGAGTCGTTTGCGACTCATAGTGACCCCACGTACAACAGCCCTAAACCCTGCTCTATCCTGTGCCAATCTCATTGCCTCTGACACACCTATCCCGATTACCCCAGTCACTGAATCAATCCACCTCATAGAGGGTCTTCCCCTCCTGCGCTGTCCCTCTACTCTACCCAGCATGATGTCCCTCTCTAAAGACCTGTCTCTCCTTACAACATGTCCAAAGTATGTCAGACGAAGCCCCAGAATCCTTGCCTCCAAGGAGCAGCCTGGTTTAATTCTCTCTAGGATGAATCTGTTTGTTTTCTTGGCAGTCCATGGTACATTCAATACTCTTCTCCAGCACCACAGCTCAAAGGCATCAATTCTCCATCTATCCTCCCTAGCCATTGTCCAACTCTCTGATGCATAACAAGTGATTGCAAAAACCATGGCCTGTATCAGGCGCACCTCAGTCTCCAGAGAGACACCTATCATATATCCCTTTTATTTTTTTTGTGAGAAAAATTTATATTTAGAATTAGCCAGCTGGACTCAGTTTAGATGATCCAAATTTTGTTGGCAACATCCAAAGCATCATAGTCAGGAGCAAGTCGAACATAGGCCTTCTTCTCTCCATCAGGCCTTAAACAGTTCTCTTCCTCATCTATTCCAATGCAGTATACATTAATTTCCTCTTTCTCTCTCCCCTCAACCCTGATGTCAGCCCCTTTTTTACAACAGTTGCACTATGCAATATTTGTCCTTTGTGACTGAAATATTTCACTCAGCATAATATCCTCCAGGGACACTCATTTTGTGTAATATTTCATGAGTTCCTTGATGCACACCCATGTTTATTGCGGCTTTGTTCACAACAGCAAAGAGTTGGAAACAATCCAAGTGCCCATCAACAAACGAATGGCTAGAGAAGCTCTGGTATATCTACCTTTTCTTTTAAGGTCTCTTCCCTACCAAGAGTGTAGAGTTATGGGCATAGATAGTAAACTCTAAACAAAAACTTTCACTTCACTGCCTTTGTGAAGAATCCAAGATCTCACCATCTTACACACTTTCGGTTTTAGGTTTGAATGTCTCACCCCTATATAAGGGGACCAGGTCAGCTTCCTAAATTAAATGCCAGAGTTTTCTTAAGCGAAGGTCCACAAGAAACCCTAAAGCTAAGTAGGATTATCTGTTACTGTTGCTACAACTAGATGAAAGAGTAAACCCAGGAAGAGAGGTTCTCAAAAAGGTTTGAGTACAAATCTCTCCAAAGGTGTAGGACAACTCTGTGCCAAGAAAGGTCACAGGAGGTAGCTGTGGGATATTGTATAGGACATCAGCAAGACAATAACCTTATAATTCAAGGCCAGTTTGCCCTCATCTGGAAAGGGCAACAATAAACATTCCTGAGCTGGTGTCAGAAACATCTACACAGTTTGCTATAGAATAGTTGCTAAAGCCCCAATTCTTTTGGGTTTTCCCTTACTGCTGTCTGTTCATCTCAATATGTTGTTATCATGCTAATTACAGAAGACATTTCCCTGATACTGGATGATAATTGATGCCTTTGAGCTGTGGTGCTGGAGAAGAGCGTTGAATATACCATGGACTGCTAGGAGAACAAACAGGTTTGTCCTGGAGAGGGTAAAGCTGGAATGCTCCTTGGAGTCAAGGATTCTGAAGCTTCGTCTGACATACTTTGGGCATGTTGCAAGGAGGGACTGGTCCTTGGAGAGGGACGTCATGTTTGGGAAAGAAGAGGGACTTCACAGGAGAGGAAGACCCTCGATGAGATGGATCAATTCAGTGATTGGGGTGGTGAGAATGAGTGTGTCAGAGATGGCGAGGTCGGTAAAGGATAGAGCGGCATTTAGGGCTCTTGTACATGGGGTCACTATGAGTTGCAAGCAACTCAATGGCACATAATAACAACAACAATCACCTATGCACAAGAGAGATGAGTTGTAATCTTTCAAAAATTTTGAAGACCAGAAGTGTTAATAAAACACCTAAGGGTTGTACATATAAATAAAACTTCTACTTGAAACCTGAAGCCAAAGCAAACTTACCCCATCTCTGGAGCATCAAGGGAAATGTAGGCCTTTGAGGGTCTTTTAGAATATGAAAGAATAGTTATACCCCCTTAGTGCAGTGTTTACTTCCCTAGGGGAGTGTTGGTGGCCTAGTGATCAGAAGCTGTGCTACAATCCCAAAGGCATGCAGTTCAAATCCACCTGCTGCTGCACAGGAAAAAGATGAGAACCTTCCTCCTATGTAATTTATTGCTTCTGGAAGCCCACTGGAGGGTCAGCTATGGATTGGTTCTGACTTGACAGCACACAACAACACACAAGAACAAGTGCAGTGTTTAAGGCAGCTCTATTGATGTTGTTAATGATTAAATTATATCTTCTCCCAATAGGATGAACTTGGCCAGGCCGTGAGTCTCAGTATCATAAAACTATCTTCCATGATGTGATCTGATATAATTATCTTACGTGTTGTAAACCCTAAGTTCAATGATTTTTAAAGAGGTAGATTGGTGACAGTTATATTAATAAGGCAGGATGCAACCTACAGACTTAGGTTGCATCATCCACAACATAAACAGTCTTCCAAGCATCCTGACAAATCTACAATCAGGAGATGAATAAATAGACGAATGGGACCTTTTAAGAATAAAATCCCTATGTTGTTGTCATTAAGTGTCAAATCATAGATGACTCATAGTTACCCTACGAACGAAAGACCTGGACACCTGTATAACTTTCATCATTTCTCCACGTTCATAGGATTTCCGGAGGCAAGCTATTTCGGAAGTGATGCCACTCCTGCTTCCAAGCTTGTTTTACTGTAGGAGCTCTACCAAACACTGTCCACCATGGGTAACCATTATCACATTTGACACATCAGTGTCACAGTGCTTAGCATTACAGCAACCATGAGTTATCTCTGTACAGCAAATACACATCCATAAACTTCTCTAACAGGGTTAAAAAAGAAGCCACAGACTGGGAAAAAATATTTGGTAATGACATGTCAAATAAGGGACTTATATCTAGAATTTATAAAATGCTCAAGCACCACAAGATAAAGGTAAACAACCCAATTGAAAAATGAGCACAGGATATGAACAGACACTTCACCAAAGAAGACAATCAGATGGTGAACAAACACATGAAGAAATGTTAAAAATTTCTAACTATAACAGAGATGCAAATCAAAACTATAAGATATCATCTCACCCCAGTAAGAATAGTAAAATTTAACCAAACAGCAAATAACAAATGCTGGTGAGGTTGTGGAGAAACTGGAACCCTTAATCACTGTTCATGGGAAGTATAGAATGGTGTAACCACTATGGAAGGCAGTTTCTCAAAAAGTTGCAAATAGAAATACCATTTGACCCAGCAATTCCACTACTGGGAATATACCATAAAGAAACCATAACTGCCACCCAAGCAGATATATGCACACCCATGTTTATTGCTGCTTTGTTCACAATAAAGAGTTGGAAACAACCCTAGTGCCCATCAACAAACGAATGGATAGAGAAGGTGTGATATATTCACACAATGGAATACTATGCTGTATTGAAAAACAAGGGATTCAAGAATTATTATACAAAATGGGTGACCCTGGAGGACGTTATGTTGAGTGAAATATCTCCATCACAAAAGGACAAATACTGCACAATGCCACTGTTCTTAAGCAGGACTGACATTGAGGTTTGGGAAAACTAAGAGGGGATAAATAATGTATACTGCATTGAAACAGATAAAGGAGAGAACTGTTTGGAAGGAATATATGATTAGGTATTATTGTCATAACAAAAGTCCAGAATGAAAGTTGCATAGTGGAGTGGACTGGGGAAGGGGGGGGGGGTGTTGTATAACAATGAAAGAATTCTTTCTTACTTTTCAAAGGGAAAAGCGAACTGGAGTGGGAGGAGAGGGCAGGGAGGAAAGTGTGCAACAATGAATGAATGGAAATCCAAAGTCTCTGTAAACTTTCATTAAAATTAATAAAACAAAAACAAAGAATTAGGTTACATCATGAGTCAACCTTTTTGAGATAAAAAAAGAGTTTAAACCAGGGAGCAGGCACGGGGCAGACCTCAGTACTACCATGACAGAAGATGCAGGGGTAGAGCTCTCTACTTGGACCTGCATGGTAAACTAGATCCAGGGTACCAAGACACAGGAAGATCACTAAGGAACATTCGGCCTACGGACACTTAAAAGAGACAAGGATGTTTCTTCAGAACTGAGAGAGAGAGAGAGACAAAGTCTTCCCTTGAATTGAACTTGGAGTTGAATTGAATTTGAATTGACCTGAATTTGGTCTTCTAGTCTAAATTGTAAAGAGGCCGGGTGGCGTGTTTCACAGCATGTTGCACTGCTAACCAAAAGACCACACCTCCAACAGTTCAAATCCACAGGTTGAGGGAGAAAGCTAGTCTCTTCCCATTAAGATTTATGACTTTTTAAGCCCAGTGGACTGTCAGTATGAGTCAGAATGGACTTGGTGAAACTAAATTGTGAGAGAATAAAGTTGTTGTTGAAGCCATTCACATGTAGTATTTCTGCCGCAGGAGCACTAGATAACTAAGACAGCTGTTGGCACATAAGGTGTTTACAAAACGCTGACAGGTTGCCAGTGCCCAGGAAACATTAACCACTAAGGAATGAACTCTCTTAAAGCAGGACCTTCTACCATGTGTAGCCTCAGATCAAGATCCTTCAGCCCTCACTAGGTGTCCATAAAATGTGGGTTTAAGCAACACCAAATTCATCAGAGGCTACTTTGCAGCTACAGCGGCCTAGTGGTAAGAAACGGTGCTGCAATCCCAAAGGCACATTGTTTGAATCCACAGTGCTCTGTGGCGGAAGCATGGGCAATCTCCTCCAGCACCATATATTGCTTTTGAAAAGTCACTGGAGGGTCAGCTACAGATCAGTTTCAACTTGATGGCACCCAACCACAGCATTTATGTACCTGGCATCACACTAAATACCTAACATACAATATTTCATTTTGTTAGGTCACTTCAAGACTGGGTCCAGGTAGCCAAGACCTGGCATTGTCACCATAGTATGTCCTTCAATAGCTGATTGACTTCCTGATATACCTTCCAACCTCCTATTCCAATGTCACTCCTAGCTTCACTAGGGTTGGTTGCCCACGTGGTCTGAAGACAATATAAGATGAAAACAACCCACATGCTTGCAATGCAGTGACTGCTTGGATGGCCAAAGACAAACTTCATGTTGGCAGCCCGTTTCTGATGTGACGTGTTGCTACTTTAGAAAGTGAAGCCAAATTCTTCATGCAAATATTTAGGGTTGGGTTGTGTGGTTTATTTGGGTTTTTTTTTTAAACTATAAACTTTGAGAAACGATAGTTATAGAAAGGCTTCAGGTCTTTTGTTCATAAGGTCTCTATAAGTCGTGCTCACCTCAACAGCAATCAACAACAACAACAACCTGTAAGAATGAGGTATTTCTACTTCAAAATACAGCCTTCCTCAAATCAAAAAAGAATGCAGATAGACAGTTGCCTGTTACTGGGATAGAACTTTGGGGTATTGAAAAGTTCTAAGCCTGGCTTGTAATGATGGTGGAACCAATATATGTATTTACTGTAAAGAGGTTCCCAATTACAGCAAATAAAAATGCAGGCTGTCCAGTTGAATTTAATAAACAACAATTTTTTTCAGTGTTAAGTAGGTCTTAAATATTGGATGGGACATAATCATATCAAAAAATTATTTCTTGATTACCTAAAATTTTAACTTCACTGATTGTTCTCTGTTTTCTCTTGCAATCCTAACAGACATTGAATAAGCTCTCACAAAGGGTGAATTTGAGAGTGTGTCAATTATGTTTAATAAAGATGTTAAGACCATTATCTTAGAATGTGTTTGAGGATACAAATGGGGGAGTGTGGGAGCAGAGGGTTGAGGATGGGTAGGAGGAGGACAATCTGATGGGTGGAGGAAGAGGTGGGTTAAGGAAATGGGAAAGATCTGGTGTGAAAAACAATGCATGTGAACTTTGTAACTAAACAGACATAAAATAAAAATTTTATTTTAAATTAAAAAAAAAAAAGATGTTAAGAAATTGAATACACAAGAGTCCAGAAATAAGAGCTGCATAGTAAAGTGGTCTGGGCGGGGGGCACTGTATAACAGTGAAAGAACTTTTTTTCCAAAGAAAAAATCAAACTGGGGGGCAGGGGGGAGGTCAGGGAGGAAAATGTGCAGCAATAAATGAATGAATGGAAATTTTAAATAAAAGAAATTGAATAGAGTACCCAGAAGAATATTACTACTTTGAAAGCACAGTTTTCACTTGTGAACTTCCATCTACGATATAATTCTTGGTCTCCCCTGACTTAGGATGAAGAAAACCAAGGACATATGGAAACAATCAGTGCAGAGGCCTAATGGACCCCATAGCCCCGAGAACAGAGAAGCTAGATGGTGCCCAGCTACCTCTGCTGACCGCTCTAAAAGGGATCATAATCAGAGATCCTGGAGAGAGTGGGAGGAAAATGTGGAACAGAACGCAAAAGCGTATAAATGGCCAGATTTATTGGTCTACCAGAGGCTGATGGAACAAACTCCAGGGACAATGGCCCTTAAAGCCACCTTTCAAGGCCGGAGCTGAACTCACCACTATGGTTCATCTTTCACACAGACAACAGGCAGGTCTATAAGGTCACACAGTGGCTGCAGCAACGGGCTCGAGTGTGTCAGAGATGATGAGAATGGCACAGGATAGGTCAGGGTTCAGATATGTTGTTCACAAGGTCACTATGTGTGTACTGCACTCGACAGTACCTAACACCATGATGAGGTACGTGTCCATTATATATTCATGGTAACAGCCAGCCATGCAAGGTCAAAGGGTCAGATTTGCTCAGGAACGAAGCTCAGAAGGCAGGAAGGGATAGGAAAGAAGCAGAGATGGAAATGGTAGGTAAACAGTGGGAGAAAGTGCAGGAAGTGATACATTAGGGGACTAGCAATGGATGCTACGAATCAAAATGGGAATCAGCTGTTGAATGGAAACTACTTCGCTCTGCAGACTTTCACTCTAATTACAAGGAAAAGTTTTTCATTTTTTTTTCAAAGTTCAAAGCTACTAGGTATCCCTTACAGGAATAGGTTTTTGGGAGGTCGAATACGGCTGCCCTCCTGCTTGCTGCAAGCTGACCTCTGCTGGCTAAGTTGTATATAATTTGAGATAAGTTATGGAATACTTGCAAGGGTGACTCTGAATATACAGGAACCTGGCAAACTGCCGCCTTTGTTCACTAGGATAGGAAAGTCCCATCCTCTCTCAGGGCTTGTAAAGACGTTAAGTGTGGCCCTGCTACTGCTCAGGGTCTAATCCCAGTAAATAACCCTTTAATAAAGCTCCTAGATTACCATCATGGAATTGCCAGTCTCCTGCTTTGTCTGTTGGCACCCAAGGTCCAATCTCAAGTTAGTGGTTCAAAATTGTGCCCTAAACCACCATCAACTCCACCCTTCCCTGGAGTTTTTCATTTGGGGCATCATTTTAATCAGTGCTTCAATGCCAGGCAATTTATGTCTTCCAAAACCATCCACCTACCCACAAACACACACGTACACACAAATACACGCAGAAGTCATTAAAAGCAATGCATGCACTCTCCTCTCCCTCTTACGGGAAAGAGACTCAGTCTCTCTCTTCACACCATCAATAAAATTAACTTTCACACATCTGTGTGGTTCACCTGGGCATTGCATTCTGCAATCTGTTCTTTGGTTTTGGTTTGGGTTGGTTTTTTTTTTTTTAAAAAAAAAGAAAAAAACCAACCACACGGAGCACTTATATTTGAAAATTTACTAGAGTTCCAACTTACCCATAGACAATACAGTGCCACATGCTGGTAGAACTGGCTCTAAGCTCTCCAGGTTGCAAATTCTGATTGTCAAAATTGTGGTAAACCTTTGTTTAAAATTCTCCCCAATGAAGCACTCATCCTAGAAACCAATTTACCAGGCCCTTGGGTGTCAGCTTAGTTACATTTTTCTCTTTGTCAATATCTGCAAAATCACTCTTTTGTTGAATGAATGTATTGTTGTTGTTAGGTACCTCTGTGAATCTGACTAGTAGGGACCCTACGAACAGACCTGAATCCTGTCCTATCCTGTGCCATCCTTTCATTTTAGTTTTTTTAGATTCAACAGAAAATTTCAGAGCCTCTTCTAACACTCCTTTTGGTTTTTTCTTTTTTTCTTTATCTTTTTAATTACCTCTTGTTTTCTTCATATATGCTATCCTTTTTTTTGCATTTGCATAGGTTTTTTATCTTTTTTCTTTTTTTTTACATTTTTTATTATTTTTGTGTGTGTGTACCGTCAAATCAGATCTGACTGGTACAGGAGGAGATTGTCCTTCCTTCCCCTGAAGAGCATCTGGTGGATTCAAACTGTGCGCCTCCGGGATTGCAGTGCAGCTTCTTGCCACTAGACCACCAGAGCTCCCCTTCTTTTTTTGTTTTTTAATTAATTTTAATGAACATTTACAGAGATTTTGGATTTCCATCCATTCATTGCTGCACTTTTCTCCCTGCCCAGCCCTCTCCCCCCACCCCCAGTTCGCTTCTCTCTTGGAAAAGTAAAAGAGAAATTCTTTCATTGGTATACAATCCCCCGCACACACACCCCGACCCCCACCGCCCCGAGTACACTCCACTTATGCAACCTTAATTCTGGACTCTTGTGATGACCATAATACCCTATCATATATGCTATCTTTTATGTCATCCCACAACCCATTGGTCATTGGTATTCAGTGCATCAAATCTATTCTTGAGATGAGTTTCAATTCAGTTGGCATAAACTCAGGGTCAGATTTTGCCTCTTTTTTTTTTTTATTTAGAGAATACTTTATTAGTTTCTGTAATCAAACCCATGTAGATAAGACCTTACATATTTAATACAGTGCGTTACCCCTGTACAAATGGAAAAAAAAATTTAACATTTCTAGACCAATTTGGCTGTTAATTTCTGTACGATGCCAACTCAACACGGTACAACTGGGATACAGATTTTGCCTCTTACTGACTTGTTTTAACTGTCTTCAGCTTCGATTTGAACTTGTGCGTGAGTAATTGTGTATTCCATAGTTGACCTTTAACCTTGTTGTGGCTGCTGATATGGAGCTCCTCCCCCATCTCCTTCCGTAGAAATGTCCTCAACTGGATTCTTTTGTCTTCATTGAGGTGAGGTCCATGTGTATAGTCACCATTTATGGTGAGGTTTTTTTTATAAAAAATAAAAAGGTATTAACAATGAATAAATCATTGCACATTTTATCATGCCACCTTCAGCCTCGTTTCTTTTTTTTTGTTTTTTTTTCTATAATTATATTTTATTAATTTTCATAAACATTTACAGAGATTTTGGGCTTCCACTCATTCATTGTGGCACTATTCTCTCTACCCTCCTCCCAGTTTGTTCTTGTCCAAATGCCACAGTGCTTGTCAAAGCCAGTTCTGATTAATCTCCTTTGTCAGTGTATCCTTTGCCATTCCCTATCACTCCTCCCTGAGAGAGACTTCACCCTGAGTCATAAGGAAAAGGGGACGGCGTATTCTCTTAGCTACTTCCTGCTGAAAAGGGACGCTGTGGGTTTCAGGGTGAAGATCTTCTCTCACTACTCTAAAGGGCCCCTTTGGCAGTAGGAAACACATAGACTATTATGGAGATTGATTTTGGAATTCAGATGCACTCTTATTGATTGTGCTTGGCTGTACATGTACATATCCTTGAAGATGTATCATGGAGGTGTTGCAACCTAGAAGATACAAATTTGACTAACAAGTTATAAGTACATGAGTCCAAAAATTATGGAAAAATAAAAGAAAAGATTTCAGCCTCGTTTCTGTCACCAAGGTTATCTTTTCCAACTACCAACCCTTTGTTTCCAACTTTTGTATTCTGTTGTTGTTGTTAAGTGCCATCGAGTCGCAGGCGACTCATAGTGACCCTATGAAGGAGAGTCCTCAACGCTTGGGTGCCTTTCATCTTCTCTCCAGATTCATAGGGTTTCTGGAAGCAAGCTATTACCGAAGTGGATGCCACTCCTCCTTCCAAGCTTGTTTTAATAGGGGAGATCCACCTCACTCTCTGTCTGCATTGGGTAACCAACCATTAATGCATTTGACACATCATGTCACAATGTTCAGCCTCACAGCAACCACAAGTTATCTGTTGTTTTTTTCCCCATTTGTATTCTAGTCACCAATTATTATTAATATGTCTTGATTGCATGTCCTGCCAATTTCATACTACAAGCGTCAGTAGAAATCTATTTATTTAACCTTGGTATTAGCGGTTGGCACATATATTTGAATAATAGTTATATTAACAGATCTTCCTTGTGCGTATACATATATTATTCTATCATTGACAGTAGCATGCTTCAGGACAGCTAGTGAAATGTTCTTTTCGACAATAAATTCAGTACCATTCTCCTTCAGTTTGTCATCCCTTCCATAGTAGATCATATAATTGTCTCATTCAAATGCCCAGTTCCAGTCCTCCTCAGCTCACTGACACCTAGGATGCCAATATCCATTCATTCCATGTCACTTTTGACGCCTTACAATTTTCCTAGAGTCAAATTCATACTTTGCACATCCCACATTCTAGTCATTAAGGGATGGTTGCAGCTGTTTCTCCTCATTTTGACATCAGCAAATGAAAGTCCTTCATTCTGTGAAGGCGCGCTCCATCCTGGTCATTAAGTCAGACTCTACTTTGGGGAGGCAGCTCCTCTCCTGAAGACAGGCTCGTGTTCAGACTCTATATTGGACGATGTTCCTCTGTTAGTCAGAGGGCTTTCAAGGGCCTGTTATCTCAGATGTGGATGCCAAGACTGCTTCTTAGTCTCTTGGTCTTAGTGTGGAAGCCCCCCCTGACATCTGTCCGCCATGGGTGACCTTACTGGCATTTGAAATAAAAGTGGGATCGCTTCCAGCAACACACAAGTGACCACAGTATGGCAAACTGACAGATGTGCGGGCATACAGCGATTGGTGTTGGGGTGTACCGTCGAGTCAGAAACAACCCAGAGCTGACCCTCTGGCAGGTTTTCAGAGGCAGTTAATCTCATGAGAGGTGACTGTCCATCTTCCGCCCGTGGAGCAGCTGGTGGCCTCAAACTAAATGCCTTCGGGATTGCAGAACAGCTTTTTACCTCTAGGTCACCAGAGTACCCAAGACAGGGATTACATTCCTGCGATAAAGACCTCATTTTGTTTCTCTCTACCAGGGTATTTCTAAAACCCACTGCCTTTGGCCCAAGTCCAACTCACAGGAACACTTCACAGGGTTTCTGAAGCTATAAATCTTTATGAGCATAGACCAGCTTTCTTCTGAGAAGTAGCGGGTGGATTCGAAATGCCAACCTTTTGGTTATGCTGAGCTTTACAGAACATACCGTGAACAGATGGAGGCACTTAGTGGGAATATGAAGATTAGGTGACTGAGGGCGATTGGAGGGAGAGGTTGATCAAGAAATACTTTTTAAAAAGATTTCTACTGATTTGAAAGTCAGGGAAGCAAAAATAACATGCTGCCGGCAGCAAGAGTTGAGTCTCACTTCCTCTCACGGCAGACAATTTGAAACTACAGAAACTTGACAATGGCGCCATCTCCTGGAAAATTAGAAGGCTAGACAAAACGTCACTTTCTTTCAAATCTTTTTAGCATACCTGTTTACACGTTCTCCTGAATACCTCCTGTTTTGGAAACTTCCATTGCGTATTTCAATTTTAAGTTGTTATGTTTAAAATAAACGTAATCAATGCAAAAAAGGCCTACAAGTATAAGCATATATAAAATAAAGCTTTATTTCCCTAAACATAGTAGTTTCTACATACATGAATGAATGAATAAGTAAATGCACACATAGAAACACATATATACCAATTGACATATTTCAACAAGCAGATACTGCCTTGGACAAGCTTACCAGGTTGTACCAAAGAATGTGGAGGAGAAATCTGTGTTTATTCTCATTCCAGAAAAAGTGACCCAATATTGGAAATTATGGAATATCACAAATATGACACAGAAGCAAAATCCTGCTGAAGATGATGCAAAAAAAATGACTGGGAAGTACATAGAGCACTACAGGAAATACTGGCTTTAGAAGAGGCTGTGGCACTATAGTCATTATCACCAATGTCAGATGGATCTTGGCTGAAAGCAGAGAGTACCAAAGGATTATCCATCTGTGTTTCATTGATTATGCCAAGGCATTTGACTGTGTGGATCACAAGAAATTGTAACTGACCTTGAGAATGGAAATCTCAGAACACATAATTATGCTCAGACCAGGAAGCAGTCCTCAAAACAGAGCAAAGAAACACTGCATCACTCAAAGTCAGGAAGGGAATGGCATCAGCAATGTGTCCTGTCTCCATACCTTTTCAATCTATATGCAGAACAGATCAGTGGGGAGGCTGGGCTTTATGAGGAGGAATGCAGCATCGAGATTGGGGGAAGACTCATCAACAAACTGCGATATGCAGGATGACACAGCATTGCTTGCCGAAACTGAGTTAGACCTGAAGTGCTTGCTGTAGATAGTCCAGGGCTGTAGTCTTCCATATGGATTGAAGTTCAACATTAAGAAGGATTCTCACTATTGGGCCACTTGGCAGTACCATGATTGAGGAGAAGAGAAAATATCGAGGTTGTCAACAATTTAAGCTTGCTTAGCTCCACAATCAATACTCCTGGCACCAGCAGTCAGGAAATCCAAAGAAAAACTATATTAGGGAAATCAGCTGTCAGGGAGTTCTCCAAAGTGCTAAAGAAAGAGTAGTGATGTCTGTCTAGGGACTAAAGTGCACTTGATTCAGGCCATGGTCTTTGCAATTACTTGCTAAGCATCAAAGAGCTGGACTATGACTAAGGATGACAGAAGAACTGATGCCTTTGAGTTGTGGTTCTAGAAAAGAGTATTGATCATAACATGGATGTCCAAAAGAACAAACAGGTCTGTCATGGAGAGAATGAAACCAAGTTTGTTTGGATGCAAGGAGTTTGAAGCTCCGTCTCACATTATTTGGGTATGTGGCCAGGAGGGATGAGTCCTTAGAGAAGGACATTATGCTTGGAAGGGTGGAAGGAAAGCCAGGAGAGGAAGACCTGAATCAGATGGATTGACACGGTAACTGGGGTTATGAGAGTAGGTGTGTCAGAGTCAGTGAGACTGCCACAGGATAAGGCAGGCTTCAGAGCTGTTGTACACAGGGTCACTATGAGTCCCTGTGAGGTGACTCAATGGCACATAATAACAACATACTTATAGATACTTATACAAGAGCTGTTTATAAAGAAATTATAATGATATGTTATGTATTTTCTATGACATGGGTTTTATTTTGGTGTTTGGGATTTTTGGGGGGTTTGGGGTTTTTTGGGGGTTTTTTGTTTGTTTGTTTTTTCATTTTTAACCATCATGAGGGAGCTCTAGTAGCCTGGTGTTAAGAAACTGCATTGCAATCCCAAAGGCACACAGCCTGAATCCACCAGGTACTCCACAGAAAAAGGATGGCTCATTTGGGGGGAAAAAAAGAAAGGAAAGAAAAAAAGGATGGCCAATTTCCTCTCCTGTGATTTACTGGCTCTGAAAATCCATTAGAGGGTCAAGTATGATAGTCTTTATGTGAATACACTAAAAACCATTAACCTATATATCTCCATATAAGCATACTTTATAGACTGTAGATCCTTAACAAAGAGGATTAAAGAAACAGCAGACATCAAAATAATCCCCTTTGTAAGGGTCTTCTATCATTTCAAGAACTCATTTCCAGCTGGTGGACATATAGATGTTTGTAAATTTTCATGATTATAATCAAAGCTGCATGGACATCCTTGGATGCCCATCTTTTCATACTCATGTCTTAGAAAATTCTCTCCCACTCTACATCCACGCAACCCAGATCTGGATGTGAATGAAGGGATTCTGGTGTTAGCAGGTGTGATAGAGAGAGAGGACTTCAGACTTCTTTTAAGAATGTAAGATTAAAAAAAAAAAAGAATGTAAGATTAAGGGGAGCTCTGGTGGCCTTTTGGCAAGGAGCTGCAACTACAATCCCAGAGGCGCACGGTTCGAATCCACAAGATGCTCTGCCGGGGAAGGAGGGACAATCTACTCCTGTACCAGTCAGATCTGATTTGATGGTACACTCACACAAAAATAATAAAAATTTAAAAAAATAATAATAAAAAAAAGAATGTAAGATTAATTTTTTTAATGGGTTAAAGTCAATCCTTAGCAGAAGGTGGGCCCACATCCCCCTCCATGACCAAAGGTTGGGTGGATGGAGAGGTGGTTTAGTCCTCAAAAGACAGTTGGCCATTTAGATGTGGCTGGACATCTTGCTTAGCAAGCCAGCTCTGCTCTGGTCTTGGCATGTCCAAGACGATCATGGGGACTTGATGTCTCTTAGAGATTCTTTCATCTGTGAAACACATCACAAGAGGTTGTTACGCGGATTGAAGAACCTGACCCATCTGATGTGTTGGCTTCAAATCTTATGGTCAGTGCTTAAGAAAGGCTATCAATGGTTTCAATGATAAATATTTCATGGAGGAAAAAATTTTTCATGGAAACCCTTTTGGACTTTGTACAGAGAGGAGGACTAGACTAGGTTAGAGAGGTAACTTGGAAAATCTGGATTTTCAGGTAAAATTTTTGACAGCATTTTGGATCCTTTCATTTAGTTGTAAGGCAGATGCCATCAGACCTGTCGGCTCCCCTGGATCAGAACCAAAATCCAAACCCACTGCTCTCAAGTGAATACCAACTCGTGGCACCTTCCGTTAGAGTTCAACTGTACATCTTAACAGGAGCAAATCACCTCAGCTTCCTTCCACGGAACAGCTGGTGGATTCAAACTGTCAACCTTCTGGTAGCAGTAGAGCATGTTCTCTTCCACGCCACTTTCCTTAGACGAAGCAGAGGTGCATGCTAATGGTTCACCCTCCCTGGAGACTGCTGTTCTCATAGTTGTCTGGATGGTTCTCGCAAAACCCTGTCCAGGGCCATCTTGGATTCTGCTGCTGAAAAGCCCAGTTGATCTCAGATTGGTTATATCTAAATCATATTCATCTCTGGATAATGCTATTAAAGATACTAACAAGTCAGTGATTTGAAGCATCTTCTGAATAAACTTTATTATTTTCCATCAAAGGAATATTTGTTGTTGTTGTTGTTGTTAGGTGCCATTGAGTCAAGTACAACTCACAGTGACTCTATGAAGAACAGATCTGAACCCTGTCCTATCCTGTGCCAACCTTGTCATTTCTAATATACTTGATCCCATTGCTGCTGTTGCTGTGTTGATCCATCTGCCTAAGGGTCTCCTTTGCTTTCACCGACCCTCCACTTTTTCAAGTATGAGGTCTCTTTCCAAAGAATAGTCTATCCAAGCAACATGCCCAAGTACGTGAAACGAAGCTATAACATCCTTGCCTTTAGGAAGCATCCTGGCTGTTAGATAGGAAAAGAGAGTGGAGAGAGAGGGAGACAAAGAAAGCAGCTGGTCCCAAGTAGCCAACAGGCCTTTATGGTGGGGTCTGAGGGGGGACGTCAGGTGACTGCTGGCAGAGAGGATCAGAAGTGGCATGCAGGCAAAGTCAGCTTCCTTTTATACGGGCTTTATAAAAGGGACACCCGAAGAGCATGGAAGTTTGCTTCAGAATTTGGGGACAGGAATCCTGTCAATGTGTGATCAGGCCCAGGGTCTTATCAGGATTTGGTCATCTAATCACCTTATTGTGACTTGTAAATGATCGGGTTTCTTCAAAGAATTGTCAGGCCTGGGAGTTAGGCCTGGGGATAGCTCTGACATTCTGCCTTTACTGGTTCTGCTTTCTCCAATATATGACGGTCCATGGGACATTCAGGGCTCTTCTCCATCACCACAGCCCTAAGGCATCCGTTCTTCTTCTGTCATTCATTCTCTAGGTCTCAGATGCTTTGTAAGTGATTTTTAAAAAAAAAACCACCAAAAACTATGGCCCGCACCAGGCACATTTGAGTCTTTATTTCTTTTTTTGTACAAGGGATAACATGGACATAGTCCCCCAGAAACACAAATTGTACAGTCGAGTTTCCCACAGTTGGGGAAATCGCAGAGGTCAGCATATCCAGAGCGGAATGGAAGAGCCTCATCCCAGGAAAACCACCTTTGTGATGACGGCATTTCCTCTGCCAGGTGAGTGTAGTCTTTAAACTGACATCATTGCTTCTCAGTAAGTCAGAGAAGACCCTGACAGAGACTTTCCCGACACATTACATCTCAAGGTTTAGGGACTGACAATGGGATTTAAAAACCAACTGGATCTTAATGAGAATCCAATAGTGTTGAAACTTGATAAACAGCGGGCTCTGATGTGAGTTTTCCCAGACTTGGTTTTTTTGGGATTTTTTTCATACTCGTTTTAAGAGAGATGATAAAGCATTTGGGAAACAAGATGTTTGCAGAGCTTTATATTTAATTAGTGCTATTTTAACAATTATATTAACAGTTTCTATTGTACTTATATAATTATGCTAACTATTTACTAAACATTTTAATATTTCACTCAAATATTTCAAAATCATAAAATATTGACATTTTAATATTTCAATATTTTCTGATTTATGAGGTTAATAAGGTAAATAAAAAGCAGTAGAAAATTCTATAAAGTAAATAAACATGACATACCACATGCAATCAAAAGAATAAATTATGAGAAGAAAGCACAGATTTTTAGTATATTGTATGGAAAGAAATTTTTATTTGAAGACATAAGTAGAAAAAAGTAATTTTAAAGACACTTAAATGTACTGTTTTCTGACACTTTACCAAATGGTATTTGTAAAGGTCTGTGGAAGGATAAACAAACCAATTCATTAAACTTGACCCTCTAATAAATGATTTTGTGACTTAGAAATATTAGATACTGAAAAATACTGGCTAAATAAAAATTCCAAGGAGCCCTATGAAGCTAGAACAGTTTTGAATTGTTGAAGTGCTATTGTTCATCAGGGGCAGAGGCTTTAATACCACGAACAGTTAACACTTACATAAAGAGGAATTCTCTTTATTGAGGGAGCTCTCATGGCCTATGCGTAAGGAGTTGTGCTGCCAATCCAAAGGCAAGTATTTGGCTTCACCAGATGTGCTAAAGGAAGAAAGATGGGGAATATCTTTCAATGTGATTTAGAGACTCTAAAAACCTATTACAGAGTCAACTATGAGTTGGTTCCAACTGGGCACAACGACATGTATCGCCCAATTAATCAATGTCAGGGCACTAACTAGAAAAGTTCAAGGTGGTTTCCTATATCAAACCATCCCACGCACTAAGCACTGAGTAAAATACCAATACCCTGATGATCAACAAACTCTGACTGCACTGCAATCCCAAAGGCAGGCAGTTCAAATCCACCAGCTGCTCTGTGGGACACGGATGGGCACTTGCCTCCTTTGCCGTGTTCTGACTCTGAAAACCTTCTGGAAGGTCAGCTGTGGGTCGGTTCTGACTGCACAGCACTCAACAACAGACTCTGGAACTGTTAGAATTCTTTCATTAACAATTTGCATGACATTACTAAGGAATTCATTTGACTTAGATCCACAATCAACACCCATGGAAGCGACAGTCAAGAAATCAAACAACCTTCTAAGACTCAAATCCCTATGCACATCCAAAAACTTCTCCAGTAGGGTAAAAAGGGAAGCCACTGACTGGGAAAAAGTATTCGGTAATAACATATCAGATAAGGGACTTATATCCAGAATTTATGAAATACTTGAGCACCACAACAAGATAAAGGTAAAGAATCCAATAGAAAAATGGGCACAGGATATGAACAGGCACTTCATCAAAGACGACATTCAGATGGCTAACAAACACATGAAGAAATGCTCAAAATCCCTAGCCCTAAGAGAGATGCAAATTAAAACAACTATGAGATATCATTTCACCCCAGTCAAAATAGCAAAATTTAACAGAACAGCAAGCAACAAATGCTGGCGAGGTTGTGGAGAAACTGGAACCCTGATTCACTGTTGGTGGGAGTGTAAAATGGTGCAACCCCTGTGGAAAGCAGTATGGCGCTTTCTCAAAAAGTTGCAAATAGAGATACCATTTGATCCAGCAATTCCACTACTGGGAATATACCCTGAAGAGACCATAGCTGACATCCAAGCAGATATATGCACACCCATGTTTATTGCAGCTTTGTTCACAATAGCAAGGAGCTGGAAACAACCTAAGTGCCCATCAACAAACGAATGGCTAGAGAAGCTGTGGTATATTTGCACAATGGAATACTATGCTGCATTAAAAAACAAGGAACTCATGCAATATTATTCAAAATGGGTGACTCTGGAGAACATTATGCTGAGTGAAATATCCCAGTCACAAAAGGACAAATATTACATGATGCCACTGTTGTAGAATGGGACTGTCCTTGGGGTTGGGGAGAGACAGAGTAAGATGGGTTCAATAATGTATACTTCACTGAAACAGAGGAGAGAGAGAACCGTTTAAAAGAGAGATATAACTGGGTATTTCTGTCATCACAGGAGACTAGAGTGAGGGCTACATGGTGGAGGGGACCTGGGGGAGGGTTTGTAAAACAATGAAAGAATCTTTTCTTTTACTTTTCCATAATTTTTGGACTCATGTACTTATAACATGTTAGTCAAATTTGTGTCTTCTAGATTGCAACACCCCCATGATACATCTTCAAGGATATGAACATGTACGGCCAAGCACAATCAATAAGAGTGCATCTAAATTCCAAAATCAATCTCCATAATAGTCTATGTGTTTCCTACTGCCAAAGGGGCCCTTTAGAGTAGTGAGAGAAGATCTTCACCCTGAAACCCACAGCGTCCCTTTTCAGCAGGAAGTAGCTAAGAGAATACGCCATCCCCTTTTCCTTATGACTCAGGGTGAAGTCTCTCTCAGGGAGGAGTGATAGGGAATGGCAAAGGACACACTGACAAAGAAGATTAATCAGAACTGGCTTTGACAAGCACTGTGGCATTTGGACAAGAACAAACTGGGAGGAGGGTAGAGAGAATAGTGCCACAATGAATGAGTGGAAGCCCAAAATCTCTGTAAATGTTTATGAAAATTAATAAAATATAATTATAGAAAGAAAAAAAAAGAAATCAAACAACGTAATGCTCTAGAAAAATCTGTTGTAAAGTACTTTTTTAATGAAGTACTGTAGAGAGAGAAAGGAAAGGGGGAAAAAAGCCAGGATCACTTGGAGCCATTGTTAAAAATCAGTGTCTCACGCTTTGTCAGTAAGAAGTTCAGCTTTTAGCAAAGTTGATGTCCATTGAGGGTCTCTGGGAACATCATCAGTGAGACACAGATGGACAGATAGAGTAGCAGCAACAAGGGGCTGAGTCACAGCTGTGATTGTGAGGATGACACAGGACCGGGCAGGGTTTTGTCCTGCTGTAGATAACAGTTGTCAAGAGTTGGAGCTGTGTGGTGAGAACTCTTACACATCGTTGGTGGGATTGTAAAATGGTACAACCATTCTGGAAGGCAGTTTGGCGCTTCCTCAAAAAACTGAACATAGAAATTCCATGTGACTCAGCTATTCCAGTACTTGGAATATACCCCAAGAGAATGAGAACTGAGGCACAGACACTTGTACACCAATGTTCGCAGCAAAATTATTTACCATCGCAAGAACATGGAAACAGTTCAGGTGTCCAACCACAATGGGATGGATTGAGAAATTATGGTACATACATGTTGGAATACTATGCAGCACACAGGAGCAATGATTTTGTACATTCCTACCTAACTTGGGAGGGATTGAAGAGCATTATGCTAAGTGAACTAACTCAGTCCCATAAGGACAAATATGGTATAAGATCATTATAAGGAGCCAAGGGAGGGAGGAGGGGAGCAGAGGGAAGAGGATGGGGGAATGGGGTTTAATCACAGGGTTGCACAATTTGATGGGTGGATGGAGGGAGGGGGTAAGTAAAGGAAACGGGAAATATCCAGTGTGAAAAACAATATATATGAACTTTATAAGTAAACCAGTATAAATAAAAATTTTATTTTTACTAAAAAGAGTCAGAGCTGATTTGATGGTATCTATCAACAAGCAGTTCAGTATCTGCTCCAAGACCACATCAAATTTCTATTCAAAATTCCTTTTCACATAAGCAAGTCCAAGTGGCCTCAGGCAAAGAAAATCTACCCACCAAAACCAAGCCCACTACATTCCAGTCAATTCCAACCCATGACTACCCTCTCTCAAGCTCCAAGGCTGTGGATCTTTACATGAGAAGACTGCCTCATCTTTGTCTCAGGGAGTGGCTGATGGATTCGAACCATCAACCTTTCCGTTAGCAGCCCAGGGCTGCTTAATGACAATCTAATAGATTTTTTTTTCTTCTTTTCCTTGTTCTCCACTATTCAATTTCCACTTGGTCTAAGTCACATGCCACCTGCCACAGCACTCCCTCCTTAGGGGAAGCCAAGGAGGAGCCAACAGGAAGTCAAGCAAACCAAGCAATCAGATTGTGTAAAACTTGCTCAAATCTTCAGTTTCCTTAACTCGCTTAAGAAAGGCAGAAGTTCACTCCTAGCCTGCAGCCCAACCTCCTCTCACTTCATCTCTGACTTCATTAGAGGGAATGTGGTGTCACTTGGTCAAACTGGTCTCTTGGGGCATTTTTTCCTTTGGGGACATCCTGTAAGAGCCACTTACCATTTGGTGCCTTGAATCTCCAACTCAAAACATGATGTGGAAAAAGAGTTGCCTCTTGTTCCTTTTCTCTCTCTCAATTCAGAAAGCAGTCGTGGAAGATGGGGCTGTGAAGAAGACAGCAGAGGGTAAGTCGGATTTATCTCCTTCTTCCTAAAAGCAGATGCTGAGGTGGCCGAGAGATACCTCATTAAGGCGTTTCTCTCTACTGCAGATAAACAACCAAAGAGTAAAATCTTTTCAATGACTAATTATTTAAAACTGAGTCATTCTAGGGAGGGATTAGGGGCACATTTCCCAAAATTCAGAGACAAAATATCTAGAGTGATTTTGCAATCAAAGTCTTATTTTCTTGGTGCTGCTGCTGTTTGCTTTTTGAAAATCAGAAATCCAACATGCAAATGTTGCAACATATTCCAAGTATCATTAGAAGTATGCCAGGAGTTTATCATCAGAGAGATCCTCCCCCTGGTTCTGCCATCCACTTGATCTCAGCTCGGGCCATCCGTGCAATCACTTTAAGCTTATTTTTGTATGATAAGCGAGGATAATAAAAGCATCCACTTGGGAGGGTGGTTTTGAGGACTGAATGAGATAACTTACGTTCCTCAGCACTGTAGCTGGTGTATGTATGGTGAGCCATCCACATGTGTTAGCCAAAGCTGCTGTTGTTAACGACGAAAACGTCCTTCCTCCTAACCCCACCTCCAATCCTCTCCCTCCCACTTCCGCGGGCAACCACCGCGAACAGTCATTGCCTGAGCCCTATCCTAGTAAACAAACTCTTCTGTGACTTTTACGCTAGGCAAACAACCACACAGTTGTATCATAGGCATCTTTCTCCATAGTAAATGTGTTTATTATTTTCAACAACTGCCTGGAATTTCATTAATATATTTACTGGTCTAGTAATTGACTTTTCATTTTTGTTTGTAATATAGATAATATTATAATAGGTATCCTTACATATCAAACTTTGTGGACCCAGGAGAATGTGTCAGTCCTAAAATCCTAGAAGTAAAATTGCTCATCAGAGAGAATGTACCTTTGTATTGTTACGGATGTTGCTAACTGGCTTTTCCAACCGGCTAAGTATCTCTGTGCTCATTAATAGTGGGTGTCCCTTCACACCCTCATTGAAAGCAGAGCTCACCATTTTTAAAATTCGTGTCAGTCTGATAAGTGAAAAAGCACAGCTTCCCTGAAAGTGGAGTTCATAATTTCTAAAATTTGTGTCAATCTGATAAGTGAAAAAGTACATTTCTGTGATGTTTTCATCTTGTAATTAACACATTCTTAGTCAAGTGCAACAACTTTTGAAAGCTTGGGCCTGGAAGTAGCAATTCCACCTAAAGGACATTTGAGGATGGCTATCTAGTCGTAAAATCAAGGCTATGTCATTAGTTGAAGGAGGGCTAACTTAAGAGAAGTTTTTAGTAGATGCCACTGAGTTGACTCCAGTAATACAGACCTACTTGTTATACAACAGAACACTACTTGTTCCTGAATTATCCTCCCAATCACTGTGATGTTATGGCGTGTGATCAAAAACATTCAGTCTACAGAAAGCCTTTCAGAGCACACAACTGGCCTTCTTCACCAAATAAATCGTAAGGGAGAAGAGGGAGGGAGGGAACTTAAGAATATTTATAATGAAAAAAGTTTTAAGAAACCACCACCAATTGTAATAATTGAATATTGATCGAATCAACAAAAGTAAATTAAAAAACACAACTGGAAAAATTTGAGCACTAGATATTGAAGACATTGTTGGAGTACTGTGAAGTATTTTTTAGTTGTGATAACGGTGGTGCTATGTTTACAAATGAGTCCTTATCATTTAGAGATTCAGTGTCTGTGTCTTCTTACCAAAGAACACGTGTAATGGAACAGAGCCGGCTTTACTGACTTGTCTCAGCAAGGGCAAACACATCCATGGGAAGCCAAGCAATGTCCCTGCAGCAAGGTGTTAGAAGGACTTTCGCCCGGTAGGTGGTGCAGAGGCTCCCTGAAAGGTCAGCAGTTTACACCCACCAGCTGCTCCATTGAAAAAGGTGGGCAGTTTCTCGTCCATTAAGATCTGTGGCCTCCGCCTCAGGACTCACTGGAGGGTCAGCCTGGGACTGAAGACGTTCAGCAGCAGTGTGTTCAGCTTCTCTGTTCGGGTTTTGGTTGTTCGACAGCTACAGCCTCACACAGGGAAGCTCTCCAGCAATGGAGCAACTCAACCCCCTTGTCCCACAAAAACGTGTCTGGCAGACAACCGAGCCGTCAAGGGGTATTAATGAGGACTTCGTGTGTTATTTGCTTTCCACAATGCTCTGAACCCCTACTGTCCTTAGAATCAAGTGTGGTCACAAAGGGTCAAAATGTATCTCTCACGTGCTCCACCATGAAAACAAACAGGAACATCAGGAACTATTCTTTGTTTCTGAATAAGGAAGTCTTGAAAACCAAGACAAAAAGAATGGGTTTGTGGTTTTCAACTAAAGTATCTCAGAAACTCATGACTTGGGACCGGATATATGTAAAATTGAATTTGACAAGGGCTCGTTACACACACAGACACATACAAAGTCAAATACAGTCATGCACTCAGTTTCACCTTTGCAGGTAAGTAAAGCCCTTGCTCTCTGGAGTCCCTGCAGTGGTGGGATCTTTTCATTGCCCCCTCGGGCCCTCCACGTCCCTTAGGAGCACCCACTCAAGGGCCTGAGAAGTGTGTCCCCAAGAGACTGATTCCTAATAACTCAATTGTTGCTGTCTCTCTCAAAGTTATTTATTCCTTTGTTTCTATTTTTCAAATGTACTAGTTCAGATAATGACTTACTGATTTGTCTTAGACAAAATTTTACTCCATGTGTAAGCAAAAATATCTTTTTCTCTGAAGAGTTACGAAGCCTCGGAAGTAGGTTGGACCCTGTGTGAAAGCCCTGGACCCTTCCCAACCATCTTCTCTTCACAAATGAACAGACTAAGCACCTATAAGTCACTACATCTCCTGCCCAACCCAACTACAACTGATTACTTCTGTGATTTTCTGTCCTTTCCTTTCTCACTCACTCATTTCCGCTGAGTCAGAGCTAAGAGATGACCCCCCCACCGTGCTCTCCCACTGTGAACTGCACAAAGGGAGACTGCCCATTTTTATCCCAAAGACTAAGTGCTGGATTTGAACTGCCTGCCTTCGGGTTGACAGTGCAACTCCTTACCCATGAGACTACCAGAATCAGATGATTAAACAACTTCAGCTCTGATGTTGTTGTTAGGTGCCGTCTAGCCAAGTAGAATCATAAAGATCCAACCTTGCCTTATCCTGCACCACCCTGTTTTTATAAGTTTTCAGACACGATTATGTTCCAAGAAACCAAATTCTGCCATTTAGTTGGTTCTGACTCATAAAGACCCTCCATTGGGTTGTGAGGTTATAATCTGTATGAGAGGAAATGGCCCATCATTCTTTTGGGGAGGAGCTGGTGGATTTGAATTGCCAAACCTTTGATTGGCAGTCTGATATTAACATTATATTACCAGGACCCCTCCTTGAAGGTAAGTGATGGATTTGTGTCTTTTGTCTCAATTCATCAAATGGGCCTTTTCTGGATGGTGGTCTGACTGGTTCACATTCAGCAGCAGAACATCAAGGCCCCACTGCGGGTCAGAGGTCAGCTCCCAGCAGGCCAGGGCCCAGCTGTCAGCGCTAATTTTCTCTCTCTCAGTACTGACATGCACGGATGCAAGAAAATGCACATACTGGTCAACCCAGCTATGCAGGCGCTGGAGCCTCACACAGGGAAGACCCCCAACAATGAATGGCACACCCCAACCACCTTGACCCATAAAATGGGCCTGGAAGACCACTGGGTCGTCACCAAGGAATATTAACGAGGACTTCTTCATCTTTTGTTGTTTGTTTTCCAGAATGTCCTTCACTCAGTCTGTCCACTCCAACCAGTGTAGTTACAAAGGGTCAAAAGGTATCTCTGATTTGCTCCTTCAAGAAAAAACCTTGGACAGGACAGACATACTCTTTGTTTCTGGGTAAGAAACTCTTGGAAACTAAAGAATCCATGATTTTTAATCTAAGCATTTCAGGAGCCCAAGATCTAGGACCTTACAAATGTAAAGTCAGCGAACCCAACTGCTCACGGTACAGTCAGGAGTTCACCTTCAGGTTCGCAGGTGAGTAGAACACTTGGTATTTGAACTTTTGGTATAAGATCTTTTTCACTAGGGCTCTCTCTGTATGTCTTGGGAACACTCACTCCCTTCTGTTCTCTTTGTAAAAATGGGTTTTGACTGGTTTTCATTAAACTGTTCATGTATTTTGTTCACAAGTTCATTGTATACCTTTTGTTTTAAAAGATTAAGTAAAATTGATTAACATAATTAGTCACAACATCTGATCAGTCCCTGATTACAGAGTGTCTTTCCCTTCACCAAACTCAAATAGTGACTATCTTTTCTCCTCTTTCTAACCCTTCTCATTCCTGACAACCAACCAAAAAGGATTCTATCTTTGTGTCAACTTTTTCTTAGTGTTTTATAGTAGTGATCTTAGAACATCATTGACTTTTTGCAACTCATTTCTATCCCTTGGGAAACTAGTGGCATAGTTGATGGCATGTGGTGCAGCTAATCCATTGGCTGTGGGTCTCCTCTATTCAAATCCACCAGGAGCCTCTGAGGGAGAAAGATGGACAATCTCCTCCCATTGTGTTTCATGGCCTCAGAAACCCAATGGAGGATGGCTGTGAGTTGAAAGCATTTGGTTATGTCATGCAGCATTATTTCTCCTTTCTTATTCCATGTTATAGAATGTTTCAGGAAAGCATTATCATTTTTTGGTGTTGCATAGTATTCCATTGTGTTAGTGTACCACAATTTCTGTAGTCATTTATGTTTCATCTCTTTGTAAGTAGTGTGGCGATAAACACAGGTGTGCATATATCAGTTTGTGTCACAATCTTAATTCCTTTCGGATATACACACCTAACCATGTTGTTGTTGTTGTTATGTGCCATCGAGTCGCCTGCGACTCATAGCAACCCTATGTACAACAGCCCTAAACTCCGCTCTGTCCTGTGCCAATCGCACTGTCTCTGACACTCCCAACCCAATTATCCCA
>NW_006399798.1:17398421-17400408 GCF_000299155.1 Elephantulus edwardii | reverse complement strand
AGTCAATGAAACACAGATAGACATTCCTCTGGTATTCCCTGCTTTCAGCCAAGATCCATCTAACATCAGCTACAATATCTCTAGTACCACGACCTAGTCACCTAACCATAGGATGGCTAAATCAAATAGTATTTAAGTTTTCAACATTTTAAGGCAGTGCCTTACAATTCTTTTCCATAATGATTGCACCATTTTACATTCTCACCAGCAGTGTAAGAGAGCTCCAGTCTCTCTTACATGCTACATCCTAGCATTTGTTGTTTATTGTGAGGGTAAGAGGATCTATCATTGCTTTGATTTGTATCTCGCTAAGGGAGCTCTGGTAGCCTAGTGGTGAGAAGCTGCCCTGTAATCCTGAAAGCAGCGGTTCAAGGTCACTAGCTGCTCTGCAGGAGAAAATTGGGCAACCTCCTCCTGAACGATTAACTGCCTTTTAAACCTGCCTGAAGGTCAGCTATGGGTCAGTTCCAACACTACAATAAACAACAATAAAGAATACTGCCATTTGAAATATGTTCCCATCAATTCCTGGGGCCTCACTTTGGGAAGAAGTTTAACTGCCCTTTCATAAAAACTTAACAGTTCAATGCCATCAGATGAGAATATTACATGGTTAAGTTGATCAACGAATGCTGTCTCTTCCAGGTAGAGACGATTCTCCTCTCTGGCTGCAGCTACTATTTCCAGGGTTTTTACTGACGCTAAAAGCAATAGCCCTGATTGTGGTATACTGGCTACTGAGAAAACAAAGCAAGTAAGTTCTTTAAGCACTTGTCCATTCTACCCATCCCTGGGAGTGGTAGATACCGATAGCAGGGGGAGCAGTGGAGACAAAGGGGAAGAAAGGTGACTCAGAAATGGGATGAGAGAGAAGAAAGGGGGAAGATGGGTAAGGTGTGGGTAGATAATGCAGACTTCAACTGTCACATATTCTCCCAGCCAACTCAAACTCACAACTCATTGTGGTGAGACCAAGCCAATGCATCGCTGACCCGCCAGTGAGCTTTAAGAGGCAGGACATTGTCCATCTTCCTCCTTTGAAGTAGCCTGAAGTTCTCCATTGGAACCAGGGCACCTCCTTGCTTATAGGCCACCAGCTCCCTCTGCTGGTCAAAGTTCTTTCTTGTTTCGACGGCTTCACAGGCCTCTGACTTGTGCAGTCACACAGTTCCCTGGTTTAATGCTGTGCCGTCATCAACTTGAAGTTCTCCATCATTATTTTTATTAAGAAGAGTTCTTGCTTAAGGGAGCTCTGGTGGCCTAGTGGCAAGACGCTGCACTGCAATCCCAGAGGTACGCGGTTCAAATCCACGAGATGCTCTGCTGGAGAAGGAGGGGGCAATCTCCTCCTGTACCAGTCAGATCTGATTTGACGGTACACGTAAAAATAATACAGTTTAAAAAAAAATAGAAGGGTTCTTGCCATCCCACTTAGCACCAGCAATGGAATGCTGGTTGCCATCCGTCCAGTGAGAATTCCCATTTCCAAGGGGAGGCTTCTGAGGGTCCTTATCCTGAGCTAGTCTTGAAAGTGACTCCATAAGAGAAAAAATGGACCATCTCTCAGGAGATTTACAGCCTCCTGAAAACCCACCGGAGGATGAGCTGTGAGTCAGTGCTGACTTGATGGCAATGAGTTTGTAGTAAGAGTCTGAGAGTAGAGTTTGAGATAAGGCCTTCTGTGTAAATCGTTTATGTGGTAGGTGACTGCAGGCAACAGCAGTTAAGAGACCGGAGAAAAAAGCCTATTGGTTCTGTGCGCAGCACACTTGATTCTGACTCAGAAAGAGGTTGGAGGACAGAGCAGAACTGCCCCACAGGCTCTCCTCGACTAGGACTTTATGGGAGCCAGCCTGGGAGGAGATTGCTCTTCTCCCCCACCCCTGCTCTTTCTCCCTCCCTCTATCTCTCAGCAGCTAGTGGATTCAAACCACCTGCTTCTGGGTTGGCAGCACAACTCTTTTTTTTTTTTAATTATATTTTATTA
>NW_006399798.1:17357275-17395636 GCF_000299155.1 Elephantulus edwardii | reverse complement strand
AGTGCTTTAATCATGAAAGGGTGTTGGATTTTATCAAAGGCTTTTTCTGCATCAGTTGATAGGACCATATGGTTCTTGTTCTTTGCCTTGTTGATAGCACAACTCTTTAACACTAAGCCACCAAAACTCCCTGGAAAAACCTCCACAAAGGTGTATTAGTGAGCTGGACCAAGCTGTGGACAACTACCTACTGATACTACCGCAAATTTCTGAGAAGTTGTCCAGGAGGAAAGAGAGGAGGGAGAAGAATGCATCCACTGGCTTCCATCTCCCATTGGTTGAGGCTTGTCCCATCCCAAACAAACCCATTGCCATCAAATCATTTCCAACTTGTGGAACAGAGTCCTAGAGGACCGAGTAGAACTGCCTCATGGGATTTTTTTTTTATTTTTTTCTTTTTTTATTGATGATTTTTTAATGCAACATGTATATTTTTTACAGCATATTCTTTCCACTTAATTTTCCCCATTCATTGTTGCGTATTTTCCTCCTTGCCCACCCTTCTCCCCACCAGTTCGTTTTTCTCTTTGAAAAGAAAAAAAAGGTGGCCTAGTGGCAAGAAGCTGCACTGCAATCCCAGAGATATGTGGTTCAAATCCACCAGATGCTCTGCCGCAGAAGGAGGGGCCATTTCCTCCTGTACCAGTCAGATCCGATATGATGGTACACACACACACAAACAAAATAATAAAACTTTAAAAAAATAGAAGAAAAAAAAATAATATTTCATTGTTATACAATTCCTCCTCTAAGTCCACAGTCCACTTTACTACAGCTTTCAACAACCTTGCTAAACCTTTTCCAATTTCAGTAATTTATCTGTATAGTTCATGGTAATGGAGACCAGAAAACTACTGTGGTTACAGGTCGCATGGCTGTCTTGGTCACATACCCTCACACGCAGACTGAGGGCCCTAGACAATGGGGAGACATTGCAGCTCAGTCATACCCACCTTGGCTGTTCTTGCCAACCCAGCCACACACGTGCAACCAGGAGAAGATAGACCACATCTGTACACTAGGGTGAATGTAATAATCCAAACAAAGGGAGGGGCCGTGTAAGGTTTGAAACCACACAACAATGTTACTCTAACTTGTAGAAGTGGACGGTCGTTCTCTCTCTCACTGCTGTCCGTCAGTTCTGACTGACTGCCATCGAGCTCCTGAGGCAGGCCGTCTATCATGATGGGAGAAGACTGCCCATCCTTCGCCTGCAGACTCACTGGCGGGCTCCAACCACTAGGAACCATGGGGTTAGCAGAGCGGATGCCTGTGGACTTTGCCACCACAAGACAAAGGGAACAATGGAGTGGAAGGGACTCCAGCTATAACATAGCTATATAGGTGAATGTACTGTCTGATAGTCAATATTTCAAATAGTGAGGGAAATATGGATTATTTAAGATATTATTTGAAAAAAACCTGAGGAATATATTGAAATAGTGTAATGAGTCTCTAGCTTCATAACAAAATTAAGCCAGATGTTGTTGTTGTTATGTGTTGTCAAGTCACCTGAGACGTGTAGCTACCCTGTGCAAAATAGCTCTGAAATCTACCCTATCCTGAACCAGCACCCTGTCTCTGACACACCCACACCCATTATCTCAGGCACTGTGTCAATGCATCTCACCCATGGTCTTCCTCTCCTATGCTGACCTTCCACCCTTCCAGGCATGAGGTCCCTAGTCCAAGTCCAAGGACTTGTCCCCCCTGGCAACATGCCCAAAGTGTGTGAGACAGAGCTTCAAAATCCAAGGAGCAGAGTGGTTTCACCCTCTCCAGGACAGATCTGCTGTTTTAGCAGTCCACGGTATGTTCAGTACTCTTCTCCAGCACCACAGCTGAAAGGCATCAATTCTTCTGTCATCCTCATTCACTGTCCAGCTTTCTGATGTGTAGCAAGTAATTGCAAAGACCATGTGTGCTGGTGGCCTAGTGCTAAGAATCTGTGCCGCAATCCTGAAGACATGCAGTTTGAATCCACCAGCTTCTCCTTGAGAGAAGGATGGGCAATCTCTTCCCGTGTGATTACTTTCCTCTGAAAACCAACTGGAGGCTCAGCTATGGATCAAGTCTGACTCAACAGTACACACCACCACCAGTGACTCAAAGGTTTACAAGTATGTTGAAGAGCAGGTAGAATGTTCAAGAAAGCAGAGAACCTCATATTGTACAGTAATGTGAACACAGACACAATTTGTTCTTCTGGAAATTCTTCACATGAACAACATAGTTCAGTCGTTGTGGCTTTACGCTTTTGTCCCACGTACTCCAGGAACCTCCAGTGTGACAGCACCATAGCGCCAGTCAAGATTTGTGGACAGGAACAACAAACCTGCTGGATATATCACTTTAAAAGAAAGGAGAAAACTGGTTTCTCATATTTTCAGAACCTTAAAATAAGATCATTGTTCTCACATAAAAACTAAATCTTTCACTTCACAGAGTCCTATGTAGTCAACTTCAGTTCAACAGGATCCTAAACCAGTCACAGTCTACTAGAGTTATCTGGTTTTAGACAAAATTCTAGACATCTCAGTTCAGTCAATGTTATAATCATCACAAGTCTTTTCCTAAATCCAATATAGTCTATATTTAACAAAATACTTTGGTCAAAGGGAGCTCTGGTGGTCTAGTGGCAAGAAGCTGCACTGCAATCCCAGAGGTAAGCAGTTCAAATCCACCAGATGCTCTGCTGGAGAAGGAGGGACAATCTCCTCCTGTACCAGTTAGATCTGATTTGAATGGTACATGTACAAAAAAATAATAAAATAAAATAAAAAACACTTTGGTCAAGTGTGCAAAGCAGAAGGTTATTTGCAGACAACAAACTTAAAAAGGACTCTGGTTAACTTACAATATTATTTCTCATAGCTTGAACTTAATAGGATTTTTTAAATTTTTTTTTCTTGTTGTGTACCATCAAATGGGATCTAACTGGCACAGGAAGTGATTGCCCCTCCTTCTCCAGTAGAGCATCTGGTGGTTTCGAACCGTGTACCTGTGGGATTGAAACACAGCTTCTTGCCAGTAGGCCACCAGAGCTCCCAAACTTAATAGGAATTTTTAAGCACCTGAATTTTGTTGTGTAGATGAGTGGAATAATTGTGGGGTTTTAGTTAACCCGTTTAGTTTATATTGCTTGGTTCAAAAGTGACAATACTATGATCAAATTACCAGTTAAAATAATTAAAATCACAGCAGAATATTATGTGCTTATTATCTAATATTGAGAAAAACTGCAAGAAGAGAATTTGAACTTGAGAGTCAGTTAACTTTCTTAATTTCATAATAAAATATAATAAGTTCATGTATATAAACATAATTATGGCTATAGTTGTTGTTTTTGTTGTTATGTGCCATCAAGCTGCCTGGGACTCCTAGTGTCCAGATGTACATAGGTCTGAGCTCTGCTCTATCCGGAGCCAGTCTCACTGTCTCTGACACATTCCCCCTCATCACCCCAGTTACTGTGTCAATCCTTCTTATCCAGGGTCTTCCTCTGCTGTGCTGTCCCTGCACCATTACAAGCATGATGCCCTTCTCCAAGGACTGGTTCCTTCTGGCCATGCACCAGAGTATGTGAGACAGAACTTCAAAATCCTTGCCTCCAAGGAGCAGCCAGCCTGGTTTCACCCTTTTCAGGACAAACCCGTTTGTTCTCTCGGTGGTTCATGGTATGATCAAAACTCTTCTCCAAGACCAAAACTCAAAGGCATCAATTCATCTTCTGTCATTCCTAGTTGTTGTCTAGCTCTCTGATGCATAAATCAGGAGCACCTTAGTCTCCAGACTGATATTGTTGCTCTTTAGCACTTTGGAGAGGTTCCTTCTTGATTGCTGGTGCCAAGAGTGTGGATTGTGGAGCTGAGCAAGCCGAACATGTTAACAACCTCGATCTCTTCTCCCTCTATCATGATGCTGCCAATTGTCCCATTGTTGAGAATCTTTGTCTTCTTGATGTTGAGCTTCAATCCATACTGAAGACTACAGTCCTTGACTTTCTTCAGCAAACACTTCAGGTCCTCCTCAATTATGGCTATAGAAAAACATATCATTTTCTTATTTGTGATTATGTGCTGTCAAGTAGAACTGAACCATACCCAACCCTCCTGCAGGTTTTCAGAGGCTGAAAAGATGGTACAGTGCCTCTGCTGGCCCTGACGATGCTCTTGAGAGTGTCAGCCAAGGACGTTCATGTGCACTGTGCAGACACGGAAATATGGCAGAAAGAGGGAAGAGTGAATGCCACCTTTTTCTATTTCAAACCACGCAGTATTCTCGTGTTCTGTTCAGACAACTGGCACTGGATTCACAGGAGCACAATGACGTGTTCTGGGATTCTCGTTCTTCTCAATGTTATCTCTGGATACAGGGAGGTTTATCTCCCCCGCCCCCCTAGAGCAGAACTCAGGAATACAGAAGAGAATGAAGTCAAACCTCTCAAGCTTTAAGAAGCACAGATGTCAATGTGAAGCCTTTTGCAACTAGGGATGCTGGAATTCCAAGAACAGACGGAAAGGGAAGTAAGCCAGGCACACTCACTTTGGTAAAAATGGTAAAACATTTCAGAAAGGAAACAGTTTTCAGGGTTTTATCCTCAATTAGGGATTTCCTAGAAGAGGTACTAATATGTTCGGACTTCCAAGATTAACTTGGTAAATTAAATAGAGGTGAAAAGGCAGAAATATAACATACCAAAAATTAAATATCTATTTTGAGATAAAAACTTTGATTGTCAAGTAAATAATATATAGATGAATTTTTGTTTGAAGACACAAGGAGGGGGAAAAATAATTTTAAAGTCATTTAAATGTATTGAACCCTGGCATTTGTATTGACCAAATGGCTTCTGTAAAGTTCTACAGAAGGACAAACTAATCAATGGATTAAATGTAACACTCTGAAGATTATTTTGCTAATTAGAAACTTAAGATAATGGAAATATTGGCTATATAAAAACTTCAGGTAACACTAAAAAGCTAGAAGAGATCTGAATTCTTTAATTGTTATTTTGCCTGGGGCCTGAGGATTAGTCACCACGAACAGTAACAAGGCAGAAAGAGGAATTTTCTGTTTATGGAGACTGCATGTGACACTTTCAGGAAGCTCACGGGCTAAGTCCACAGCAGAGCCTCACACCAAGTCATCATCCCACACAACAAGCCGTGTCTCAAAAGACCACTCCATCCGCCCTACAGATGAGCAGACGTGATTAGAACTGTTTAACCAGCAAATCACATGAAATGTGAATTCTTTCACTTAGTAAGTACTTTTGTAATATAGTTTGGTTTTCTAAAACATGAAAGAGAAATAATAAACTGTTTATGTGTTGAGTTATATACGTATTTCTATTACTCTGACGCTTAGTAAATATCTACACCACCATCCTTTACATCCTCATGGTAGTTTTATGATGATAAACACTCATAATAAGTATACTGCCCGTAATATGAGACACTTGACAGCCATTTATGAATACGGTGGATTACAAAGACAAGCATTGGCCTGATTTTGATGCAAGGAATGCTCTAAGAATATATCACACACAGACTAGTGTCTTATTTGTTTTTCTTGTGTACCATCGAGTCAGATACGATCCAACATGCACAGGAAGAGATTGCCCATCCTTCTCCAGCGGAGCATCTGGTGGATTTGAACCAAGCATCTTCAGGACTGCAGCTCACTTCTTGTCTCTAGGCCACCAGAGCTCCCTCTAGTATCTTTTTTAATTGGAGACTTTCTCTCGGAGGTGTTCAGTAACCTCAGGCAAATCCTTGCCCTTTCCCAAGCTTCACTGAAGCCTCCTGCCAGTGTTCGTAACAGCATGAATTGCACTTTGCCTGGTTTCAGTGGCTGTCTTTGTGTCACTGGGGCATCTGTCACCTTCCTGCCCCAGCTGAGGGTTTCAACTACAGAAGTGATTCAGACACATCAGCCTTGGGTGGGAAGTCCAGAACTCCCTGGCATGGTGACTCTCTGCAACTCAGCTTTACTCTCGTCCCAGGCAGTGGTGGACAAGATGCAGGTGGAAAGGACCCCAGTCATCCACACTCACTTCTTCTTAGCAGAAATCCTGCCACTGTGGCCACTGAGTAGACTCATACATGGTTCGCAATAAAACGTTAATAGATCGAGCCAGAATGTTTTTCTTTACTTAGTTCCAAGCTGAAGTCCATCCCTGCTTGGCCTTGCAGTTTATGGGTAAAGGCTAACTTCCATTCAAGCTTTCACCAATAATAACGATAATAAAATCCTCAAATTTGTTGCTGTCCAGTCAGAACTGATTCACAACTGATCCTCCAGGAGACTTTCAAAGACTGTAAATCATAGGAAAACAGATTGTCCATCTTTCTTCATGGAGCAGCTGGTGGATTTGAACCATCGGCTTTAGGCTGACAGTGCAAATCCTTATCCACTAGGCCACGGGTAACAATGATGATATTTACTCGTTGTCTTCAGAAAGAGCAATGAACAGTGAGCTTCCTTCCTGTAACTCCTGAGCCGGTCATCTTCAGGATGGTGGTGAGCACCGGTCAGCATGGCCGGGACATGACCACCCCCAAGACCACTCAAGGAGAACAAAGATGTGCTCGGTGTCCTTCCTTAGGAAAACCTCTCCTCCACTTCCAGATGGAGAGGAAGAATTAGGATGCTCATTCCTCCTGCTTCCTGTCCCCCAGGATATAATAAAGGTCTCACTACTCATATCACACTTGTCTACGAGACTGGTGACTGGCTTTCTGTAGCCGATGACAGACCCGTGGTTTGCGGTGACAGCACAGAGAGACGTGTCACCGCAGATTACACCTGGGATGCTTGCCTGGCCCATCCCCCTCTCCCCCGGCACTACTATAATAGGAACGACGTTGCCACCAATACTGCAGTATGAAGATCACTGTGAACTACTGAGTAGAAGAGTAGGTGTCTCAGAAGCAACTTGTATTCCGAAGAGGAGAGAGGTTTTTCTGACTTCAGAGTGAAATATGAAGATCGCCCATTTCCAGAGTGGTGGTCTTACAGGGTGGAAGTGGGGGCGGTGGTGACAGCAGCCCTGGGCTCTGCTCAGTACCCCAGGGCCTGACCTGGACCAGGAGTGGGATCAAGCATGTCAGCACCAGAGGCTGTCATCTGCATGTCCTGAGTGCTCAACAAGTGGAAGCGGTGAGATCTCTAGAAGAACTCACACTTCGGCAAAAGCCTGAAACTGGGACCTGCAGGGCCTGAGGCAGCACGAAGCAGTAAGCCAACTGCCTTCATATTATGTTTTGCGGGCCTCAATGAAATGGATTTGCAGAGTAGCGGCCTGCAGCAATGGCCTTGGGCACAGCAGCCATTGTGAGGACAACACAGGGTGAGGGGATGACTTCATGACATCTAACAACAATAACAACAATAGCAAGGAAGAGTAATAACAAGCAGGTGATATTTACTACCTGAGACCAAACCAAATTGCCATTAAACTCCTTTCCATAGAAGCTGAGTCAAGGTGGCTTTATGCAAAGGCAGGCTACTCATCACAGCCAAATCCACTGTTCTCCAGTTGATACCAATTCACTGCAATCCTGCATCAGGTGTCTGAGGCAGGAAATCTTACACAAGGAGATTTCTCATCTTTGTGCCCTGGAGAGGCTGGTGGATTTGAACAGCCAACCTTTCAGCAGCCCAAAAAGTAACAAAGTATGTCCCCAGGGCCTCCCTCTCTCTTCCTTTCCCCCCACTGTTCAACTTCCACTCAGTTCGAGTCACGGGCAACCAGCCACATCACTCTCTCCTTACAGGAAGTCGGGGAGGAACCAGCCTGAGGTCTATTGAACCAAGCAGTCAGGCTGCGCAAAACTTGCCCAGATCTTCAATTTCTTTAACTTGCTGAAGAAAGGAGGAAGTTCTCTCTGACTCACCCCTCCCCTGCAGCTCGGCCTGCATGAAGGGAATGTGGGGCCACTTGATCAAACCGGTCTCTTGGGGCACTTTGTCCTCTGGAGACACCTGTGGGAACCACTTACCATTTTCAGCCTCAAATCTCCAAGCCGAAAGGTCATGTGGAAAAATAATTGTCTCGTGTTCCTTTTCTCTCTTTCTATCCAAAAAGCTGTATTGGACAATGGGACAGAGAGGAAAAAAGATGGTGAGTTTCGTTTACCTCCTTCTTCCTAAAAATGTGTACTGAGTTTATGAGAAACCATCCATTAAGATGTTTCTCTCTGCTTTTTAAACAGCCAAACAGTAAAACCTTTTCAATGCTTTAAAGTGGAATCGTTTGGGGGCGGGGAGGAAGAATAAAATGGAATCGTTTACGGAGGGAGTAGGAGCAAACTCTTGGGAATCAGAGACAAAATATTTAGGGTGTTTTTACAATGAAAATCTTCTTACTTGATTGTTTTTTAAATCAGAAATCCAACACACAATCACCGTAAAATAATTCAAGCAACATTGGGAAAATGCTGGGAGGTAGTTTCTCAACAGAGCTAGACCGCATTGGTCCACATCCTGTTTCTACTGGGGCGTGATGCATCCATTCCTAACTTACTTTCTTCAGATAAGTGGGAATATAAAGGACCACCTCAGAGCTTGGTTTTGAAGACTGAATGAGATGACTCAGGTTCCTCAGAGCGGTACCTGGTGTACAGTGAGCCTTACACAGACAGTAGCCGAGACTGCTGTTTTTACCATGAAAAGTGTGACAGTCCTATGTCCCTGCCTCCAATTGTCAACTCTCCCTCACTTCCAGTGGCAACTACTCTTGATAGTCATTGTCTATGAAAAAAATCATCTCCTCTGTGACTTTTTAAAACATGTACATAACTGAAGAACACATCACCGGCCCCTTTCTCAGCAATACATGTAGACGGAGCCCATTCTTTTGAACACTTGCATGACATCACATTAACTTATTTAGCCATCCACTTATTGACTTTGCCCTTTTGGTTGTAATATAAACAAGACAATAAAAATATCCTTATACATTCATAAAAAAATGGTGCTGGTAAATCTGGACATCTACCTGCAGAAAACAGAAATAAGATCGGTATCTCACACCATACATAAAAATCAACCCAAGGTGGGTCAGATCTCATGGGCATTGATTACATCAAGAAAAGGGACATTTTGGAAAAACATAGTGATTTCTGTGTTTACCCTGATGAGGTTATCAGTACTGTTGTAAGGTTTTGGGTTTCATTATGTTGATGTGGGATCCACACTGGAAGCTTTGGTCTCACACCTTCATCAGTAAGTGCTTGAAGTCATCTTTGTTCTCAGCAGGCATGGTTATGTCTACCATGCACTCCAGCTTAGTAATATTCCTTTAATTCTGATGATGCAAGTAGTCCTATTTTTTAAAATTCAGCTTAATTTCTTTTTGTTCTTGTTGTATGAATCACCTTTCCTGTTGTTGTTATGTGTTATTGAGTGCACTGGAACTCATAGTGAATGATCTTAACATACAATAGCTCTGAGCTCTGCTCTATCCTGAGGCAAACTCGCTGCCTCAAACACACCCACCCCTATTACCCCAGTCACTGTGTCAATCTATCTCATCCAGGGTCTTCCTCTTCTGTGCTGTGCCTCCATCAAACATGATGTCCTTCTACAAGGACTCGTCCTTCCTGGCAACATGTCCAAAGTATGCGAGACAGAGCTTCAAAACCCTTGCTTCCAAAAAGAAATTTGGTTTCACTCTCCAGGACAGGCCTCTTTGTTCTCTTGGTGGTCCATTGTATGTTCAATACTCTTCTCCCACAACACAACCCAAAGGCATCAATTGCTATTCTGCCATCCTTAGTCATTGTCTCTCCTATGTATAGCAAGTAATTGCAAAAAACATGGGCCTTTGTCAGGCTACCTTCATCTCTAGCCTGACATCTCTCTCCCACTCTCTAGATAGGTCCCTGACAGCAGATTTTCCTAATGCAATTAATTTTCCTGATTGCTGGTGCCAAGAGTGTTGACTGTGGAACCGAGCAAGCTCAGATTGTTAACAACCTCAATCCCTTCTCCATCTATCATGGTGCTGGCAATTGGCCCAGTGCTGAGAATCCTTGTTTTATTGATGTTGAGCTTGAATCCTTATTGAAGACTGCAGTCCTTAACCTTCAAGCAGACACAGCAAAATACTCGTTAAACAGTTTCTACATCTAAGTATAGTGGCATTTAACTCATTGATCAGGTGTGTGACCATTGTTTGTCTCCTTTCTGGGACTGTTCTTCCCAAGTAACATAAACTCTCTTCGTAAATCTTTGAAAAGGTCTGCATTCTATCGGGTCATGTTTGGAAGCACTAATATGAATATCATCCAGTTAGCTGACCTTCCAGAGTTCTGGCACAGATTGTTGAAACACTTCAACTGATGATATACCATCCATTGCTAGGACCTTCTTTATATCAACGCCTCAGAGTAGTTTGAACTTCTTCCTTCAATACCATCAGGTTTCTCAGGGAGTGATCAGTCCTGACAGCAACTGCTGTATTTGTCCTTCATCTGTAACTTAGCGGTGAGTTCCTTGCACATCTGTTCAGCTGTCTGTGGCTGTGTCCTCTTTTTCAGTACTGCCATTCTCTGTAAGAATGAAATAAAAAGCAGCCCGGGATTCCCTTCAAAACAGTGGAAAAGTCAATGACAAGTTAATGACTGTTAAAGTTGGGTGGTGATCTCAGTGGAGGGCACAAGCTGGATTCACTACTATTAGATATGAAATTTTCCAAAATAATCTATGTAGCAAGATGGACCAAACAAGTCTGATCGTGGACTCAGAACACTGTGGAAATGATAAAATCAGCCTAATCTGCTTTAACAGGATCCTCTCCAGGTCTGAGTAGCAAGAGGGAGACAGGTACACAGGAATGTCCTGGCCAGGCTCCCACCTCACTGCTGTGAGGGGCCTCTGAGGCTATGTCACGGCTAGCCTCACTCTGCAGGACAGCAGAGCCTCACACAGCAAAGTTCCCCGGTAATGGTGTCCCTACCACCCCAACCCACAAAACCCACAAATACGTGTCTGACAGACCACCAAGTTAGCAAGGAGTGTTAATGAGGACTTCATGTGTTGTTTCTTTTCCAGAATGCCCTGTACCCCAATTGTCCGTAGAATCCAGCGTGGTCACAAAGGGCCAAAATGTATCTCTCGTGTGCTTCGTCAAGAAAACAAGCTGGATAATCAGCAACTATTCTTTGTTTCTGCGTAAGGAACGCTTGGAAACAGTAGACAATAAGAATGGGTCTGTGGTTTTTAACCAAAGCATCTCAGAAACTCATGATCTGGGGCCCTACAAGTGTAAAATTGAATTTGACAAGTGCTCATCAAAAACATTCAAATACAGTCATCCGGTCAATTTCACATTTGCAGGTAAGTAAAGCCCTTGCTCTCTGGAGTCCTGTAGTAGGTGGGGTCTTTTCGTTGCCCCCTCGGGCCCTCCACGTCCCTTAGGAGCACCCACTCAAGGGCCTGAGAAGTGTGTCCCCAAGAGAATGATTCCTAATAACTCAACTGTTGCTGTCTCTCTCAAAGTTATTTATTCTTTTGTTACTATTTTTTAAATGTACTATATCAGATAATGACGTAATGATTTGCCTTAGACAAAATTTTACTGCATGTGTTAGCAAAACTATCTTTTTCTCTGAAGCCTTACGATGCCTTGGAAGTAGTGTTGAACCCCATGGAAGGAAAGGCCCCAGACGAAGTATCAGTCAGTACATCTTCTACCTGACAACAACTGATTACTTCTGCAATTTTCTCTCCCTTAAGTTAAATGAGTAAATGACTTCAGCTCCCCTTCCTGAACTACTGTAAAATCTCCCCACAACCTGCCATCCTCGGAAGGGCAGCATCATTGCTTAAGTTTCCTGGGTTCAAGCTTCCTGTAATTTGTTCGAGCAATTACATATTGTAGGATTGGTTGTTATTTACCTTTTTACTACATATAAAGCTGGCACAGATGGAAATACAGGCTCCATCCAGTGTGTAGCTGGAAGAAGCTTGGCCTTAGAAGAATTAAAACTAGCAATCAGTTGCTATGCGTCAGAGAGCTGGGCAATGACTAGAGAGGATAGAAGGCGAATTGACGCCTTTGAGCTGTGGTGCTGGAGAAGAGTACTGAATACACCATAGACTGCTAAGAAAAAACAGGTTCGTCCTGGAGAGGGTGAAACCAGGCTGCTCCTTGGAGGCAGGGATTCTGAAGCTTTGTCTGACATACTTCGGACATGTTGCAAGGAGGGACCAGTCCTTGGAGAAGGACGTCATGCTTGGGAGGGTAGAGGGACAGCGCAGTGGAGGAAGAGTCTCTATGAGATGGATTGATTCAATGACTGGGGTAATCGGGGTAGATGTGTCAGAGACAGTGAGAATGGCACAGGCTACAGCAGGGTTTAGGGCTGTTGTACATAGGGTCACTACGAGTCGCAGGCAACTTGACAGCACATAACAACAAACAACAACAGACCCACAATGACAGACTAAGACACAGTAAGCACAAATGTAGTCTTGTTCTTAAATTAGGTTGAAAATGGCTGCAAACTCAAAATGACAAATGCAGCTATCCTCTGATCTAAGACCTCCTCTCTAGAACTTTTTCTGCAGGCAGACCTAACATGAACAAAATAATATATGTGCACCATTATTTGTTATAAAACTTCTTTTAAGAAATGTAAAACTATAGACAACGAAACATTTGTCTATCTAACAGTTCATATGTGCAATTCAATGAGACTAGTTCTATAAATTATGTGGTTCAGATTCCTTTTCCTTTTTAAATTATGAAAATGGGAAAGAAAAACAATTAGAAAAATGGTTTCATATTAGAGACAGATACAGTGAATAAAGATGACAGAAAAAGAATTGATACTTTTGAGATGCGGTGTTGGTGTCCAATGGACAGCCAAGAGAACTGATATGTCTTGGAGGGGTGCAGCTGGAGTTCTACTTGGAGGCAAAAATGATGAGGCTTCGCTGCACATATTTTGGACATGTTGCTGGGAGGTACTATTCCTTGGAGAGGGACATGATGTTGGGAAGGGTGGAGAGTCAACGAAAGAGAAGAAGCCCCTCAACCAGGTGAATTGACACGGTGACTTCTGCAATGGGCTCTTGAATCAGGAAGTGTGAGGATGGCACAGGGCAGGACAGGTTTCAGATCTTTTGTTCATAGGGTCGCTACGAGTCAACTAGACGGCCCCTAACAACAATAACAATTAGAGACAGAAACAAAAAAAGGCTTCATGACACAATACCTACATTACAAAAATAAGTTTGGCTGTTCCAACTGTACAGTTATGTTCACATGAGCAAAGAAGAATCAATCAGAAAAAAAACTTTGAACTAAACAGCAAGAAAAGCAAACTTTTAAAAATGTCTACATTTACCTAGTACTCTTAAAGGGAGCACTGGTTACCAAGTATTAAGAAGCAGAGCTGCAATCCCAAAGGTACTTAATTCAAACCCACTAACTGCTCTGCAGAAGAAAGATGGCCAATCATCAGCTTCTGTGCATTAACTGGCTCTGAAAACCTGCCCGAGGGTTTTCGCTACAGGTCGGTTCTGACCGGGCAGTACACAACAGTACATTTAAAGTGACTGAATATTCTGAATCTTATTACCTTACTGTGTTACTGTACAGCCCACAATAAAAGGTAAAGCTTCCTGCTGCGTTTAAGACTAACTTCTAATCATAAAGCCTCAAAAAACTCCAACACGTTGCTGCTGGGCTGGAGCTGGCTCATAGCTGACCCTGCATGGGGGGAAATTTCATGAGAGGAGATTAGCCACCTTTCTCCCTCAGAACTGCTGGTGGAGTCTAACCATCGGAGAATCGCCAGCCTTGGGTTCCAGCACAGTTAACACCCATGGACTCCGTCACCAGGGAAGAAAAAGGAAAACAAGCTGAAGTGTTTCATTCTCAAGGAGGAGCAAGTTCTTTCTATCAACTAGAAATCAAACTTGAAACCAGTCATTGTCAGGAAGCCCACTGCGGTTAGCCACAAAAGTGTCCCTTTTTTAATCTCCAGGATTATCTCCACTGGTACAACATGCATAAGTGGAAAAAGAAAAGCTGCATATTTTTTTTAAAGCTGCATTTTTGTTTTACTTTGTTTCTGGTTATTTGGATCAAATTTTATCAAACAGCAAAATCCAAAAGCATCAATAAAATAAAAGCAACACTCAAAAGGGCTTATGAAGTTTCCACTAGGCTGCATTAACTTTGACTTTCCTCAGACAGTATTTTAAAACTATTTGTAACTGCTATGATTAATCTACAAACAATTGTTTCAGTACCAAAAACACATACTTTTAAAATAGGACATTACTTTAAAAAAAAAGGGGAGGGGGATGAAACTACTTGTTCTTTTAAAAGTTTTCTTGTTAATTAGTACTTAATAAAAACAGAAAAACACAGTAAAATGGTTCCAAAGCTATATAAACTCAGGAACTGTACCCTGTGGTGATCGAAAAATCAGCTTTGGAGGCTACAGTTTCTTCACAGTGCTGTAATTAAATTTAAAAATGCCCATTCACTACCCTTGCTTTAAAAATACAAAAATTCCCATGTGATTTTACTTTTGACGCATGCACTTTGCACCTCATTGCAGCTTCCCCGCCTTAATACTAAAGAGATAAAAGAAATAAAAGGACCGCTCATCTCTGAGGAGAGTTATCTCTGACAGTGAAACACACAAAAGAAGAAGACATTTCTTTCCTACATGTGCTGTCTTTGTTGCCCGCCAAAATCAGAATTACTCAAACGCCTGGCCCTGAGCCTCCTATTAACTGCACATCATTTTCTCTCAGGGTGAGGCAGCTGGTTAAGAGGAGGCAGTTTGTCTTAGTGAAGAAACTGGTGGGGAAACTTTTTTGGAGAGTCAGGTAATTGGTAAATGAAGATATTTTGAGTGGAAGTCTTGAGAACTTCAAATGGTATACAGTATTTCCATGTGTCTGTCTACACACTGCGTTATACAATACACGAGACGAGTACAACAAGTTCTGTTATGAAGCCTATTACTGCAAGAACAAAACAGCCCTCAGAGGACGAAGGCAGGCCACAGGAGTGGCGAACACACGCGACACTAATACAAACCATCTCACTGTATATGTGTTGGCAACGGGAAACTTCCTGTGGCTGGTTTGTTGTGTTTCTTTGTTGTTTTTTTTAAAATTTTGTTTGTTTGTTTTTTGTTGGGTTTTTTTTTCCCTTTTTCTTCCTGTGGCTGCTTTTTGCATCACTAGAGGCTTGTTCTCTCCATCGCAGAGTTATCACATGCACACACAGGATTGTTCTTGTTGTTGTTGTTGGGTGTCATTGAGTCACAGCCAACTCACAGCTCACCCTCTAGCGGGTCTCAGAGGCTGACTATTCCATGGGAGGAGACTGCTCACCTTCCTCCCATGGAGCAGCTGGTGGATTTGAACTGCTTGCTTTGGGGCCGGCAGTGCAACTCCTTACACACTGTTGTTGTTGTTATGTGTCTTCGCATCGGCTGCAGCTCTTTGTAACCCTGTGAACAATGGACGAGAATCTTGCCCTCTCTTAGGCCATCCTCACCAACTCCGCAAGGCCTGAGCCCATGGTTGCGGTCACCATGTTAATCCATCTGTGGCGGGCCTTTCTCCCTTACACTGACCTTCTACCTCTCCAACGTGATGTCTTTCTCCAACACTCATCCCTCCTAACAACATGCGCAAAGCAGATGACACAGTTTCACCATCCTTGCCTCCGAACCACCCTGGTTGCACTTTCTTCAATACAGACTGTTGTTCTGATAGTCCACAACAGTGCTCTCCAGCACCACAACTCAAAGGCATTTATTCCTCTTCTGCTGTCCTTAGTTGATGTCCAACTTTCAGATGACTAGCAAGCAATCAAGAACACCATGGCTTGGGGGGAGGGGTGGGCAAGGAGAAAAGTTTGACAATGAATGAATGAATGAATGGAAATCCAAAGTCTCTGTAAATCTGCATTAAAATTAATAATAATAATTTAAGAAAAAGTTAACAAAAGTTAAAAAAAGGAACACTATGGCTTTGATTGGGTGCACCTTAGTCTTAAAACTGATGTCATTGCTCTTTAGCACTTTGGGGAGGTCCCTGATAGTAATTAAGTTTTAGTAAAAATATTTTAGTAAAAAATATTTAGTAAAAAAATTTTCCAATTTCTTTTGATTTCTGGACTACTGGTAGGAAAGGTGTTGCTTGTGGATCCAAGTAAGATGAAACTGTTCACAATTCCAATCTTTTCTCTATCATGATGTTGCCTTTTGGTCCAGTGGTGGGGATTTTTGTTTTGCTGGAGAGGGTGAAACTGGGCTACTCCCTGGAGACAAGGATTACGAAGCTTCATCTGATATAACTTGGGCATGTTTCAAGCAGGGACCAGTCCTTGGAGAGGAACATCATATTTGGGAGGGTGAAGGGGCAGCGCAAGAGAGGAAGATGCTTGATGAGATGTATTGATTCAGTGATTGGCGTAATGGGAATAGGTGTGTCAGAGACAGTGAGGTTGGCACAGGATAGAGCAGGGTTTAGGGCTCTTGTATATAGGGTCACTATGAGTCGCAAGCAACTCGACGGCACAAAACAACAACAATATTGAGATGTAAGAAGCTCTGGTACCCAGAGGCAAGAAGCTGTGCCACAATCCCTAAGGCACTCAGTTTGAATCTACCCAGCTGCTCTGCAAGACAAGGATGGACCATCTCCTCTTACGCAATTAACTGGCTGTGAAAACCCACCAGAGGGGGCCAGCTATGGGTCGGTTCCAACTCGATGGTACACAACATCATTGTTGAGATGTAATCGATATTGAAGGCCATGGTCTTTGATCTTGCTTCAAGTCCTCCTTACTTTCAGCAAGCAAGTTCGTGTCATCTGCATAGCACAGGTTGTTGATGAGTCTTCCTCTGGTCCTGATGCCACATTCTTCGTTATAAAGTCCAGGGTCTAGAATGATGGTTCATCATACAGATTGAATAGCGATAGAGAAAGAACACAGTGTGGATGGACAATTTTCTTTCTTTTAAACCACATAATATGTCCTTTCTCTGTTGGGACAACAGCTTCTTGCTTTAGGTCCAGGCTCTAGATTTTATCTAGTAACCCACCAGAACTCCTTTTTTAGGAAGAAGTCTGTTAAAAACCAACATTCTGTGTCCATGGATACATAAAGCTTTTGGTATCAGTGACTAGGAAGGAATGTGGGTCCCTGAAGACACTTTGAAGTCTGTAATAGGAAAAGAAAAGAAAAAGAAACGGAACATTTTTGCCACAGGTTTCAAAGTGACGCAAAGGACTGAGGAAGCTCCCCATGCAAATATGGCAAACCCCCATGATGCAATGCGAAGTTAAAAACAATCGAAGTGTGGACTGGACAGGTATAAACAATCTCCCACCCTCTGTGTAAGGAAGGGAGAGGCAGGAAGGGAAGTTGGCACTTGCTTATTTTTTTACATAAAGAAACACCAACAGGAAACAAGAAAGTCAAACAATCTCTAAGCAGAGGGGATGATGTAGTAAGTGTGATCCTCTTACTTTACCCTGGTGTTTAAGTTATCGACATGTGCATTGTTGTTGTTGAGAACCATCAAGTTGGAACTGACCCACAGCTGACCCTCCAGAGGGTTTTCAGAGGCAGTAAATTTCACAGGAAGAGATTGCCCATTCTTCTCCGACAGAGCAACTGGTAGATTTGAACTGTGTGCCTTTGCAATTGCAGCACACCTTCTTACCACTAGGCCACCATCAGGGAGCTCTCCAAAGTGCTGAAGAGCAAAGATGTCAGTCTAGAGATTAAGGTGCGCCTGATCCAGGACATCATCTTTGCAATTACTTGCTATGCATCAGAGAGCTGGACAGTGATCAAGGATGAGAGAGGAAATGATGCCTTTGATTTGTGGTGCTGGAGAAGATTCTTATTTATTTATTTATTTTTATTGTATTATTTTGACGTGTACCATCAAATCAGATCTGACTGGTACAGGAGGAGGTTGCCTCCTCCTTCTCCAGCAGAGCATCTGGTGGCTTTGAACCGCGTACCTCTGCGATTGCAGTGCAGCGTCTTGCCACTAGGCCACCAGAGCTCCCTTGGAGAAGATTTTTTAATATACCACGAACTTCCAAGAGAACTGACAGGTTTGTTCTGGAAAGGGTGAAACCAAGCTTTTCTTTGGAGGCAAGGATTTTGAGACTCCATCTCCCATACTTTGGTGATGTAGCCAGAAGGCCAGTCTTGGGAGAGGGATATCATGCTTGGAAGGGTTGAAGGACAGTACAGGAGAGGAAGACCCCAGATGAGATGGATTGACACAATAACTGGGGTAATGAGGGTAGGTGTGTTAGAGACAGAGAGATCGGCTCAGAATAGAACAGGGTTCTGAGCTACTGTGAATGGAGTCACAAGTGCCTCAACAGCACAGAACAACATCAACACGTTCATTACCAAGTACATTCTGAACTGCACATGCACAGAATGTTTTCTATTAAACAAGCAATACTAATATTCTATGTCCCTCAGTCTGTACTAATGGGGTCACATGTACCAAGGTCAAGGCCAGCAGATGGGGCACCAACTTGAAGAAGTACCTGAAGAAATGGCTTTAGAGATGTCTTAATTATTTCTTAACCATGACAGGAGAAAGACATAAGTTCCAAAGAGAAAGTAACTTGATAGGTGGTTCCTGTAACTCAGAATAAGCTTGATGGATTTGTCTGGGGTTTGTTTTGTCTTTTAAACCTTTATTTCATTGTTTCTGTGGCATACTGATGTCAATGACACTTTTTAAAAAGTGTGTTGGCCTTGGGATTGGTCCTAACTTTGGTATTTACTAGCTGTGTGATCTTGGGCGACTGAAAACCCTCTCTGAAGATGAGCTGGGTCATCTGAGGAGCAGATGTGATGCCATCCACTTTGTGGGATGGCTGCGAAGGTGAGGAGAGAGAGAAATACCTGGGTAGCATGTCCCACTGAGCACCTATCCTTTCTTCGTCCTCTGTGACACTGTAGCTGGACTCCCCATGAAAGCGGGTCTGAAGTGATGGAGCACACCAGAACCACAGCCCCCTCGGAGGCCTTTCCCTTGAATCTATTCATCACGGCTACTTCCTGACTTTTTTAGAGGAAGTATTTTAGTAGTTGTATAACACAATTATGCAACTGTATTTTTTTAAATGACAGCACAGTAAAAGAAAATTCTATTTTTTGGACTTCTCTAAATTAATAAAAATAACTTCACCATAAGCTTATCAGAACTGAAAGTTAAAGTACTTCTGAGCTCAAAACAACTATGAGATATCATTTCACCCCAGTCAGAATAGCAAAATTTAACAGAACAGCAAGCAACAAATGCTGGTGAGGTTGTGGAGAAACTGGAACCCTTATTCACTGTTGGTGGGAGTGTAAAATAGTGCAACCACTGGGGATGGTGCTTTCTCAAAAAGTTGCAAATAGAGATACCATTTGACCCAGGAATTTCACTACTGGGAATATACCCCAAAGAGACCATAGCTGACATCCAAACAGATATATGCACACCCATGTTTATCGCGGCTTTGTTCACAATAGCAAGGAGTTGGAAACAACCTAAGTGCCCATCAACAAACGAATGGATAGAGAAGCTGTGGTATATTCACACAATGGAATACTATGCTGCATTGAAAAACAAGGAACTCATACAATATTATTCAAAATGGGCTACCCTGGAGGACATTATGCTGAGTGAAGTATCTCAGTCACAAAAGGACAAATACTACGTAATACCACTGTTGTAAAACAGGACTGACCTCGGGGTTGGGGGGAGACTGAGAAAGATGAGTTCAATAATGTGTACTGCATTGAAACAGATGAGGGAGAAAACTGTTTAAAAGGGATATGTGATTAGGTATTTTTGTTATGACGGGAGTCCAGAGTGAAGGCTGCATAGTGGAGTGGACCTGGGGGGAGGGATTGCAAAACAATGAAAGAATTTTTCTTTTACTTTTCCAAAAGGGTAGTGTACTAGGGGAGGAGGGGGGGAGGGGAGAAAAGTGCAACAAAGAATGAATGGAAATCCAAAGTCTCTGTAAATTTTCATTGAAATTAATAATAAATTTTTAAAGTACTTCTGGGCTTCATGCTTGGAAGTGGATCTCTGAGTGGTCCTCCTGTAGACACTCCACAGTGGCCTGCCCTGGAGGACACCTGTGCTCCTGGCTACTCCCTGGGTGCTCCCTGACCCCCCCATGGCTCCTCCACACAGACGCCCTCCACCCTTCAGGCCTTCTCTGCTTGGTCACACTGGGTGGGGTCAGCCAGTCTCCTGCCTGCTTTTCCCATCACACAGTGAACTTCTTGACTTCTCCAGAAGGCTCTCACTCACCTTTGGGCCCCCAGCCTGCACTAGGGCAGGGCTGCGATTGTTGTGTGTGGACTGACTGAGGGGGCCCAGTCTGCTCATCCTTTACCATGAATTCTCCCCTCTCCAGACCCAGTATCCACGCCGGTCCTGAACATCAGTGTCACTGAGACAGAAACAGGCCATAATGTAACACTGCGCTGCATCTCACTCGACGGCTCACTGCCCATCAATTATACTTTCTTTGAAAACAATAAGACGCTATTACCAATTGTTTCCAAGAGCGTAAGGATGCCTGCTGAATTTAACTTCACCAGGAAGAGCATCGGAAAAGGAGACAAGTATACGTGTAAGGCAAGAAACAGACTGCCTAACCATGCGAAGTACAGTCAGCCTCAGTCCGTGCCCATGTCCTCCACAGGTAAGACTACCTGAATCACGACCCTTTCGACAGGGTCTGGAGTTACTTCCAGAAACTGCGGCTGCTTTTCCACTTGCTTCCAATGTCTTCCCTCTTACAGGGTGCACACAACTCCGATGGGCTTGCTTTATGCCATAAACGAACCATAGAAGGTCTCGGAGTTGGAGCAGGAAGGGGCCGTGGAGTGAGCGGACTCTCTGGCCTTCACTGCACACACAGGCTCTAAGCAGCCACTTTAGATCTGCATCGCTCTGGAAGTGGCCTGGGCACTTGGTTTACTTGTGATTTTTCTTTTGTTTCTCTCTTTTAAAATTGTTTTCTAAGACATGTGTCTCCACCTCAATTGGCTCTTTATTGCTCCACTATTTAATATTTGGTGGCTCTCGACTTCCAGAAAGGGACAAGGGTTAAGCGCTTGGCTGCTGGCCCCAAGGTTGGTGGTGTTTACGCGCGAGAAAGGCCTAACGATAAACTTGCGAGGACGACCACCTAGAAGCCTGGGGGGCAGTGCTGCTCTGTGGCACGGGGCTGTCAGGAGTTCAAACTGACTTGAGGGCACTTCTCAACAAGACTTCCTGCACTGCCCTTAGGAAGACAGGCCCTTTCCCCGGCTTGATTTTCGAATGAGACTGCAGTTCTGGCACCTTCTGATGCATCGACTTTGAGGGTCCACAAGAATGACAGCTGCGTCTCTGCTTTTCTGCTCAGGGTTCCTGGTCCCGGGCCTGCACAGGTCTCTGCCCTCACTCATCCTTCCAAAGGCGGACCCGAGTGTGGGCATTTTTAGAACTCAGCCAGGGGAGCTGACTATCAGAGTGGGAGACTTCTGGACTGGGGGTTCATTCGTGTGTAAGTCCACCGAACAGGGCCTTAGGGGGAAGGAGACAGGCTGGGACCAACTGTCCACATGCATTCAAGTTCCAGAGCAGGGCTTCTGGAGAGTGACCATTCTGAATTCAAAGTTGGTCTTCCATGTCCTTAAGAAGGTCCATTTATCTTCCGGCTGGGCCGAGGGTCGAATTTGTATGTTGAAGGACACAGACTGTGGAATTCGTGGCTTTGGCTAGATTAAAATCATGGCAGGTCCAGAAAGTGATGCTCAATTCCAGTTCACTGGTATTAAAAAATACTTCAACTCTTATACACTCACAGGTAGAATGAATTGTGTACTGGCCACATACAGAGGCATTGCTTTGCTTGTTCTATACTTCAAGTTAAAATCTAAAAAAAACTCCAGCTGTGAAAGCAACATAAATGGGCTTCTAAACTGTCTGCACTTTCTCTGCTAATTTGTCTTACCTGGAATAGCTAATGTCAAATCATCAAATGATGCTTAATTTGTACAATAAATTATGAACCTGGGGGAAAAAAAAAAGAAGGTCCATTTACCAAGGAGAAGGACAGAGTAAAACCCAGGTCAACAAAGGCAGAAGCTTCACTCAGCCCATATTCTGATGTTCAGTAAATTATCACAAGTGAGGCAGCTTGCTGGAGCCTGGCTTTGGGCTACACCTCTTAGCCCTCTTACCTACCAGCTGTGTGGCCTTAGGAAAGCCGCTTAACCTCTCTGGGCTTCATTTTCATCATGTGTATGTAACATATGAGGAGTATGTTGTTGTTTTGTACTTTTGAGCTGGAACTGACCTATAGCTGGCCCTCCAGCAGGTTTTCAGTAGCAGTAAACTGCACAGGAAGAGATTACCCATCCTTCTCCCCTGAAGCAGCTGATGGATTCAAACTGCGTGCCTTTGGGTTTGAGGTGCAGCTTCTTGCCACGAGGCCAATGAGATAGATAAGCAGTATGGGCCTAATACAATGGCTTGGATGGAGTTAAGAAGTTGTAGCTGTTAGGGAGCTCTGGTGGCTTAATGGCAAGAACCTGCGTTACAATCCCAGAGGTGCATGGTTTGAATCCACCAGATGCTCTGCTGGAGAAGGAGGGGCTATCTCCTCCTGTACCAGTCAGATCTGATTTGACGGTACACATACAAAAAAAAAAAGAAGTTGTAGCTGTTTGGGTGACACGAGTCAGGCCAGCATGGCTGAGTTTTGCCTGAGAAGCGGCCAGACCTTCTGATGTGTCACTAAGTCAAATCTCCTGCCATCAAGTTGACTCGCCTCATGCTGAGCCTCTACCAGGTTTCTAAGGCTGTACATCTTCACGAAGAGGAAGCTATTTGTCTACCTTTTGGAGTGAATGGTGGATCAGAACCACCAACCTTTGGGTTGGCAGCCCAACCCATAAAGCACTATACCACGAGAGCTTTATTTCCAGTGGCTGGGCCCCTAACAATGCTGTCACCAACTGGGCTCAGAAATGTGCTGATCTTCCCTCTTCCAAGTGTGACTCCTTGGTGGGAGAGGAGCTTGGACATAATTTGATGAGCTCATTAACTAACAGGTTAACAAGAGTGGCAGGTGTTTATATAGTAGGGATCAAAGGAGCTTTTGTTGTTGTTATGTGCCATCAAGTCCCTTCTCATAGTGACTCTGTATACAACAGCCCTACATCCTGCTCTATCTTGTGCCAATCGTATTATCTCTGACACATCTACCCCCCCATAGCATACCATTTATTCCATTCATTTCATTTAAGGGAGACTGTGTGGATCATAACAAACTATGATTAACCTTGAGAAGAATGAGAATCCCAGAACATTTAATTATGCTCATACGAAACCTAAACCTAGTTAAAGAAGCTGTTTTTCAAATGGAGCAAGGGGACACTGCGTGGTTTAAATCGAGAAGGGGATCGTATATCAGGAATGTGTCCTTTCTCCATGCCCTTTCAATCTGTATGGTGAGCAAACAATTTGAGAAGCTGGACTCTGTGAAGAATGTGGCATCAGGATGGAAGGAAGGCGCATCATCAGCCTGCACTATGCTGATGGCACAGCCTTGCTTGTGCAAAGTGAGGAGGACCTGAAACACTTGTTGCAAAAAATCAGACTACAGCTTATATGGATGTGAATGTGGATATGGATTACGTTGCATATGAAAATGAATTACATCTCAGCACCAAGAAGATAAAAATCCTCACCACCGGGCTGATAAACAACATCAGTATAGATGGAGAAAAAGATTAAAATTATCCAATATTTCATCTTACTGGGGTCCACAATCAGCATTTTTGGCACCAGCAGTCAAGAACCAGAAAGACATGTTGCGGTAGGAAAGTCTGCTGTCGGGGAAATTTTCAATCACTTCCTATGCATCTGAGAGCTGGACAATGAATAAGGATGACAAGAAAAAGCAAGGCCTTTGAGTTGTGGTGTTGGAGAAGAGTATTGAATATACCATGAACAAAAGAACAAGCAGGTAAGTTTTGGAGATGATGTAGCCAGATAGTGCTCCCTGGAGGCAAAGATGGTAAAGTTTCATCTCACATACTTTGAAAGCATGTTACTCGGAGAGGCTATTCCTCGGAGCCAGTGAAAGAGAGGAAGACCCTCAACCAAATGGACTGACCCAGTGACTGCAGCAACGGGCTCGAGAGTGTCAGAGATTGTGAGGATGGGATTGACAGGACAGGGTTCAGACCTATTGTCCATAAGGCTGCTGTAAGTCCTACTTAACTCGATGCACTTAAGAACGACAGCAAAAACAACTCATTACAACCCTCCATTGGGTTGTGAGGTTGTACTCTTTATGGGAGGAGATGGCCCATCATTCTTTTAGGGAAGAGCTGGTGGACTTGAACTGCCAAACCTTTGATTAACAGTCTGGTATTAGCACGAAGCTACCAGGACCCCTCCTTGAAGGTAGGTAGTGGTTTGTGTCTTTTGTCTTGATTCATCAAGGCCACAATGGGCCTTTTTTGGATGGTGGTCTGACTGGTTCACATTCAGCAGCAGAACATCAAGGCCCCACTGCAGGTCAGAGGTCAGCTCCCAGCAGGCCAGGGCCCAGCTGTCAGCGCTAATTTTCTCTCTCTCAGTACTGACATGCACGGATGCAAGAAAATGCACATACTGGTCAACCCAGCTATGCAGGCGCTGGAGCCTCACACAGGGAAGCACCCCAACAATGCATGGCCCACCCCAACCACCTTGACCCATAAAATGGGCCTGGAAGACCACTGAGTCGTCACCAAGGAATATTAACGAGGACTTCTTCATCTTTTGTTGTTTGTTTTCCAGAATGTCCTTCACTCAATCTTTCCACTCCAACCAGTGTAGTTACAAAGGGTCAAAAGGTATCTCTGATTTGCTCCTTCAAGAAAAAACTTCGGACAGGACAGACATACTCATTGTTTCTGGGCCAGAAACACTTGGGAACTAAAAACTCCATGACTTTTAATCTAAGCATTTCAGGAGCCCAAGATCTGGGACCTTACAAATGTAAAGTCAGCGAACGCAACTGCTCACGGTACAGTCAGGAGTTCACCTTCAAGTTCGCAGGTAAGTAGAACCCTTGGTATTCGAACCCTTATGTTTCATAAGATCTTTTCCTCTAGGGCTCTCCGTATGTCTTGGGAACACTCACTCTTTGTCTTTCCTTTTACATATATATATATATATATATATATATATATATATATATATATATATATATATATATATATATATATATATTTTTAAAGACATTGGGGTTTTTTTTAATATTGTTTTTGTTCATGCAATTTTGTTTTATAACATTAAAGAAAATTGACTAATTACAACATCTGATTAGCCCCTTATTATAGACTATCTTTGCCCTTCCCTAAATTTAAATATTTTCACTCCTTTTCCCCTCCCTTTGCATCCCTGATAACCAACCAAGAATTATTTGTTGTGTAAACTTCTCCTTCACTTTTTATTGTAGTGATTACTCAGGGCGGGACTCTGGTGGTGGAGTCCATGGCAACTTGTGCTGCTCAGTCTCCTCTATCAAATCCACCAATAGGCTCTGAGGGAGAAAGAAGGGCAGTCCCCTCCCATTGAGATTTACAGCCTCAGAAACCCAAGGGAGGATCCCTATCACTGGGATTGACTTGACAGCACTGGACTACGTCACGCAGCATAATTTCTGCTCAACTTTTCCATGTTATACAGCATTTCACGAATTCTTTATCATTCTTCAGTCTTGCATAATACTCCATTGTGTAAACGTTCCACAGTTTCTTTGATCATTTTTTAGTTGATAGACACGTGGGTTGTTTTAATTTCTTTGCTATTGTAAATTATGCACCAATAAACATGGGTGTGCATATTATCAGTTTGTGTCACAGATCGTATTTCTTTAGGATATATATACAACAGTGGGATGGCTGATTCAAACAGTATTTTCTCTTTCAACCTTTTAAGCAAGTGTCAGGCTGCTTTTCCTGGTGGTTATCCCCTTTTACTCCCCCCAGGCAGTGTGGAGCGTCCCAGTGTCCCCACACACTAGCATTTGTTGTCTACTGTCCTGCTGAACTTGGCTGAAGTAAGGTAGCTCATTGCTTTATTTGCATCTCCCTGACACTTGTCTGGCTAACACTCTTGAGAATTTCTTCATGAGTTTGTTGGCTGTTAGAATGTCTTCATGTTCTCTACTCAATTTGTAATTGGGTTATTGGTCCTTTTTCTTCCTGAGGTTTCTATACATTTTAGAAATGAGTCCTTTGTCAGGTAAGTCATTGCTGGATATTTTCTGCATGTTTTCTCCTGAGTGTAGGTTGCTCTCTTATTACTCTATTGGAGAAGACTCTTGATGCACATGGGGATTTGAGTCTCTGAAAGCCTCGACAGTTCATCTTACCGTCTGCTTACTGCATTTCCAGTTACCTTTGACACTCTGCCTATATCATAGATACGGTTCTTAAGTTCGCCCTGTTTTTTTCTTTGATAATCTTTCTAGCTTAGGTTTTGCTTCAAGTTTTTGATCCATTTTGGGTTCATTTTATGTATATGGTGTAGAAGCATGAGTCTTGTTTCCATTTTATGAAAACAGATATTTAGTTTACCAATTGTGACGCTAGTGAAGACTGTTAAACATGCCATGGACGTCAAGAAGACAAACAGTTCTGTCATATAGAGGGTGAAACCAAATTGCTCCTGGAAGGCAAGGATGTTGAAGCTCTGTCTCACACACTTTGGCCATGGTGCCCAGAAGGACTGGTCCTTGGAAAAGGATATCATGTTTGGGAGCACGGATGGACAGCACAGGAGAGAAAAACCCTGGATGAAATGGATTGACATATTAACTGGGGTTCTGAGGGCAGATGTGTCAGAGACAGTGACAATGGCTCAGGATAGGGCAGGATTCCAAGCTACTGTGCACAGGGTCACTATAAGTCACAAGCCGCTAGATTGTACATAACAACAATTTTGTTAAAAAAGGCTGTTTCCACCCTGCTTAGCAGATTTCATGTGTTTGTCAAAGATCAGCTGTCCGATGGCTGAATTTACTTCTGGGTCCTCAATTCTATTCTATAGTCTTTGTATCTGCTGCTGTATTACTACCAAGTAGTTTTCATTACTGCGGCTGGGGAGCAGATTTTGAGATTAGGAAGGGTAAGACTCTTATTTTGTTTTTCTTTCTTCAGTGTCCTTTTGATTATCCAGGAATCTTTTTCAGAAAAAGTTGAGGATTACTTTTTCCCTATCTTTCAAGAATTATGGTTGGCTGCAGATCAAGACTGCATCACAGAAGAACTTATGTCTTTGAGCTGCGGTGTTGGAGAAGAGCACTGAATATCCCATGCACTCCCAAAAGAACAAACAGGTCTTGGAGAGGGAGCGCCCAGAACGCTCTTTGGAGGCAAAGATGACGAAGAATCATCTTGTAACTCTTTGGTCATGTTGCTAGGAGAGGGACATCGTGCTTGAAAGGTGGAGGGTTGGCAAATAAAGAGGAAGACTCTCAAATGGATTGACACAGTGACTGTAGCAATGGGCTTGTGTATGTCAGAGATTGTGAGGATGGCACAGGACAGGACGGGGTTCAGCTCTGTTGTTTGTAGAGTTGCTATGAGTCATAATAACAACAATGTTCTATATATGTCTATGAGATCAAGACAACTGCATCGTTTAATTCTTCTGTATCTTTCTTTTTAGTCATTCTGTCCTTTATAAAAAATGGTTTGTTGAAAAAAAAAATAAAAATAAATGGTGTATTGAAGTAATACTTTCTTGTCCATTCTGTTACTCTTTTTGTCTTAACTGATGCATTTAATTTGTTCACACTCAGTGTAACTATTGTTAGATATGGCTTAATTGCTGTCATGTTGTGCTGAATTAGCTTTAAGTATGATTTTTTTTTATATCATCCATTGCTATTGGCTTAGTCTTTACTAAACTTTCCTGATTTTCACCTTTCCCGCCCTCCTCTTTTTTGTACTTTTTTTTTCTTGTTGTGTTCCGTCGAATCAGATCTGACTGGCACAGGAGGAGATTGTCCCTCCTTCTCCAGTGAAACATCTGGTGGATTCAAACCACGTGCCTTCAGGATTCAGCACAGCTTGAATCTCACCTTTTTTAATTGTGATGAGAAAGCTCAATCATTTCTTTGGCATGTATCTTATAAATTATCATTTATTCTCAAGTCTAAAACAGTTCACTTTATCTTAAAATCTCTTTGACTTCTTCTCTGTGTTGAAGTTCCGTAACCACACTACATAGCCCTTCTTTTTATCATGCAGTTGTCTTCATTTATGAACTGATACTTCTAGCTTCCTGTTCTAGTGTCCTGCTTTTATCCTTTACCTTTACCTATTTTTATGCCTAGGTTTGTCTCTGAATGATATTCTCACGTATGTTAATTCCAGGCTGTTGTCTACAGTCATTGACTGTCTTTAGAACTTCCTTAGTGTTTCTTAAAAAGTGGGTCTAGTTTTCACAATTTCCCTTTATCTGGAAATGTCCTAAGTTCACCCTCATATTTGAGTGACAGTTTTGTTCGGCATATAATTTCTGGTTGCCAATATTTTCTTGGTTTTGAGTTTTATACATGTCAGTGAATTGCCTTCTTGCCTTGAAGATTTCTACTAAGAAATTGGACCTAATCTTAGAGGTTGCCTTCGTAGGCAACCCTTCATTTTTCCAGAGTTTCTTCCAGTATTGTCTTTAATTTTTGAAAAACTGGATTATGATCTATTTTCTTGTTTTTCTTTCAAAGTCTGTATTCTCCAATTTTCATTTAATTTCTTGGATTTCTATTTTCTCTCTCTCTCTTTTTTTCCCCCCATAATATTTGGGAGGTTTTCTTCCAGTAAATCTTCAATTATTTCATCACTGCTTTTGTTTGTTTGCTGGGTTTTTGTTGTTGTTTCTTATTTTTGTCTCTTCCTGTCTTGGTATTCCAATAAAAGGGAAGTGCTTTTTCTACAAAGATTCTCACCACTGGGCTGATTGGCAGCAGCATGATAGATGGTGAAGGGGTTGAGATTGTTGACAGCTTCAGTTTGCTTGGCTCCACAATCAACACTCGTGGTACCAGCAGCCAGGAAATTAAAAGACAAATTACACTGGGAAAGTCTGCTGTTCGAGACCTCTCCAAAGTACTGAAGAGCAACAATGTCAGTCTGGAGACCAAGGTGTGCCTGATACAGGTCATGGTCTTTGCAATTATTTGCTATGCATCAGAGAGCTGGACAATGACTAGGGATGAAAGAAAGGGAGTTGATGCCTTTGAGCTTTGGTGCTGGAGAAGAGTATTGATTATACCATGGGCTGGTAGGAAAACAAACAAGTTCATCCTGGAGAGGGTGAAGCCAGGTTGCTCCTTGGAGGCAAGGATTCTGAAATGTTGTCTGACATACTTTGACGTGTTGTAAGGCAGGATCAGTCCTTGGAGAGGGATGTCATGCTTGGGAGGGTGGAGGGACAGTGCAGGAGAGGAAGACCCTTGATGAGATGAATTGATTCTGTCACTGGGGTAATGGGGATAGGTGTGTCAGAGACAGTAAGATTGGCAAGAAATAGAGCAGGGTTTAGGGCTGTTATACATAGTCTGCTTGTTAAAATTATTTCTAATTTTCTATTCATTTTATTTGGTAATTTAAAAAAAAAAACAACAAAAACCAACCCAACCCTTTTCTACATTTTCTGTTTGTCTCAATCTCTGGAAGAACTGTCATTCTATGGATTCATTTTTAGGAAGTTCCAATAGCTTTTCTTCCTCTGAAAGAGTTTCTGGTTGTGTACTTTGGTCACTTTTTGGTGTCATCTTATCCTGCTGTTTTGCTGGGTTTAAAGTTATGGTGCCTCTGAGACACTGTAGTGTCTCTTCAAAAGAGAAGGCTGAGTGGTCAGACTGACTGGGGAACATTGTCTCTTTCAGATGCTTGTCCTCTCTGCCTGAAGCTACTTCTTCCAGGGTTACTACTGGTGCTAATAGTAACAGCACTGATCTTGGCGCGCTGCGTACTACCAAAATGCAAAGCAAGTAAGTTCTTTGAGCTTGTGACCATATTCCTCCCAAGGGTGACTGATACAAACAGCAGGCACAGAGGTGCAGAGAAAAGGGGGGGGGGGAAGGAAATGAAAAGAGAGAGGATGGATGAAACGAGTGAAGGGAGGTTAAGTAGACACCTTCAACAATTCACATATTTTCAGGTAAAAACTTCTTATTTAGACACTTTTATAGGTGTGTGACCTGTGCAGTCAGACTAACAAGGGCCCTGTGTTTGGTTTTAAGGCTCATCTGCCACCATGCTGCATTTCTTTCTATTTTGCTTTAACACAGAGAAATTTAGTTGCTCCCTTTTGGAAGTTTAAAGTCTAGATTCAGTGAGCTCTGGGGGAAAGATTTCTCTCAGCAAGCTCCAGAGAAAAGGTTCTTATTCTTGACTCCGATCTGACCTGACATCTATCCTCTCCTATCTCAGTTTTCATGCTTAATCTCTTCCACATCTCAAAAGAGGTTAACTTCAGAATAACTAACACAGTCTAGTTAGTCTAATCAAGACAGCCCATTTCCAAATGGGATTATAACCATAGGCAACAGAGACGAGAGTTTGAAATGTGTATTTTGGAGGGAGCGATTCAATGAATAGCATTCATGTTCTTGATTCATACAGAATGCATTTGTTAGATTGTCATCCTCTCCAAAATCTTCAATAAACTCCAAGTCCACAATCTCATCTCTGAATCACTTAATCCAAATATGAGTGAGACGCTAGGTGCTTGGGGCAGAAAGGCTCTTCATATATAGACGTGGGAAATCTAAGACTACAGACTGCAGATACCAAAGTGCAATGGCAGAACAGGCGGACATTTCCATTATCCATGGAATCAACAGAAATGAAAGGAGGGATAATGAGCATCACCCAAGCTCAAACCCAGCAGAACAAACATTAGCCCTACAGGCTGGAAGAGTCTTCTGTTCTTTGAGCTCAGCTGGGTAACGGTCCTGCCCTCCAGGCAGCCGAGCCCTCTGGACTCTGGAGGTCCCTCACATCCTCAAACTCTTAGTAATTTTTTTTTTTTACTAGAGACCCCATATTTTTATTTTTTACACTCGGTTCCTCAAGTTACACAGCCCAGCCTGATTACAAGCTCCTCAAAGCCAAGGACCTCGTCTTCTTTCAGCATGCTCCCTTTCCTGTGACCGCCACAGCCAAGTACCACAAACTAGAGTTTCAGCATCTCAGTGTGAGCAGGACCACGTCCTCTCTGCAGGTTTTAGGAGCGATCTTTTCTTGTCTTGTCTTTTTCTGGTGGATGCTGGCAAGCGTTAGCATTTCTTGTCTTACAGATGTATCATTCCAATCTGTGCCTCTCCTTCACAGGACTGGCCTCCTCCTGCCTGTCCCTGGTCTGTGTCTTTCTCTTTTTTATAAGGACACAAGTCCTAATTTATTCGGTTCTGCGCTATCTCAGTAGGACCTCACATAGCTCAACTACTAATATTTCCAAACAAGATCTCAATTGCGGGTTCTGGCTGGAGGGTAGGACTTCAGTTTGGCTTTATAGGGACAATCCAATCAATTTACCACCACTTAGAGGAAGACCTCAATACAGGAAGATAAACCAGAGCTCCCCTCCTCCCTTTCCACCTGAAGAGCTGAGGTTACAGGAAATGTTTAAACTCGTTAATGTTTTCACAAGGGTGATGAGAAAAAAAATGTTGCTAGATTAACTGATGGAATAACTCTGTACCAATTTACATAGGAAAAGCTATGAAAGCCACTCTGCCCAATTACTATGGCGATACATCCATGGAAGTTGTAGAATATGAAAATATCTGTAAAAACCAAGCAGGTAAGGCATCTGCCCTCATCTTTTCACTCTTCATCTCCCTTGATCGCCTCTGGTTGTGATTTGAAAGTGGCCTTTTTGATTGGCATGCAAGTCTTGGGGAAGAGTTCTCACGCGCTGCCATTGAGTCACGTCCGGCTAATAACAACCCTCCTTGGGGTTTCTGAGGTGGTAAATCTGGAAGAGTGGGGCCAGGGGAGACAACAACCAGGACTGCTGGGAGACCCAAGTCATAGGTGTTAGGCTCCTGCGTCTCTCTCTGTGTCTAGAGATAAGTCCTAGTTCAGAGAAGTCAGGGATTCAATTGCCAGACTTGAAAAGAGATGCCGAGATGTGCGTATACCATACACAAGATTTTTAAAATCTTGTCTCCCATTCCTGTGAAAAGCTTGCTGTTGCTGCTGCTGTTGCTGTTGTTGTTGTGTGCCACTGAGTTCAAACCAGTCACAGCTGACCCTCTGGCAGGTTCTCAGAGGCAGTAAATCACACAGGAAGAAATTTGCCATCCTTCTCTCACGGAGCAGCTGGTGGGTTCAAACCGCACAACTCCAGGATTGCAACACAGCTTCTTACCACCAGGCCCCAGAACTCCCTATGAAAATGCTAGGTTCTTGCAAAGTTGAGTTAAATAGTCTTGATTTCTAGCCTAACCTAGAATAATAGTACTGATCAAAGTAATGGCTCTCTCTTGAAGAAATCACAATGCACTTTACAAACTCATCTCTTCAGCAAAGCAAAGAAAATGCATCTGGCCATCTCCAGCATAATTTGATAGTCAAAGGCAGTTACGGGTAGAGCTGGAAAAAGGAGCTGTTAAGGGTTTCCGGGTGGCTTTACTCTCCTTACCACATTTATCTTCATCTGTCCAGGCAGGTCACGTGTTCTTTCAAGATTTCATGGGGGTGGTTCATTAACAAAGAGGCCAAAATGTGACTGAACTGACTTAATTAATTTCTTAATCCTGTACCAATTTATATAGAAAAATCCTTGAGCAAGGACGTGCTCAGGGACTGCAGAGAGATGTCCATGGAAGTTGTAGAATATGCAACTGTCCAAACAAGTAAGACATTTTTGGGTTTTCGTGGGTTTTAATTTTGTTGTTGTTTTTAAAGTGGAATAGTACAGGAGTACTATGAGGGGAAAAATAATAATAATTATAAACTAAAGGAATAGCTTGCAATGATTCCTCACACACAGCCCACTAGCTGGGAGTGGGAACCCCAATTTTTTTATTATTATTCATCCACAGATATCCTCTGTGTGTGTGTATAGACATCTAAGCAAATAGAACACACTGTAGATATGATTTTATATCTTGATTTTTTGTTCAATTGGAGATTTTTAAAAAAGTGTCATGTCATGGTACCCACATCATCTTCCTGGGTCTTCTGCGGTCACCTCTGGGAACAGTCACCACACACTGCTTTATGGTAAAGGAGACCCAGGACCCTGCTGGCAAGAACCAGCCCAGCCAAGGTGCCTGAGCACCACCGGTGTCCTGATACAGTGTGAAGCAATTGCTCTGCACTGTCTAATGCAAGTATCACTAATTCCCAATTGATGCCTTTCCCACTTTACAGGGGAAGAACCAGGGCCAGGTTTGAGGCCAAGACAGTTTGTCTCCACAGCCCAGGATGGTAAGAGCTTTCTTCTGCAAAGCCCAGTGATGATGAGGGCAGTTGGCCAAGCCACTTCCCTCCTTGTGTCAGATTTTCAGATTATTGATCCAGTAACTTCTAGCACTTGTGTTTGGTCCAGGCAATGACCACTCTAAGGAGCTACATTACGCCACCCCCATGTTCCAGAAGGCGGCACCAGGAAAGCATGGTGAGCCACAGCCGTTAAAATTAGACAGACAGGTGGTTCCTGTAGAAGTCACGGCACTATCGCCAGGCATTAGATGAGGCAGCCGGGTGCACGGGTGAGCCGTCACAGCCCAGAAAACCAGCGGTACAAGACCACAGCTCCCCACAAACATCACGTGATGAGTGGGAAGAAGCAGCAAGGGAATGAGGAAGTATAAGAAATTCAGAGAGGAAGGTGCAAGGTCATGATTAACACATGGCCAAAAAGAAACTATTTCATAGAGGCCTGAAAAAACCAGATAAATACTTGGTTCTGGCAGGCTAGTTACTTGGAGGAGGACATTCTTCCCCTTTTAAAAAGCCTCACTGGGCACATACTCAAGTCTTCTGAATGATACCCCCTTACCTTTCAGAAGCCTGTGATTCCCACCCTGACTACATGTACTCTGAACTCATCTAAAATAGAAAGAAACAAACTACATCTCCCGGTGAGTAATTTCTATAAAAATGATTTACACGAAGTGAGCGTGTCCTGTGTGTCAACATGGCTAATGGGATTACTCCGAGTGAATCACTATTTCTCACGTTCAAACGCTACTCCTTTTATTCATTTGCGTGCATCCAATCTTTCATCAGAGGTCAGCTAGGAGGGACCCCACTGGGAGTGGTTTTGATACGTTTTTGTTATGTTTGTTGTTGTTGTGTACTGTCGGGTTGGAACTTACCATAGGTGACCCTCCGGTGGGTTTTCAGAAGCAGTTAAGTGCAGGGGAGGAGACTGCCCAGCCTTCTTTCGTAGAGCAGCTGGTGGCCTCGAACTGCCTGCCTTCGAGATTGGAGATCATGACCCCTGTTCCTACACCATTTTAAAAAAAAAGCGAGAGAACACTGGTTTCATAAACACATTCTGGAAGCAATATTAGGACTATCTCTCAGGTTTTGCTGCCCTGTACCCACTAAGAATTCAAAAGCAAAAACTACATTTAAGTTTTTTAAAAAGAATGTAGTTGACCTTGAAAATAACATTTGAAACAATGTTTGAAGCCACCATGAGAAGAGAGCAAGATTACTCGTTTCTCATCCACTCTGCGCTTTCCGGTGTCCTAACACTGCAAACATATTTATTCTGACAATCACGGTCTCTCTCCATCCTCGAGATTTTGCTCATGCTGTAGGCTGCATCTCCTGTTGGTGTCTGTGGGGAGACCTGGGAAACAGAGTGTAGACGGAGGACCCCCCCCCCCAAATTGGAATCTCTCATGACAACAGTTCTAAAGCGCAACACAATTCAAGAGGCAGATTCTAGACAAACTTTCACCGACTCGACCGAAACAACCCTGCTCTGTCCTTTTGGGGTCTGGCTGAACCTTTTGCTAGAGAACTCACAGCCATCAGGCACCAATGCTGTGTGAATTAGTGAAATAGACTGCAATTGGGTTAAGTGATTTTCAAAGCTCACCTGTAGCTTAGTGAATGGTTGACCTGGGAGCTGAATGCTGGTTCTGGAAGGCTGCAATTAAAGTCTAACGCACACTCTTTGTTTCCCAGTGCTTATAAAATTTATTATGTGTGCTATATCGCTGTCTGTTAGCTGGGCAAGAGAGAAAACTTTGAAATATCCTGAGAATGACTTACATGTAACACAGAGACACAAAGTGAGCACATGCTGTTGGGGACATGGCGCCGAATGACTTGTAGACACGTTGACACAGCGTGGCCACCTCCACTGGGGAGAGATGCAGTATCTGCAGATGCAGTCAAGCAAAGCGCAAGGGAACGAGGGACGCCTGTATTCCATGCCTCCCAGCCCAGCGCTCCCCACACCTGCCTGCCCACGTGCTTCCCTGGTTCCTGTCAGGAGGTATTACCAGATCCACAGCCCCATGGGTGGATGGGTGTGTGCCTCCTGTAGCAGGGAATGTACTTCCCTATTCACAGTGAGTTGAGTGCTAACCTTAACTGTTGATCTGGAGGCAACAGGGGGAGGCAGGGCTGGATCTTAGAATCAACAAGTGAAATAATATGAGGTGGTGTCTGCTTCAGGTGAGGTCTTCTCCCAAGGGGACACGTGCTCTCCTCAGACAGGGCAACAAAGGGGCTTTGGCTGGTCCCAGTGGAATAAGGATTTCCGAAATCTCCAAGGCCCACGTCCCCTATCCCACGCCAGCCTTTCAATGCCCTGGAGGTGGCACTGCAGGACGTCTAGAGTGGCAGAGTCTCCGTCATAGCTGCACCACCCTGTTGATCTAATCATGAACTAATTTCTGGCACAACCTGCCCCTGGGCTTTAAATGCTGCCATGGAGGCCCTCCGAGCTTTCACAGCATGGCCTGAATCAGCAGCCTGTCATTTTCCTTCTACAAAGCTGCTGAAGTGGTTTAATGGACACCAACCAGCTCCCCAGTCTGTGTAATTACCGTCGCTCCACAGCTTCCATGTGCAGGAGCCATTGCACAACAGTGCTTTTCCTTCTGTGCTCCGCTCCGCTGCAGGTGAAAGTCTTAGTGACTGGGAGGCTTTGGCAGGCCTAATTAGGAGCCTGGTGGTTCGAGCAACTTGTAATTGGCTTCATTTGCAGCAGCTCCGCTGAGGGCTACCTAACTGCTTCCCTAAAGATTACAGCCGAGAAATCTTATGAAGTAACTCTGCTCTGGGATACGGGGGTGGGGGGGTGGGGGGGTGTCAACTTATTGGCAACTAATAGCAATAGCAAACCAGCATACTAAGGCATCTCACTTACCAGACGCAACGGAGTCCTTGTGACCCAACTGTCTAGTGGGATTCAATTCCCCACAGGCAGCTTCCTAGGATCTTCTGAGATCTTTGTTTTCCAGGGTTATCCCTGAAAGCAGAGCTTGTGATAATGCCTTCTGGGCAAATCATTTATGTAGGAAGTAGCCCCAAAGCACAGGAGGCTGGACGGAAAGCCCAATGTTCTTGTGTGTTGTTCTGTCCGTCCTGACTTATTGTGACCCTACAAGACACAGCTCCTAACTGTCCCACAGGGTCTCCCAAGCTGCATCTTCACAGAAGCCAAATGCCACAGAACGACTAGTGGATTCAAACAGCTGACGAAAGTTAGCAGTCTAAAGCTTAGCCACTGCGCCACCAAGGTTCCGTGAGTGGCCCTGCTGCTGTCGAGTAAATTCCACGGGGGAAATAAAAACCCCAACTCATAGTGACTGCAGAGCCAGAGAACTGCCAATAGGGTTTCCGAGGCTCTAAGTGTTTGCAGAGAGCTCTGGTGTTTAGTGGTAAGGAGATGGGCGGCCAGTGCAAAGCACGTGATTGAAATCCATCCACCAGCCACTCTGCAGGAGGATGGGCCATCTCCTCCTGTGTGATTACCCACCTCTAAAAACCCACTGGAGGGTCCTCTAGGACTTGGTTCTAACTTGATGGGACACACGTCTTTCCAGAAGCAGATAACCCACCTAAAGTGGCTGGTGGGATTCAAACAGATGACCTTTTGATTTTTGTAGCCCAGTGCACTAAGCACAGTGCCATCAGGGTTGTCTCAAGAGGGGTCAATACCCCCTTCTCCACCCAGCTTCTCAGCTGTTCCTGTGGCCATTCCAAGCCGACTTTCATCGGTGTCTCAACTTCTGGCACTTTTAAGTTCCCAGCAAAGTCCTCGTTTCTCATATACTGTCAGTGTCTGGTAATGCTGTCTTTATTTTAACCATTTTTGTGGGCATACGGGTTTCCCCTGCTTTTGGAAACTAGAGCATTCCTAGGAAATCCATCCTACAACTAGCTCACAAAACAAAACAAAAACCCACAACCCGAGCAAAAACACCACTAACATCTAACTGTTCATGTACTGCAGCTGTAGTAGCTTGTTGTTGAGATGCAGGGCCTGGTTCCTGGGGAAGGAGCCGGTGACACCCCCCTCCCTGCTCAGGGCCCATGGTGCTGCAGATTCAACAGCTAGCTGCTACATCAGCTGAACAGGTTAGTTTCACTTTTCAAATATTTTCTAAAATGGAAAATCCTCTGTGGTTTTCTGTTAGCGAAGAGATACTGACAGAGGCCTTCGCAAAAGCAAAGCAGGGGCATAGAAAAACAGGGGACACTAGGAGGTGGTAGCTCATTGTGATTTGAATCTGCACTTTAATTTAAATTTATTATTAATGTCCGTAAAAATTTACAGAGACTTTGGATTTCCATTCATTGTTGCACTTTTCTCCCCTCCCAACCCTCCCCCCTAGTACACTACCCTCTTGGAAAAGTAAAATTATTTCATTGTTTTACAATCCCTCTCCCCAGGTCCCCTCCACCATGGAGCCTTCGCTCTAGACTCCTGTCATGACAAAAATACCTAATCACAGGGTGCTCTGGCTCTGGTGGGCTAGTGGCAAGAAGCTGTACTGCAATTCCAGAGGTATATGGTTTGAATCCACCAGATGCTCTGCTGGAGAAGGAGGGGAAATCTCCGGTACCAGTCAGATCTGATTTGACGGTACACAAAAACATAATAAAATAAAATTTAAAAAAATTTAAAAAAATACCTAATCACATGTTGTTATGTGCCGTCGAGTCGCTTGTGACTCATAGCAACCCTATGTACAACAGCTCTAAACTCCGCTCTGTCCTGTGCCAATAGCACTGTCTCTGACACTCCCATCCAATTATCCCAGTCACTGAATCAATCC
>NW_006399798.1:17347474-17355715 GCF_000299155.1 Elephantulus edwardii | reverse complement strand
ATAGCCCTTTTAAACAGTTTTCTCCCTCATCTGTTTCAATGCAGTATACATTATTGAATCCATCTTTCTCAGTCTCTCCCCAACCCCAAGGTCAGTCCTGTTTTACAACAGTGGCACCATGCAGTATTTGTGCTTTTGTGACTGAGATACTTCACTCAGCATAATGTCCTCCAGGGTCACCCATTTTGAATAACACTGCATTAATTACTTGGGTTGTTTCCAACTCCTTGCTATTGTGAACCAAGTCGCAATAAACATGGGTGTGCATCTATCTGCTTGAATGTCAGTTATGGTCTCTTTGGGGTATATTCCCAGTAGTGAAATTGCTGGGTCAAATGGTATCTCTATTTGCAACTTTTTTTTTTTTACGTGTGTACCGTCAAATCGGATCTGACTGGTACAGGAGGCGATTGTTCCTCCTTCTTCAGCAGAGCATCTGGTGGATTTGAACCGTGCACCTCTGGGATTGCAGTGCAGTTTCCTTCAACTAGGCCACCAGAGCTCGCCTATTTGCAACTTTTTGAGAAAGTGCCATACCGCCTTCCATGGTGGTTGCACCAGAATCTGCACTTTCCTGATAAGAAAAGAACTGGTGACCCAGTGGACTAAGCATTGGACTATGAACTAAAAGAAAGGTAGACACTGCAAACTCCCCAGCTGGTCTCAGAACAAAGTCTGCTTCCATCAAGATTTACAGCCTTGGGACTCTTCAGGAGCGGGCCTACTCTATCCTGGAAGGTCTCTGGGTCGGAACTGACTTCACAGCAGGGTGTGGGATAACAAAAAAGCTGAGCAGTTTCTCCTAGAATTACAGGCCATTTGATCTCTTTTTACAAAGTGTATGTCTGAGGCTCTCCCCTATCTTCCTACAGGGACTTGTTACTTTTTCTAATTTATTTTGTAGTCATGTTCCTACACTGTCTTAAGGAGCTCTTTTGATAAAAAGACATTTTGGAGAATTTGCCTTTTCCTAAGGGAGCTGTGGGAGGTGTAGTTCACAGTGAGTTGTGCTGCTCATAAAGGCTGTGGGTCTCTGGCTGTTCAAATTCACTGGTGGTTCTGCAGGAGAGGATCTCCCTTCATTGTGATCTACAACCTCAGAAACCCAATGGTCACTATGAGTCAGCCAGCTATGAACCGGCTAGCTGGCAGTGAGTGACTGTCTTTTCTGTATGGTGGGGTTTTTGTGTCCAGTACAAGAAATCTTTGCTCAGTTTAAGTCACCAAAGTACTGGCCTATACGGCCTTCTGTGTCTTTTTGGTTTATGTCCGTGTTTTTACCTAGATATGCTTACAAGTGTATGTGTGTGTGACATGCAGTCGGGGTGTCTGTCTGCCCTGCTGTGGGTATTCATCCAGCAGCACTCCTTTAATGAAGTGACTGTCCTTTCTCCACTACTCTGCACCACCATCTTTATCACAAATCAAGGGTGAGTTTGTTTTCATGGGCTCTAGGCATGTTGGAGTCAGTGAGACTGGCTCAGGACAGGGCAGGCTCAGAGACGTACACAGGGTCGCTATGAATCACAGGCAACTTGACCACATGTAACAACCAGCACAGATTTTATTCCATTGCTCCACTTAGTTCTCTTCTGCCAGCACCAGGCTTATCTTTTCAGTAAGTCTTGATAACTGGAAAAAATAAATTTTATCTTCTTCTTCTAAATAATGTCTTTACTACGCTTGACTCTTTGTCATTTCCATATAAATTTTAGGTAGCTTTCTTAGTTAACATAAAAACTAAAACTATTATTTTTAACATTAAGTCTTCTAAACGACAGCCATAGTGGTTTTGAGGGTCCAGCTCAGAGCAGCTCTATGAACTGTAACATTCAGCAGCTCGTTGCAACCACTGTGTTAATTCACCTCATTTTGACTTTTTAAAATATATTTATTATTTTTCTATGTGTTTACCGTCAAACTGGATCTGACTGGTACAGAAGATTGCCTCTCCTTCTCCAGCAGAGCATCTGGTGGATTTAAACCACATACCTCTGAGACTGCAGTGCAGTGACTTCTTTTTTGATGACTCTCTTCTCTACCAAGCATGGTGGCTTTTTTCCAGTGATAGGTCCCTACTAGCAACATGTCCAAGCTAAACAAGACGGTCTCCCTGTCCTCATGTCTAAGGAGAAGTACTTCCTCTAAGGCCGATTTGGTCTTTATTCTGGCAGTCCATGGTACAGTCAATATTCTTTGCCAATACTATAATTCAAAAGCACTGACTCTTCAGTTTTCCTTATTTACTGTCCAGCTTTTGGGTGCACGAGGCAACTGAAAATACCGTGGCTTCAATCAAGGGCACCTCAGTACTCAAAGTGGCATTTTCGCTTCCCTTTTTAACACTCTGAGGAAGTCTTCTGTGGCAGATTTGCCCAATGCAATATGTCATTTTATTTCTTGACTGCGGCTTCCATGAGTGTCAACTGGAGAGCTAAATTATGAACTCCTTAACAACTTCTTCACGTATCATGATGATGTTTATTGGGCCAGTTGTAAAGTTTTGCTTACTTTACAGCATGGTATAATTCATACTGACAACTATATAGCCTTTGCTCCTCCTCAATAAATACTTCAAACCCTCTTTGCTTTCAGCAAGCAAGGCTATGCGCTCTCAATATCACAAGCTGTAAGTCAGTCTTCCACCAATCCTGTTGCTATGTAGTTCAGATGCTAGAATGATTTTCTCAGCATACTGACTGGATAAGTACAGGTAAAGGATTCAACCTTTGAATATTTTCAGCCCTGGAGTACAACACTGTAAAGTCTGAATGACTCTATCTTGGTGGTCTATGTACAGGCTCCCATGAGCACAATTAATTGTTTTAGGATTTTCTTTCTTTGCAATTTTATCTGTAATTTGTTAAGATCGACACAGTCAAATGCATCTGCACAGTCAAGAAAATGCTATAGCGGATACCATTTGTTGTTTCTGCATAAACACACTACGTATTGTATAAGAACTAATTCTAGATATTTGCTATTTTGATGCTATAATTAAGTTGTGGTTGGTTTTGGGGGTTTTTTCCCCCATACTGTTGACACAGAGGAAACCAATTCTTTTTAGTGGAGTCTGTACACTGTGATCTTGCTAAACTCTTTTCAACTTCATTAAATTTCTATCTGTAGATTTTCTGACAATCTGGAGACCAGAGAACTACTGCTGTTCTAGGCACCATTGCTGCCTCTACTACAACAGCCTCACGTACACAGGACACCAGACGATGGGCAGACATTGCTTCTCAGCCACAACCACCTCCTTCTCTCCAAATCCAAGCACGAACTTCCAGTCAGAAGGTGGTAAACCACATCTGTAAATGTGGCTGGCAAAAGAACAAGTCAAATAAAGAGACAGGGTTGCATAAGATCTGAAACATGTTACCATAATTTTTAAAAGTGTATTATTAGTATCTGATTAAACAAATAGAATGGAAGTCTAGATATAGATATGAGTATTTACACATTGCCACGGAGTTGAGTCTGACTCAGACCAACCCTCATTGGGGTTCGGATGCTGTAAACCTTTCCTGAAGGAGACTGTTCATCTTTCTTCCACAAAACAGCTGGTGGATCTGAACTGATGACCTTTGTATTATTAGGCCAATTCTAGACAGTGTACTTCCTAGATTTCTTGCTCTATAAGAACCTACTCTCCCACCCCTAAGACTCTGACCTTTAAATAACCTCCAACCCTGAACCATTTAGTGAAACAACAGATAAGCTTAAGAGTTAAATAGTAACACCCACTAGGGAATGTACCTCTCAGGAAAATTAACAATGTGAGAGAGAAGGGCAGCATTTGCCCAAAAACCAAGTTCAGAAGGCAGGAAGGGAGGGGAAGTCAAGAAGGGTGAATGGAAAAGTTACACTGAGGTGACTGCAGATAGTTAATGTAACTAAACAAAAGTGTCTATCAACTGTTGAATGGGAACCTGGTACTACAATAGTGCTCTATAAAAGTTCACCCAAACCTGGTGAGCTCTAGTGGCCGAGTGGCAAGAAGCTCCCTTCTGGAAGTGAGTAGTTCAAATTCACCAGATGCTCTGCTGGAGAAAGAGGGACAATTTCCTCCTATACCAGTCAGATCCAATTTGACGGTACACACACACAAAAAAACAAAATTTTTTAAAAAAAAGTTTACCTACACCACAATATTTACAATTGCTTATTAATGCAGTACAGATTTTTAATAATTTAGTAAATCCCTAACTTGCACAATAGAATACATCAAGCAACAGAATTAAAATTAAATCAAAAGAAGTTCTAAAAATGTTCATTTCTGAGGCAGCCCTGGTGGCTTAGTGGCGAGAAGCTGCGCTGTAATCCACCAGATGCTCTGCTGGAGAAGGAGGGGCAATCTCCTCACGTGGCAGTCGGATCAGACTCCACAGCACACAAAAAGGAAAAGGGGAAAAAAGTTTACTTCTTAAGTGTAAAAACACGTTATAAACTAAGGTAACATAAGACAATCAAATTAGGAAAGAAAAAATATTTATTAAATAAATATTAGAATTTATAAATTCTTAGCTGATGATATGTACTTGGCTAGAAAGTCTTTCACTTTGGATATATGCATCATCTCCTTCATTGTGGTGTCTCTACTTCTCAAATGTATCAATCCGTTCTCCAAAGTGGTGTCCGTCACCAAAACTGTGAAAAGGATACTCATTTCATCATACCTAAGGAAGAAGCGAAAACAGATGCACAAAGGGCATGAGCGAAGATATAAGCCGTAAATACACTCATCATCAGCTTTGTTACAGCATCATCAGAGTCCATGTCATATTCAAAAGTCAGAACTCAAGTGAAGGCCTTGAGGGCTGGACCAAGGAAAACATTTTTTCAAGTTTGGGGAAAAATATTCAAACTTAAGAGAATTTCTAACTGATAAGTAATAAAGCAAAATCTTAAAACAAACACTGATATTTCAACATATAATCTGGAGGGATATTTTGGATAAACTTTATAATATCCTTAGCCTTTTTTGGTACTTGTTAACTAATCATTGTTATTAAGTATCACTGAGTCAAGTGTAACTCATAGTGATCCCATGAACAGCAGATGTGAACCCTGTCCCATCGTGTGCCGTCATTTCTGACACACTGCTGTAGCCACTGTGTCAATCCGTCTTTTTTACTGACTCCCCACCTTTCCAAGTATGATGTCTTTTTCCAAGAAACAGCTTCTCCTACCAACATCCCCAAAGTGTGTGAGAAGAAACTTTACCATCCTTGCCTCCAAGGAGCACTCTGGCTGCACTTTCCCCAAGACATATCTGGTTTTTTTTCTTTAAGCTGACATCATTGTCCTTCAATACTTCAGCGAGGTCCCTGACAGCAGCCTTTCCCAGGGCAATCCATTTTTGACTTCTTGACTGCTGGTACTGATGATGTTGATTATGGATCTGGGCAAGATGAAATCATTGACAAATTCAATCTTCTCTCCATTTATCATGATGTTCCCTACTGGCCTTTGTTTTCTTGATGTTGAAATGTAATTCACATTGCAGACTGTAGTCTTTGCTCTTCTGCAACAAGTGCTTCAAGACCTCCTCATTTTTCGCAAACAAGCTTGTGTTATCTGCATAATGAAGGCTGCTGCTGAGCCTCTCTCTAATCCTGATACCACATTCTTCTTCATAAAGTCCAACTTCTCAAATGATTTGTTCAGACTGAACAGGTATGGAGAGAGGATACAGCCCTGACACATGCCTTTCCTAATGTTAAACCATGCAGTTCCCGTGTTCTGTTCACACAACAGCTTCTTGGTCTTGGTATAAGCACAGTTAAGTATTCTGGTTTCATATAAGCTCAATTGAGTGTTCTGGAATTTCCATTCTCCTCAATGTTAGCCATAGTTTGTTACAATCCACACAAGCAAAAGCTTGTGCACAGTCTGAAACACAAATAGACATTTCTTCTGGTATTTTCTGCTATCAGCCAAGATCTGTCTGACATCAGTAACAATATCCCTGGTGCCACAGCCTATTTTAAACTCAACTAGAACTTCTGACAGTTGTCAGTGTACTGTTCTAGCCACTTTTGGATTCCAGACCGTTTTGGTACTTAGGTAAAATTTTAGATTAAAAGTTCTTTTTATAATCAAGATCCAGTACACAGTAAATCATTATACTGAACTTGTACTTAATTTAAAACCTAATATGGTTTCTAGTTGAGCAATATAATGAATATATCCCCACTGGTCTTTCTTCTTACCTAGTCATGCTACCCATTATCGCTTCCTTTCTTTGTAAAATTCCATCAGAAATATTATTTATCTCCTTATGATCCATCTTGGCCTACTAGAATATGAGCTTCACAAGAACAAAATTGTTCTGTCTTGTTCACGGCAGTGTCCGAAGTACAAAGCAGTAGGTGATTATTAAATACTTGGATAAAATACAGTAGGTATTTACTAAGTGCCTGGTTAAAAATGCCTGAGACATGAACACCTTTATCATATAAAGAACAACTGATTTGATTTGATGATTTGCCACTACTTAGGTGACTCAAAGGATAAGATTTCAAAACCTGAGAGGACTGCAAAGTTCACGTATCACCCTCTCATTTCACACACGGTAAAGCCATTAGATGCTCTATCTGCAGAAACCTACCTTTCTGCTGACATCATCCAAAGAATGTATTTTAACAACAAAGAATTGCAGAGGGCAACACACTTCACAACTTTGACCTTCCAGGTGGGTGATGGTATTATCTCACACTCAGTCTTAGAAAGCACTGAGATGCTGGCAAGGCAGGCCGCTCCAGTCTTGATTTAAAAAAAAAACCAACCCAAAACACCCAACATAGACCATTTTACTCCTGAATAATTTCCAACTTGAATTATACAGGCTTTATGATATAATGCACACTGAATATGCTCAAATGTACCTGCTAAATAAATTTTCTGCTGTATGAATTCTCTAAGGGTACATAATTCTACAAAAGGCACAGTTAAGAATAAAAAGAGTATTTTATATTATCTCAGATATATTTGAAAGAGATGTTTCTGCTATTTACAAGATAAAGTAACCACATAAAAAGAAACTCTGAATAAAGGCATCTTTTCATGACAAGGAAGACTTTTCTTACTTTGCATAAAGTTGCTCCAATGAAGAGGGCACAGTTTCCAAGTAACCAGGCCATACAGAAATTCCATTTTCTAATAATTCATTAAATAATCCTTGACAAACCTAGGGGTAAATACAAAAACAACAAATAAAAGTAGCAAGAGTGATTGCCCTATTATAGTTTCAGCTACAAACCATTTTTTACCAAATTTTGTACCAAAATGGGTATAAATCTCTGTAATTCTGTGATAATAATGTTTACAACTTATCAATTGTGTTAATTCTTCTGAAATTGGAGAAACATAGCAATGTAACCCAATACTAAAAGTCTTCAGAAATTGTTACAATACACATTCAAAACACAAACAAAGCCAAAACAGATCCTAGTAGACAAAAGCAATCGGTGTAAACTTATCAGAGAGACTAGAGTTGAAGCCTAGGGTTCAACTCCATGGTGGGACGAAAAGAGCCAGTAAAGACCACTAAAGAGAAACACGGAAAACTCTGAAGAAAAGAAGAAGCATGGTGTCCCAGAAACCAACTAAGAGTTTCAAGAATGATTAATGGATTGTGTAAATCCTGCTCAAAGCAACCCTACCAGATTTGCAAGATGGAAGGTATCAATGACCTTGACAAGAATAATTTCAGTAGAATGCTGGAGACTAATGCCAGACAGTAAACAGAGACTAAAGAGTAAGTGAAATAACTGTGTCAACCTTGACACTACTGATGGAGGCCATTTAGCACTGTGTCCCTGTTACCTAAAGTGTCTGCAGACATTACCAGGTGTCCCGTAAGAGGGAGAGCGACAGGCCAAAGGGATTGTTACTCAAACTTTATTCAGCACCAGAGTCACTGGGGCACTGGTTTAAAACAGACTGCTTGGCCTCACCTGAGTTTCTGAGTTAGCAGGCCTGAAGTGGAGCCCGAGAATTTACCTTCCCAACAAGGATGCTTTGGGCAGAATATTAAATGATCCAGAAGTATTAAAAGAAGATGGAAGGAATATACTGAGTCACTATATAGAAAAGAATTGGCAGATACAGAGGAATTTAAAGAAATAACATATGAACAAGAGCCTATGGTGATGAAGGAAGAAGTTCAAGCTGCTTTGAAGGAAATAGCAAAAAATAAGGCCCCAGGAATAGATGGTATACCAATTGAAGTATTTC
>NW_006399798.1:17338336-17343967 GCF_000299155.1 Elephantulus edwardii | reverse complement strand
GCAGCAATGAAGGAATGAAAACCCAAAATCCCTGTAAATGTTCATTAAAACTAATAAAATTTAATAATAATAAAAAAAAAAACAGTCCACCCAACAACAACAACAACAAAAAAATGTGATACCACTCCTCTTCAATTTGTCATTCATTATCAGCATAGCAGACCATATGATTGTTCTATTCAAAGTGGCCAACACCAGTCCATATCATTACACTAATTCCTAGAATATCAATCTTCAAGCATTCCACTTTGTTTTTATCAACCTCTAATTTTCCCAGGTTCATACTTTGTACATTCCACCTTCTGATTACTATTGAATGCCTAAAGCTATTTCCTCTCATTCTGAGTTGTGCCACATCAGCAAATGAAGATCTTTAAAGCTTCATGCACATCCATGTTTATTGCTATGTTATTCACAATAGCAAAGAGATAGAAAGAAATCCAAGTGCCCATCAACAAATGAATGGATAGAGAAGGTGTGGTATATTCACACAACGGAATACTATGCAGCACTGAAAAAGGAACTAGTAAAATATTATACAAAATGAGTGGCCCTGGAAGACATTATGCAGAGTGAAATATCTCACTCACAAAAGGACAAATACTGCATAATGCCACTGTTATAAGACAGGACTGATATGGGGCTTGGGGAGAAACTAAGAAAAAAGGGGATAAATTATGAACATTACATTTAAATAAATGAGGGAAAGAATTGTCTAAAAGAAATTAGGTATTATCTTCATGTCAACAGTCCAGAATAAGAGATGCATAGAAAAATGGACTTGGGAGTGGGGGGAGGAGGGAGAAAATATACAACAATGAATGAATAAAAATCCAAATTTTCTGTAAACTTTCATTAAAATAACAATAAAAAATTTAAAAAATAAAAAAAATAATAAATCCTACATCTAGAACCAAAATCTATAGGAGTCACTGTATCAAAAAGAACTGATCAATGTTCAACAATATCAGGAGATATCATATGATCAAGAACTAAAGTCCAAGATGCACTGAAGACACTGGTGAAAAATAAGAAATAAATCTTTAATTGAGATCAACTTAGATATTTCAGCAAATGGATGCAATGCCGGCAGCTCTCCTTCATCTACGTCAAGAAATCTCATACAGCGAGCTGCCTGGCACTAAAGAAGAGATTTTTATTTCTGCCCATTCTGAGAAAAAAAGGAAATCCAACAGAATGTAGACATTATCAAACAATTTATTTAATATCACATGGAAGTAAAAAAAAATGGCACATTAACAGAGAACAGCAAGAAATTCAAGCTGGATTCAGTAGAGGACATAGAATGAAATGTAACATTGCTGCTATCAAATGCAGCTTGCTGAAAAGATAGCACTAGAAAGATGCTTACCTGTATTTTACTGACTATGCAAAGGCAGTTAACTGAGTGGAACATAACAAATTATGGGTAACAATGAGGAGAATGAGAACTCCACACCTCTCACTGTGCTCATGTGGAACCTGTGTACAGACAGGCAGTCTTAAAGAACAAAGTCAGAGGATATTACATGGCTTAAAATCAGGATAGGTGTGTGTCAGGGTCATATCCTTTCACTACCCTTATCCAGTCTGTATGCTGAGCAAATAAACCAAGAACAGGACTATATGGGGAAATGTGACAAGATCAACTAAGGTTCCATTTACCACGTTGTTTATCAGCCCAGCTGTGAGGACTTTTTTTTTTATGTTGAGCTGTAGTCCATAATGAAGACTACAGTCATTAAGCTTCATCAGTAAGTGCTTCCAATCCTCTTTTGTTTTCTGCAAACATATCGCAGATTATTGAGTTTTCTTCCAATCCTGATGCCACTTTCTTCTTCATATAATTTAGCTTCTCAGATTATCTGCCCAGCATACAGAAAACTATATTCTTAAAACTGGAACTATGGCTGGCCATGACCTTAAAAGTAGAGTCCACTGGATTGCATTTAGCTCCTTTAGAATATTGTGTTTCAAATTATCTGCAATTAACCACAGTATTTACCCACTATTCATTATTTTATTATTTTTAAACTGCAAATGAATCAAAATATTATTTTAAATGGCAAGCTACTTATTTGCTTGGAATGATGGTTATAAGCCAAATCCTAACATTCAAAGTTCACTCAACCTACCTGTCGTAGTTCCACTGTTGGGCCTCTTCCCACATCCACAGCAACTTTAACCGGGGCCAGACAAGGGTGAAGTTTAAGCACCTAAGGCAATTAAATGCGGAGGGGAGGGGAAACGCAGCACATATTGGTTAAATATCCCACAAGAAACAACAACCTTAAACTTTCTTAAACAGTTCAGATTTCCAGTGTTAAAAAGGAAAGCTGGCTGACCTCAATGATGAAGTCAGCTGTCTTTCCTTGGCTCCAATTAAGAGAGTCTCCAATCAGATGTTCTGCCAAGATAAATTATCTGCTTGCCCATTTTCTGACAACTCCATCTTCCCTCAATAAAAGTGCCTTTCTTTCCTGGTATTATTACTTCCTTCCCTTCTCAGTCTGAGCTAAAATATGGTTTATTCTCTGGACTTTCTCTTACCAAAATTTACTACTCTTCTTATTCATCCAACCACTTAACAAAACACTGAATGGCTATTGGAAGATAATTCAGTGGCACAGTGTTTTTCGGAGGTCTCCTAACCAGAAGATTGGAGGTTTGATTTGACCCGCTGCTCCACAGGAGAAAGATGGGCAGTGGTAATGAGTCGGAATTGACTTCAGTGGCAGTGGGGTTTCGGTACCAGAAATAGTTCTAAGTGCTAGGGACAAAAATTCTTGTCCCTCATGGTGAAAGCAAACAGTGATAATAACGAATCATGGTGAAAAAGAATAGGTAAGTAATTCATTTGAAAGTCGTAGGTTCTAAGAAAAGAAGAGGAGAAAGAAACGCAAAATGCTGGCAAAGGATAGGGAGTTGGGCTACTTGTGACTAAGTTGGTGAGAGAAATCTCCTTCTGAAGTGACATTTGAGAAGACTGAAAGGAGATGAGAGAGTAAGACATATGCCCAATGGAAGAACATTCCAGGCAAAGGGAAATGGTGCGGGATGGGAGCACGAGCAAGCACTGGACACAGGAAGGACAGTGCTGCTGGAGCGGACTGAGGTGGGGAACAACAGGTCGGGTCAGGACAGGAGAGAGTTCTGCAAAATATTGCAAGTCCTCTGGTTCTCTCTCCACATGCCCTCAGGAGCTTCCTCAGTGCTTTGAGCAAGAGGTAAGATAGCCTGGACATTTCCAAAGGCTCGCACAGAGGAAAGGGCAGTGCTAGGAGAGGGCGCGGTGTGTTGGCAGGTGGCTAAGACCAAGGTGGTAAAGAACAAGTGGTGAGACAAGGTCACACTCAGGAGTCATTTTCAAGGTGGAGTCAACTTTGCTAAGTACCTACATGTGGAGTCTAAGAGAAAGAAAGGACCTTTCTTGTTTGTTTGCTACACAGATCTTTTAACTCCCATCTTCAGAACTAGTCTATAATTAGACTTCCCTACATTACAGGCTTTTCAATTACTCCCCATGCATCTGAAAATTGGACAGTGAATAAGGAAGACAGAAGATGAATCCATGCCTTTGAGTTGTGGTGTCGGAGGATGGTACTGAAAAGCCCACTAATGCCAAATAAATATTTTAGAGGAGGTACAATCTTGGGTGCTCCTTGGGAGGCAAGCGTGGTAAAATTCTGTGTCACACACTTCAGGCATGTTGTTATGAGGGGCTAGTTCTTGGAGGAGGACATGAGGCTTGGACAGGTGGCGAGTCAGCAGGAGAGAGGAAAAAGGGAAAGAAATTCTCCACGAGATGGATTTACACCGTGACTGTAACAATGGCTCAGTGCATCAGAAATGGTGAAGGTGGCACAGGACAGGAGAGGGATCTGATCTGCTGCTCACGGGGTCACTCTGAGTCGTACTTGACTTGCAGGAACAAAAACAACAGGCCCGTATGAAGCTAAGTGAGCACAGCTTGATAACTCATTCGACTTTGGAGAATGTTAAACCCACTCACAGTCGCCGATGCCAATGTGGTACCCTTCACTATTTGTAAAATTCCGATTTGGGGTACCTTCCTTTCATATGCAGAGAAAATAGAACGTTTCCAAATTCCTGCCACTTAAAAAATACTACCACATCTCTATATTTTGACCTACTAACCTTGCCTAATATGCTGAGAAAAGACAGGGTATGAACAAAACATCCTTCAAAGGCTGCCCAGTCTCTGAGGACTACTATTCTTATCACCATTTTCTTCCCTGCTGTTTCAAATCACTTCAAGTTCCTTCACCTTCCTATTACCTTACAAAAGTAGAACACGCTTTTCCCTCTTACAGCTTCAGCCCCCTCCTCTGGTCCAGGTTCTAATGCAGCTTCTCTGTTCTCAGGGTCACTTACCTGGAACAAGGCCTAGTGTGAGGAGATCAAGACTGCTGGTATTGATCTCGCTGGTGCTGTCCTGCTTACGCTCCTATTCACCAGCTAGCTTCTGATACAAATGTAAGTTATCAGTGGAAAGATTCAGGGGCTAGAGAGCTCACTGTCTGTCCCATGATCAGACAGAAATGCCTTGGGGTTTTCTCTGAGAATCTCTAAGAGAGCTTGGGGGGTCTAAACCACAGGATGTGACACTGAAGTCAAAGGTCAAGCCTCTCTGACGATTTGACATCACCAGGGACAACACAGAAGCAAGAAGAGCAATCTCCTCCTGTGTGATTTACAGCCTAAAAACCAGCTAGAGGATCAGCTAAGGATTCTACCTTGATGGCAACGAGTTTGAGTTTTTATGAGTTTTGAAAACCTATTCTTGCTAAGATTAAGTTCCAAAAGCATGAGAAATAATTAAATTACTTGTACTAACAGAAATACATTATTTGGTTTATAAGAAAGTGACTTGAGAACACTAACATTTAAAAAGGAAAAATATCTATTTTTCATTTCCCAAGTCGATCTCTGAGACACCCAAATCACCTTTCTGTGAAGATGTTTCTTTCTTGTAAAGGAGTTCTCTGTTAGCTGAAAAGAATCATAGAGGTAAGCCAGCATGCCTCGGTCTAGATCTCCATTTATGGAGAGAACACAAGGAACAACATTTTTCCGTCCATCTCGGCCCTTCACAGAGAAGTCAAACAAACAAAAAGAATTACTTAGCAGAAGCATTTCTTAAAATTACACATTTTAGACTCATACATAACGTTCATACAGAATTATACATTCCTTTACAAACACCTGCCAGGCCTCGAACCCACATTCTCCACTCTCAAGGAGCTTGGTGTCTAGACAGCAATTGTTAAGAGACCAGAATTATTCATGACTTTTAAAACTCTAAGAGTACTTGGGTCCGACACCCAGGAATTCTGAACTAATGGTATCCAATGTTCTCTAGGTGAGGATTGGTATTTTGAGAGGCAACCCTCTAAAAGTAAAAATTGTTTTAATATTATTAATAAAATTAAGAAAAGCCCTTATTATTAAGATTTTTTTTTTAAAAAAATTTAGGTTTTTCTGATTTGTGCCTCTGTTAGAACCTCTACTTGGAATATTATTGCTTTTAATTTTTGACTCATGTACTTTTAACTTGTTAGTTAAATTTGTGTCTTCTAGGCTGCAACACTTCCATGATACATCTTCAAG
>NW_006399798.1:17336830-17337379 GCF_000299155.1 Elephantulus edwardii | reverse complement strand
TGCGGTTGGCGCAGGATAGAGCAGGGTTTAGGGCTGTTGTGCATAGGGTCGCTATGAGTCGCAAACGACTTGACGGCACATAACAACAACAACAGCAACAAGCTCCCAGGGGAAGACCATAGAAGTGGCTGACCTAATATTTTTTGAATCTAAGAAATTAACAGAGAAAAATAAACTCGAGTTTTAACAGAGTTAGTGGTTAAGCATTCAATTGCTGAACGGTTGGCCGTTCAAATCCATCAGCTACTTTGAGGGAGAAATAAGTAAGTGGCAGTAGACTCATAAAAACTGTGGAGTCTTGGAAAATTTGTAAGGCCCTCCTACTCTGTCCCAAAGGGTCTCCATGAGTCAGTATTTACTACAACAAAGTAGAAGAGTCTCTGGAAAGAAATGAAAACTACTCACTGGCTTTTGTGAAGATTATTTAATAATTATGCATTTAATAAATCCTACATCTACATCAACCCATCTATCTATGGTCAACTGATTTTTGACAAGGAGATGAAATCAGTGAAGTGGGGAAACGACAGCCTTTTTAACAAATGGTGT
>NW_006399798.1:17306666-17329307 GCF_000299155.1 Elephantulus edwardii | reverse complement strand
TTCATTAAAATTAATAATTAAAAAAAATTTTAGGTTTTGTATTTGGTACTCTTGCATGAAAATGCAGAATTGTGCACTCAGCAGCCTGTATTCACTGGTTTTGTAAAGTGTGGATTAAAGGTACCACAGGACAGAGTACAGAGTTTGGAGTGACATGGACACTTCTGTCAGGATGTCATTGTCCTAGGGTGCCATGGAGAACTTATTAACTTTACAGTGAAGAAACTTGGTGTATGCTGTCATAACCAGTATGACATCCAATAATTGCTATTACCAGTAATGGAGCAAACAGCTACTGTATACCTCCTGATATATAATGGATGGAGAGAGAACAGCACAACTTCTGTGGTAGCCCTAACACAAATGCCTAAATCAGGACGGAATAGCAATAAAGATGCTCCAAACTGAGATGGTCTACAAAGTTACTGACATGTATGTACTCTTCAAAAATGTCATGGTTGTGATACACAAAGAAAGGCGAGGAAAAAATACTAGAGAAATGACAACTATATGAAAGGAATAACCCTAAACCGGATACTGGCTTTATAAAAGGTATTACTGGAGTAAGTAGTTAATTTTGAACAGTCTTATGAACTGGATGGTAATAAAAAAATTACACTTTAAAGCAGAGTGGTGTTCAAGTGTTCAGACTGTCTTCCTTAGCCACTGACTGACCTTGCCATGTGGACAAGGGGGAACATGAGAATAGGGCATGCTAGACTATCTGAAAGGGAACTGACAGTCTTGCCACTAAATTGAGTTGATCCAGCAGGAGAATGGGAGAACCTCACCACCTGCAAAGCAGTAGCAGCAGAATGCAATGGGTCGTTTGGGGCCAGAGATTCTTCGGCCAGCCAGACGAGAGCAGCCACAGCAGCTGCAGCAGAGACCTAGAGGCCTCACAAAAGACAGAGGAGACCTTGGGACTGACTCCATGGATCTAGGAGCATTTGTCCAAGTTTGTTGGACAATTGGGGCTGGGTGGGGTGGGGCGGAAAAACATAACTGGCAGGACTGAGAGCAGGAATCAAGGCAGAGGCACCTGCAATCACATTTTGGAAGCAGTCCTGACTGATTCTAACTTGCTGTCAACCTCAGTTGTAACCTTTTGACTTCCCCAATATGGTTCTGTGTGGTCTGTTAGCTATCGCATTGGATTCTGGACCCAACAGAGGAGTAACATCGGTGGTGGGATGAGTTGAAAAAGGTTCAAGAGCGTGGGGGACACATCTATTTCAGCTCATGGGAACTGGTTTTATGTTGCTGATGGTGACAGTTCCCATTGTGAAGGTGGTAACGGGCAGATACAGCCCATCTCCACGCAGCCCTTGCTCCCTTACAAGCAGAAGATACACTTCAAAAAAAGAAAACATTGAGATGGTCTCCAGGTTATGACTGTCCATCTTACCTATCAGACAACCTGCAGTTATGAACCAACCTCTATAAAGGCTATTACATAAAACATTCAGGGTACATGTTAACAGTGTGTAATAACTGGGCATGACTTAACAATATACATCAAAACATTATTATTACTGTATTATTAAGTATATGTCAATGTATCTGAAAGTGTTTAATATTTTTCATGCATAGAAATGTATAAAAAATATGAACACGTGACAGTGTGAACCATTTTTAACAGTTCTAATTTATGAACAGATGTGACTTAAAAGACAGTCTCAGGGACTGAACTCATTTGCAATCTAGGAACTGCTGGGTGCTGAATTACTGCTAATTTCCTGATTTAGATGAGGAGTTTGTTATGTAGGTGAGTGTCATGAGATTTGAGGAATACACACGGAAACATCAAGGGGTGATAGAGTACCATGTCTGAAACTTATTCTCAAATGGTTCAGAAAAGTTCATACTTGGAGGTCCTGGATAAGGAGCTCAAAGTAAAACATACGTGTAATTCAGACGCATTTCCAGGATAAATCTGTAAGAGGTCACGATCTCCTAGATTCCACAGAGTTTCTATTGACTCCTTTCCCCACGGAAAACTGTAGTAAAGTTGGTTTCCTTTTCGTCCGTCTTCATCCTGACACTCACTGCTGCTGAAGTTAGATGGCCTTACTGCAAACTGGAAAAGAAAAGCTTAATTTGTCTTGTTAACTTACTGAAATAAATGCTTGTTTACCTCTAACTCTCTGTAAAAATTATCTACTTGTCTCTAAGAATTAAAATCACTCAAGACTATTTATGCAGCAACTGACTGAAACTAATCAAGTCCCAAATAGAAACTGTGAAATGTAAATTCAAGTAATCATACTGTTAAAAATAGTACATAGTACTTTCAGTCTGAAATAGCCACAGAGAAGAACTGTTGATGCTCTCAGCAGCTTTTGTGTGGTCAACCGACAAGAGGCGAATGTAAGAATAAACTGGGTAGGAAGAAGCACAAAGTATCACATACACACATTTTTTCCTCTTCTCTGGAGCAGGTGAGTATTTCTAATTATCCCATTTGGTTTAGGTAGGGATTTTCTAAGAAATGAGTTCTCAACTAACTCCAACTCTTCTCAGCAAAATTAAAAAGCTTACTTATAAAATATGGAATGATAAAGAGTTTAAAAGAGTAAAAAATTATTTAGGGTAGGGCTTTTTTTTTTTAAAAAAAACCTCTTTGTTTACAGCTTAATCTTCTAGAAGTCCCTAAAGTTCTATAGTTAATATTCTGATATGTTGCTGCTGTTATGTGCCATCGAGTCACCTGCGACTCACAGTACAATAGCTTTGAACCCTGCCTAGTCTCAGCCAAACTCATCATCTCCGACACACCTAATTCCATTTCTCCAGTCACTGAATGAATCCATCTCATCCAAGGTCTTCCTCTCCTGCACTGTCCCTACATCCTTCTAAGCACGATGTCCTTCTCCAAGGACTGGTACCTCCTGGCCATGTGCCCAAGGTATGTGAGACACAGCCTCAAAATCCTTGCCTCCAGAGAGCAGCCTGGTTTCATCCTCTCCAAGACAGACTTATTTGTTCTCCCGACAGTCCATGGTATGTTCAACACTCTTCTTCAGCACCACAACTTTAAAGCATCAATTCTTCTGTCATCCTTAGTCTTTGTCCAGCTCTCTGATGCACAGCAAGTAACTGCAAAGTCCATGGCCTGTATCAGGCACACTTTAGTCTCCAGACTGACACCACTGTTCTTCAGAGGTCCCTGAAAACAGGTATTCCCAATGCAATTTGCCTTTGATTTCCTGACTGTTGGTGCCAAGAGTGCTGATTGTGGAACCAAGCCAGCTGAAGTTGTTAACAATATTGATCTGGGTCTATCACAAAGCTGCCATCTGGCCATGTGGTAAAAATCTATGTTTTCTTGATGTTGAGCTTCAATCCACATTGAAGACTATAGTCCTTGACCTTCTGCAGCAAATGCCTCATGTCCTTCTCAGTTTTAGCAAGCAAGGTTGTGTCATCTGCATAACTCTGGTTAATGAGTCCTCCTCCGATCCTGATACCACATTCCTCCTCATAGAGTTCAGCCACCTGGATGAATATAGATTGAAGAGGCATGGAGATCACACCTTTCCTGATCCTGCATCATGCAGTATTTCCCAGCTCTGTTCTGACTACTGCTTCATAATTGAAGTATAACTTTCACATGAGCACAATCAAGTCTTCTGGGATTCCCATTCCCTTCAAGGTTAGCGATAATTTGTTGTGATCCACACAGTCAAATGCCTTTGCACAGTCAATGAAATACAGATACACATTCCTCTGGTACTCTCTGCTTTTGGCCAAGATCCATCTAATGTTGGCTATGATGTCCCGAGTGTCAGCCTCTTCTAAACCAAGCTTGCACATCTGGCAGCTGTCTGTTAATGTACTATTCTAGTTATTTTTGGATAATCTTCAGCAGGATCTTGATTGCGTGTGGTAATAGTGATATTGTTTGATAATTTCCACACTCTGTCAGGTCACCCTTTTTTGGAATGGGAATTAATATAGATCTCTTCCTGTAAGCTGCCCAGGTAGTTGTCCCCCAGATCTCTTGGTAAAACCTGGTAAGTGTGGACAGGGCAGCATCTGTTTGTTGAAATATGTCAATTGGTATGCCATCAATTCCTGGGGCCTTGCTTTTTGCCAATTTCCTCTTAGCAGCTTGAACTTTCTCCTTCCGCACCATAAGCTCTTGATCATATATTGCTTCGTGAAATTCTTATGTGTCAGCCAATTCTTTCTGGTATAGTGACTCTGTGTACTCCTTCCGTCTTTTGATGCTTCCTGGGTCATTCAACATTCTGCCCACAGCATACTTAAGTATTGCAATTCAAGGTTTAAATTTGTTCTTCAATTTCTTTTTTTTTTTTTTAATTTTTATTTTATTCGTGTGTGTGTGTGTGTGTGTGTGTGTGTACCGTCAAATCGGATCTGACTGGTACAGGAGGAGATTGTCCCTCCTTTTCCCGGCAGAGCATCTGGTGGATTTGAACCGTGCACCTCTGGGATTGCAGTGCAGTTTCTTGCCACTAGGCCACCAGAGCTCCCCTTGTTCTTCAATTTCTTCAGCTTAAAAAATGCTGAGTTTGTCCCTTTTGATTTTCTGACTTCAGCTCCTTGTACATTTCATTATAATACTTTGTCTTCTCAAACTGCTCTGAAATAAAGCATTAAGTTTTTCATCATGCAGAGCTATTCAAGGTAATGAATTACTTAAATTAAAAAAAAAAGCTTAGCATCTTTGGGAGCTTTGGTGGCCTAGTCTGTAAGGACTTGTACAGTCAACTGAAAAACGGGCTGTTCAAATGCATCAGTGACTCCACAGGAAAATGACAGCTAATCTCTGCCTTCATGATTTACAGCCTCTGAAAATCTGCTAGATGGTCAGTTATGAGTTCTGACTTAACGGCAGTGGGTTCCTTTCAGTTTCATTTTTTTTTCAGTTTCATTTAATACAGTTAAGATATTGCCCTACATACAAGGTATGCAGATACAAAGTACTTAAAAAGCTTCCTGGGACACAAAGTACTTATAAAGCTTCAGTGTTCTTCACTGGTTATTTATCTGAGTGCTTCCTTTTAGTATCCTCTCTTTGCAGATGGGGAAAATTGAAGCACAGAAGGTATACTCAAGGTTCCTAAGGTCACACAGCTGGAATTTAAAACAAAAAATCCTCTGGCTCTCAACTACTTCACTAGACTGCTTTCATGTGGTTTTTCATTTACTTAGGTAGGTAAAAGAAGAGTATACTAGTAAAACAGCAACTCAAGCTAACAACAGAAATTAGAGCTCATTTTAGGTTTAAACATCAGAGACAGAGCAGGGATAGGAAGTACAGGTAAGGTTTCAGATTAGGGAGAGTTTAGTTACAATTCAGATGGAGGGGGAATTATGTGGAGAATATAGGATTTGACAAGAATTTGAAAGATGAAGGGTTTGGAAAGAAGACATGTCAGACAAGGAGTTAAAGTGAGGTAAAAGTGGGAAATGGATAAAATACCAAAACTGAGTATTAGTAATAAAAATTTGAAGAACTACTAACTTCTTGAGTTCTCACTATACTCCTGACATTAGTTCAAAATGATGCTGACCAAAATGGGGAGTTTATAGCAGTAGGTAGCGAAAGCTAGAACTGTAAGGAAAAAGTCAACAAGGCTCAAACCAGCCAGGAATGCTGGGTGTGGAGTTTGAACTTTACCTTGGTCATAAAGGCTTATCAACAAACACTTCTAAGCATGACAGAAAGAAGGCAACTACCAAACTAACTGAAGTCTTACCAAACTCACTCAGTTCTCTGGAGCAAGAATCATTCAAAGGGTTTTTATTTATGTTTGACTTATTGTAGCTGCTGCTTACAATTAACTACAGTGAATAATTTTAATCTGTTATATAGGGTAGTATCCCTTCTACACAGAAACCATTTACCTAGTAATTACGGAAAGGTACCTTTCTCCACCACAGCAGTCGATGACGTAACCAGAAATCAAGCCACTGGCTCGCTGTTCTCGCTGAAGTAAACCACACCAAGGAGGCTTCAGTCTTCTCGCCAATTCTTTAGATAGGAGACATTGCAGAAAGTTAATGACTTTGAAGATTACATTATTTGCCCCAAAGTGCTCAAAGGTTTGATTATTTCAATGGAAGGCCAAGTTACTTGCCATTCTTTTGTACCTTTGAATGCCATCTGGTTTACTACCGCACACAGGATGAAAGCACACTCCAATCTGAGCAAGGCCATACGGGAGCCTCCTATTTACCAAATCCAGGCAATTAACATAGTGCTCCAGAGCACCTGCCAAAAGAGCAATCAAATCATCTATCCCATACATTCCAATAATTTCTGTCAAATTATAAACACCTTAGTCTTATAACAGCCATACAAGTAGCATGTGGCTCCTAAGGTAGATCTGTTTTTCTTTTTCTGCATACTGTCAAGTCAGATCTGAATGGCATGTGAGACTGCCCTCCTTCTCCAGTGGAGCATCTGGTGGATTCGAACCATGCATCTTCGGGACTACAGTGCAGCTTTTGCCACTAGGCCACCACAGCACCAATTAAGGTAGGTCTTAAAACCTTAAGGGAGCTCTGAAGGCCTGTTGGATAGAGTTGCGCTGACAACCCCAAATCATGTGGTTTGAATCCACCAGTTGCTCCTTAGGGGAGAGCTGGCAATCTCCTCCTGTGTGATTTACAACACCTGAAATCCACTCGAGGGCCAGCTATGGACTCCTTGGTAACTCGGCATTTCATTAGCCGAGTACCACTTAATTAGGTAGCTTTCAATGAACATTTTGAAGATTTTCCACTAAAAGTTGAAAGACAGCAAACACATAACCTCCACTTAGATTTACCAATTGTCAACATTTTGCCACATTTTTTTTCATCCCAAAGTACTGTAGCACATTATCTTCTAAAATTATTTTAGAATATTTTTAATATTTAGAACTACATCATGAAAATAAAAGATAATGCTGTATCGTAACACTGTTAGTATTCTGTTTTCTACAACTATCACCCAAACTGTCATTTCTTTTTCTCCATAAGCAATGATCCATCCAATTAAAGTTTATACACTTCACTAGGTCTCACTCACCCTTTTTTTTAAAAAAAAAAATCTTAGTCTAGACCATTTCTCCTGACCCTTCTCCAACCAATTTAATAAATTACTGAGATTAATTCAGACTAATCAAAGAATGGAAGCAGGAGTGGCATCCACTTCCGTTAATAGCTTGCTTCTGGAAACCCTATGAACCTGGAGAGAGGATGAAAGGCACCCAAGCATCGAGGACTCTCCTTCATTGGGTCGCTATGAGTCGCCTGCGACTCGACGGCACTTAACAACAACAACAATCAAAGAATATCCGACATCCAGTATTTACTAATAATTTCCTTCTTACAGTTTCATTTTGGCTAATCACTTTTGGCAAGAATATATCTGACGTGTTTGTCTACATATTTCACCATTCTAGGAGGGACAGAATACCACATTTTCCCACAATTGAGGAAACCAAATATGATTATTTGGTTAAGGCAGTGTCTATCTACTTCCCAACAATCTTTCACCTAAAGTTTTAGAATGTTCTAATAATCTTTGAGTCAATTTTTACACAAGGAATCACAAAAGGCTAATGTTTCTCTTCCTCTTTTACATTTATTGCATAGTCGTCGTGGTATGCTGTAGAATCGGAATCAATCCACAGCTGACCCTCTAGCGAGTTTTCAGAGGCAGTAAATCACATGGAAGGAGACTGTCCAGCCTTCTGTGGAGCAACTGGTAGATTTGAACTGTATCCCTTTGGAGTGCAGCGCAGTTTCTTACCACTAGGCCACCAAAGCTGCCTACATTTACTGTGTAGCTTCTACAAAAACTTAAGCATTCTCTACCTCCTATTCTTTTTATTAACAGTATCTATGGACTGATTCATTTTATTGAATGTTGTAGAATAATCCAATTTCACTTACCTCAATTTAATGTGAAAAAAATAAGTGAAAAAAGTCTAAATTACCTTAAAATCAGGTAAAGACCCATGTGTTTTGAGGTAGAGTAGCTCTCTCCGGAGTCCAAATCCTTGATCTCTTACCCTACTCCTCCCTCCAGTCTTGGATGCAAACAAAGTTTAAAAAAATAATAATAATGTCAGACGCCCTATGCTGTAGCCTTGTTTAGGGGTTTGTGGGAAGGCAGCAGTTAGGATGGAAAGTGATCACTTTACCACAAACTCAAAGATTCCTTATTTACACACTGGGGGTGCTGAGGCCAATTGGGTGGGGTAGAGTGGGTATCCTCGCTAGAAATCCTATCAGTTCTGTCTGTGGTTTGAAAGAACACAAACGGCTCAGACACAGGGGAGGCAACAGCTCCAGGCAGAGATGTCCCACAAGGCAACTTGGAGACCAAGATCCATTGTGTTGCTGAAGTTTCACATGATGTCAATTTTCATGTGTTAGCCTGGTCTACCAAACAGGTGAGTGCTGTTTACATATTTGTTTTAACGTTCAACTTGTTTTTACCCAGTGAGACCCCCTTCAAGCCAGCTCCTGTGTCTCCTTGATGTGACCATACTAATACTCTTTTTTATTTTTCTTGCTGTTTCTTGTAATGTTTTTATGTACTTAGGATAAAAACTCAGGGCTCACAGTGACCTTCGTCATGCTCCTGAAGCTGTGAATCTTTATGTGCCGAGAAAGCCCATCTTTCTCCTTCGGAAGAGCTGGTGGAGTTGAACCACTGACCTTTTGGTTAACAGCATTACACATATGCCCCATACCACCAGAGCTCTTTGCACTGAGTAACAAACAATACAGCCCTTCCTCACATTACCAGTGAGTTCTGATCCTACATCTGTCTTTAAATTGGATTTGTACCTAAATTGAACTGGTTGTAGCTAATGTTATCCAAATATCTGTCTCAGTAAACAGTGTACCTTTCTTTGTATGCATGCAATTGGTAAGAATCAAAGAAACACTTCCAGATGTTCTCAATCATCTTTAACATAATACCATAAAACTGTGTTCATACACTGAAAAATAGCATTCATTTGTTCATTGTGTTCATTTGTTATTGTGAACCACTTCATGTACTTGGAACTTTATTACAACAGGCTTTAAAGGGTTTGGTTCGGCGAGCTCTGGTGGCCTAATGGCAAGAGGCTGCATTGCAATCCCAGAGATGCACAGTTCAAATCCACCAGACGCTCTGCTGAAGAAGGAGGAACAATCACCTCCTATACCAGTCAGATTCGATTTGATGGTATACACACACACACACACACACACACACACACACACACACAAAGGGTTTGGTTCATAACTAATGACTGTATATTAATTAGATCTTCTAACCAGAGGACTTATGTATTGAGTTCGAGTTACTGGATTTAAGATTTCTACTTCTCTTAAAAAAAAATTCTCACAGCTGGACAAACAGACAACATCATGATAGATGGAGAAAGACTGAAGTTACCAAGGATTTAATTTTACTTGGATCCATAATCCAGCATCCAGAGTGGTAGCAGTCAGATCAAAAGATGTGTTTGCACTGGAAAAATCAGTTGTCAAGAACCTCTTCAAAGTGCTGAAGAGCAGGATGTCCGTTTCAGGACCGAAGTACATGTGGTCTAAGTCATGTTTTTTCCAGTTACTTCCTCTGCATCTGAAAGCTGGACAATGAGTAAAGATGACTGAAGACGAGTCAAAGTTTTTGAACTGCTGGGCTGGTGAATAATACCGAATATCTCACGGACTGCCAAAAAGCACAAACACGTCTGTCTTAGAAGAAGGGCAACCAAGCTGGCTCCTTAGAGACAAGGATAGGGCAACTTTTCTCACGTAGAGGATGTTGTCAGGAGGGGCTAGTACTTGGGAAAGGACATCAAAAGATGGAAGATCAGATAAAAAGAGGAAGATCTTCACCAAGATGGAACGATACAGTGATTTTAACTATGGGCTTAAGCATGTCAGAGATTGTGAGAAAGACACATGATATTCACAGGCTGCTATGAGCTGTAGCTGCAATCACTCTATGGCAGTCCGGTAAGCAGACTAAAACTTGTCAACAGCAATAATAAAAGTTGGTTTTTATCATTTCCTTCACCTGCTCCCCCCACCGACCAAACTGTGCAGCTCTGCAACTGCATCCTGGACCATCCTCACCCTTCTGCCCCCAACCCTCACCTCCTTATACCAATATGTTTTTCCCAATAAAAAAAAATATTAAAAAAAAACAAACCAAAAAAGTTGGTTTTTAAAAAAAGTATCTGTATAAGAGCTACCAAGACAGAAAAGACTTGAAGGTCCAAGATGTGGCAAGAAGGGATCAAACATGAGAACCACAATCTAGTGCTGCTTTTCCAATTCTCCTATCAGAGTTGAGAGGCTGAAATACTGAACAACATAATTTGTGGTCCACCACAGATGGGCCCTGGTAAACATTAGACTTCCCAGGAAAAAAACACAAAAGAACTGAAACTCAAAGCCTTCAAGCCTACACAGGGTTTCCATCTTTATGTAAAAAGACTACACACCTTTCTTCCCAAAGAGGTGATAGTGGATTTGAATTTCAGAGTCTCAAAGTCTTTGAGTCAAAGCACAACTTGCTGTGGACTGACTACTGGCTAAAGTGATTAAGGCTTCAATCACCTCAACCCGACTGTATTAAAAAGATTTATCTCCATTAGCTGCCTTAGAAAGCAAAACCCTCCTAGGAACAAGAAAACACCATCTAGAGCCTCAACTTATCGCTTCAATTTTTCATTCACAATTACCTAGATAATCAATAAAATGTCTAAGCAACGACCAGTCCAGATGAAAATATACATTATTAGGTGCTATTTTGAATCAAGATCTGACTCTTGCCCTATTCGGTGCCATCCTCAAGCCCACTGTTAGTCACTGTGTCCATCTGGTTGAGCGTCTTCCTCTTTGCGTCTCCACCTTTCCAAGCATGTCACCTTTTCCCAAGGAATGGCCCATCCTAAGAACATGCCCAAAGTATGCCCCGAGTAAAATACAGAGTAGAAATGTTTTTGGTTCATGTACCATCGAACTGGAATCGACCCATAGCTGACCCTCTAGCAGGTTTTCAGAAACAGTGAATTGGAAAGGAGAATGTTCATCTTTCTCTCAAAGAGCAGATGGCAGATTCGAACCAAATACCTTGGCACTAGCAGCAGAACTTCTTATCACTGAGCCACCAGAGCTCCCTACAGTAGAAAGAAATATTGTTAAATCCGTTGGCATGTATTTTAAAATGTGATGTGCTCTGGGGTCGTGGCTTAGTGATTAAGTATGTAAAGGTACATGGTTCAAATCCACCAGCGGTTCTGCAAGAGAAAAATGGGCAGTCTCCTCCTGTGCAGTTTACTGCCTCTGAAAACCCACTGGAAGGTCAGCTATGGGTCAGTTTTAACTCAGTGGAAAACAACAACGACAAACTTAGAAGATGGAGAAATGGCCTAACATAAGTAGCAACAAAATGGCTCAGAATTTCTTTTGAAAAGAAAAAATGTGAGGAAGCTCTGGTGGCCTTGTGTCAAGAAACTGCACTGCAATTCCAAAGGTCCACGGTTTGAATCCACCAGATGCTCAGCCGGAAAAGACAGATAATTTCCCCCTGTGCCAGTAGATCTGACTCGAGGGTACACAAGGAAAAACAAAACAAAACACAAAATTCAAAAGCCCAAACATCAAACTCTTAAGTAAAGGATATTAACAGTTCAAAGAGGAAATAGAGCAAGAATCTAGTGAACAAGGCAATTTTAAGGGGGGAAAACCCTAGATAAGCAAAGCATTTGGCATATAATTTGTCTCCTGAAGGCAAAGAAATGCTTGGCACATCAGCAGATGCTTTCCCAAGTCCTCCCAGCTGGGAAGATGGTGTTATCACTTAATAGACAAGAAAGGGGAAGGGGGAAAGGCAACGAGAAAGAAGTCTTCACATTTCTGCTGGAGATCAAGACAGGTTCACATGCTCAAAATCCCTAGCCCTAAGAGAGATGCAAATTAAAACAACTATGAGATATCATCTCACCCCAGTCAAAATAGTAAAATTTAACAGAACAGCAAGCAACAAATGCTGGCGAGGTTGTGGAGAAACTGGAACCCTGATTCACTGTGGGTGGGAGTATAAAATGGTGCAACCCCTGTGGAAAGCAGTATGGCGCTTTCTCAAAAAGTTGCAAATAGAGATACCATTTGACCCAGCAATTCCACTACTGGGAATATACCCTGAAGAGACCATAGCTGACATCCAAGCAGATATATGCACACCCATGTTTATTGCAGCTTTGTTCACAATAGCAAGGAGTTGGAAACAACCTAAGTGCCCATCAACAAACGAATGGCTAGAGAAGCTGTGGTATATTCGCACAATGGAATACTATGCTGCATTAAAAAACAAGGAACTCATGCAATATTATTCAAAATGGTTGACTCTGGAGAACATTATGCTGAGTGAAATATCCCAGTCACAAAAGGACAAATATTACACGATGCCACTGTTGTAGAATGGGACTGCCCTTGGGGTTGGGGAGAGACTGAGTAAGATGGGTTCAATAATGTATACTGCACTGAAACAGAGGAGGGAGAAATCTGTTTAAAAGAGAGATATAACTGGGTATTTCTGTCATCACAGGAGTCTACAGCGAGGGGTCCATGGTGGAGGGGACCTGGGGGAGGGTTTGTAAAACAATGAAAGAATCTTTTCTTTTCCATAATTTTTGACTCATGTACTTATAACTTGTTAGTCAAATTTGTGTCTTTTAGGTTGCAGCACCCCCATGATACATCTTCAAGGATATGAACATGTACGGCCAAGCACAATCAATAAGAGTGCATCTAAATTCCAAAATCAATCTCCATAATAGTCTATGTGTTTCCTACTGCCAAAGGGGCCCTTTAGAGTAGTGAGAGAAGACCTTCACCCTGAAACCCACAGCGTCCCTTTTCAGCAGGAAGTAGCTAAGAGAATACGCCATCCCCTTTTCCTTATGACTCAGGGTGAAGTCTCTCTCAGGGAGGAGTGCTAGGGAATGGCAAAGGACACACCGACAAAGGAGATTAATCAGAACTGACTTTGACAAGCACTGTGGCAATTGGACAATTAAAACAGACATTCGGATGGCGGGGAAGAAGAACAAACTGGGGAGGAGGGTGGAGAGAATGGTGCGGCAATGAAGGAGTGAAAGCCCAGAATCCCTGTGAATGTTCATTGAAACTAATAAAATTTAATTTAAAAAAAAAAAAAGACAGGTTCACAGGGTTTCCAGAGGCAAGCTATTATGGAAGTGGATGCCACTCCTCCTTCCAAGTTTAACTGGGGAGCTCCACCCCACTCTCTGTCCACATTGGGTAACCAGCCATTAATGCATTTGACACATCAATGTCACAGTGTTCAGCCTCACAGCAACTATACGACCTAGAGGATGTCTGAACAAAAACAATGAAAGACAGGCCCCAGGGCCGCAAATTAAAAGTCACCCACCCTCGGCTTGGTAGCATTGCTTTCTGTCCGCTCAAGACAGTGTTATTGTTAAGTGCTGTCGACCCTATGAAGCAGAGTCCTCAACACTTGTATGTCTCTCATTCTCTCCCCAGGTTCATAGGGTTTCCGGAGGCAAGCTATTATGGAAGTGGATGCCACTCCTCCTTTCAAGCTTGTTTTTATCGGGGGGCTCCAGTAGGCTGAGTTAAACTCCCCAAGTTAAGCCGTCATAGAATTATTATAGATTCAGTGACTGGTGTAATCTGGATGGGAGTGTCGGAGACAGTGAGATTGGCACAGGACAGAGTTTAGGGCTGTTGTACTTAGGGTCGCTATGAGTCACAAGCGACTTGCCGGCACATAACAACAACAAAAGTGTCACCTTTGTTCCTAAGTTTGTTTTTGTCTGCTTTATTCCATTAAGGGAACCTTAAGAAGGTGCTATTTCTCACAGGACCATGGGCATCAGATAATTTACCTGAAACAACTTCATAGTATCACTTGGGAGAAATGGGCAGGGACAATGTTTTGCAAATATGAGAAGATATGACAGCAAGCTTGAATTTTTTCCTGCTTCAGACTTAAAAGGCAAGTTGTCTTCTACAAATCCCTAAATGTTCATTTCATTTTTCATTTAAGAACGGCCAGCCCAGCTTATTTAACCCTGTTATTTTGCTAACTCAAAAGCATCTTCCAACAGGCGGTATTACCAATAAGCAAATGGGGGGAAAGAGGGCTTGTGTTGATGACCCAGAACACACGGATTGGCCAATTTCGTGTAAAGGTGTAGTTATCGCGGTGGTGAAAGTTTTGCTTAACGACAAATGGTTCAAATACACGATCTGATTTCGGTTGTAAGTTGGGCAGTGGAATCCTCAAATTCCAGGGCTGCCCAGTGAAATCGGAACGCCCACCAGGTGGTTCAGCCGAGACCCTCGGTGGGACAGCAACGACGCCCGGGACTTTGCTGGGCAGATGCATTACCACCATCCCCGACCCCTCGGAAAAGATGCGGTCCCGACAGCTTCCTTTGCAGGTGAAAGGCCGGCCAGGTGCAATCCCCCACGTGGAGCGGGCTCGCATTTTCCACCCCCGACACCGATCTCGAAGCAGGAAGTCGTGAGGCATACCGTGAAGAAGGCTCTCCCGTGGTTTCCCAGAAGTTTTTAATACGTTCTCAAGAAACGCTACAAGCTGTTCCTTACTCAGCTCTTTGTCTTGCACGATTTGACGTAGAGCGTCTGCGGAAACTAACCTGAAGGCACTGTCCGCCGGCCGCGCGGGGCCGGGCCGGTGGTGGAGGGCGTCCACCGGGAACACCTGCTCCCGGAACACCACCACCGAGGACCACCACTCTGCGGCCAGGTTCTTCCGCAACTCGACGCCCAAGGGTCCAAAGCCGGGGTGGCAGCCGCTCAAAAGAGAATCTCGGCTGAGCTGGCGCTCACTGCCGCAGAGGAAATGCCTTCTCCGGCAGATCTCGAGAAGCACCTCGCTCCCCTCGCCGGCCTCGGGGGCTTCTCTCGGCTCGCTGCCCCGGGGGAGCTCCGCGAACCCCCGCAGCAGTCTTCCGAGGGACCGGCTCCTGCCCGCCAAGCGCTGCAGCAGCCTCCCATTTACCCGACCCTCAAAGCCAGAGAAGAGCGACCTGCAGCTTTGGCCACAGGCCCGGACCGCTGCCCCGCAGCGCATTTCCGGTTGGAATTTAGTTCTGCCCCACAACCAACTCGTGGGGTCCCTGAAACTTGAACAGCCGAAAAATACTCGGTGAGCCGACTGCGCAGGCACGACGGAAACCGGCGGGCTGTCCCGCCGACGGAAGTACGTCATCGCGCACCGAGCCCTGCGACTACCCGGATGTCAACCTCCCCTGCTGTGCTAAACAGGGCGCCGTAGGCCTCCGTTTGTCTGATCAACTGCTACTTGTTAGTGCAAGTCAGGCCTTTCCGATCTCTCGTCCACGTCAAGTGGTCTTTCCGTCCATTCTTTACGACCGTTCTGGAGCCACTTGGTGCAGCTTCACGGTTCCCTTTCAGGGTCATTGCATACGGGGCATCAAGTTTTGCTGCCTGGGGTCAATTCTACTCCTGGCGCGCGCTAACATGACTTGGCATGCAACCTCTTGGTAATCCTTAAGTGCCCTAGTAGGGAGCAGATCTTATCTGTCCTGGCGCATCCTCACAATCTGACATTGAGTCCACTGCTAGTCTTACAGCCACTATTTTGAGTGCTTTTCACTTACTTTGATGAGATTAAGAGCTTTGGTAAGGGCATTTCTTCCTAGCTTTAGTCTGCAAGCACTGATGTTTGTGCGTTGTTGGATTACCTCGTGGATATATTAAATACTGGTAGCACAGGTAGTAGCACCTTAACATGCCAGCTACCTAGGTACATGACACTGCACCAAAACATGCCGTTTCCAACTGTCTTGTCATGCATGCGCTATCCAGTTGTAACTCACCCTATACCTGTCCCTCCATATTTTCAGAGGTAGGTTGCCCATCCTTCTCCCACAGAGCATCTGGTGTTTTTGAACAGCGTGCTTTTGGGATTGCAACTCAACCAGTAGGCCACCAAAATCTCCCTTTTCAATCATAAAATGTTCACAAAAATTTAAAATCCTGTATCCTCATAGGTCGTGTAACCCTGGTATGTACACCTGCTGTACAGAACTTGTGGTCACTGTGAAGCTGAATCCGGTTACCCATGGTGGACAGCGTTTGGTCAAAATACCTTGGGGGGATGGGGGGAAGCTTGGAAGCAGGAGTGGCATCCACTTCTGAAATAGCTTGGATGAAAGTTCTACACAAGTGTCCAGGACTTTTTTATAGGGTCACTATGAGTCGCCTGCGATTGGATGGCACTTCACCACCAGCCTCACACTGAGCAAGTGGAGATTCATCAACCTGCCCTTGTGCAGGTTAACAAACTTGGAAGGTAGACTTATAAGGCTCACTGCAAGGGACCAAATAAATGCAGGCTTCAATGTGTTGCATATACAAAGGCAGAGGACTCATCAGTTTGGAGACTAAGGTGCACCTGATCCAAGCCTCAGCTTATTCAGTTATTGGCCACGTGGCCCCAAGTTTAATATTTTTTTTTCCAAGTTTAATATATATGAATTCTTAATAGTGCTGCTCCAGGATTCTCCTTGGGAGTAAAGAGAAACTTCACCTCACTCAGAAGAGCCAGACCTTGGAAAGGCAGCCAATAAGCGTAAGAGGAAAACCCTCGAGATTGATAAATGCAGTAACAATGGCCTAAAGTTTCAAAGATGACACAGGATGTAACAGGGCTCCGATCGAGGTCACAATGAGTTGCAGAACAGTAAATTAATCTTAACTTCCAAGGGGAAAACAAGGCTTTGGGCCCAGAGAAAACAAGTCATTAAATACTGCAGAGTCTCATTGGGCAATGCTAAACCAGCATTATGTTCACTGGGGGATAGTTTTGATAAACTTCTCTAAGAGGCCTAGCCTTGCTTACTCAAACCCTCCAAGGAGTTGCAGATTTGACAGGACATGGGCAAAACTTAAAAGCCACCATAAGTGGGAAGTTCTGGTAGGATTTTGTTATGTATGCTGAATTAGAATCACTTCATAGCTGATGCTCCAATAGGTTTTCGGGGGAAGCAAAAGAACACAGGAACAAAGTCCTCATTTTTGCCTTGTGAACGCAAATCACCTGCCTTCAGGTTGGCAGCATGACTTACCACTATGGATGGTGGTACAGAAATTTAAATCCAATGGCTCTGTAGAGAAATGGGCAGTTTCTTCCCACTAGGATTTAAATCTTCAGAAAGCCAATGGAGCTCACACAATCAAGAACAACTTGATTGCTTCTGAAAACCTACTGGGGCTAGCTATGAGTTGGTACCAAAGAGGATTAACTGGCAGGCTCATCCCATACACAACCTGCATTTTAACTTCAGAGACCCAAAGTCAAAAACTATTCGGGGAAAGGACAAAATCCATGAATGCTTTTAGGTGCTTACGGAAACCATGTGAAAGCAAAACTACTGGACACATCCCTGACTTCCAAGTGGGCGGGTTCATGAAAACATGAGTGGCAATTTGGTGCACTGTGTGTAGGCATGGAGGTGGTGAGCAAGGGACACCAAAACAGTACTGCTGGGAAGCAGTTTTATTAACTGCAAACCTCAACACTTAACAGGGTCAATTTCCCCATTCAAATCCACGGATGTCTGTATGCAATGGGAAATAAAAAAAGATAAAATGGGGAGAGAAATCACATTTATTAGTTAAAAGACAACCACAGGCTGGACAAAACACACATGCTAAAAAAGTAGACGGTCTTTTAAAACTTTGATAGCTAAATGTTTTCCATACCCCCACAATCATTTAATTGCTCACAATTTAAAAGGCCCAGGTAAAACATTAAACAGTAAAATGTGATAAATGCTCTAATGTACCCTGAATGCTTTGTAATTCATGATTATTTTGACCTTGACTCTCAAAACCTGTCACAAGGCTGAAACCAGTTTCTGATGTATTTGTTCTAGAATACTCCCAACTCACATTATTTTCTATCTTAAGACACAAAACAAATACTAACCAAAGCCCAGGTTAATTATCACAATTCAAAAATAAACCCAAAACAAACCACCCAAACACAAAACATACCCCTGGCAGCTTCCTGAAGACCACTTCTGGAAAAGCACACACCAGAGAGTCTAGAATTTAGATCTACTCTACAGACTTAACTACTGAAAACGGATTAGAAAATTTGATTAGCATGTTAACCCTAAGCTATCCCCTGGACCTTTCCAGCAATAAACCCACTCTGAGCCAATCATGATTTATTTTATAGTCACTGTGCCTCCTGATGAAACATTAATTGGAGTGAGGTTTTTCCTTGGGTTGATGTGACTCAATAGTAGTGCCATTTAAGAGCCTGAGGAAGCTAGTTGAAGCCTACCATTCTACGTATAAACTACATGAAGGACATAAATCCAGTTGGAAAAATAGGTCCAAACTGTTCCCTTTCAGTTTTGGTTAATATTTTGTCAATTCACAAAGCACTTTTTTCCTGAAAAAGCAAGTTATTTGAAGAATCTGAGTTTGAGGGCAGACCTGTACAAGAGATTTCTTCCCTTCTATTTCACTATTTAACCACTCTGTAAGGAAAATAAGTTAAATGACACCCAATGACTGTATGCAATCTAGGCTGCTAAAAGAAAAATTTTTCAGCATTAATCCCATTTAAATCCTTGCAATATGAATACCTTCTTGTAGAAAGTTTCTTCCCTCTACCTCTCAGAGAAGAAAAAAAAAGCTTCACTTTTGGATTAAAAAAGGGCTAAATTTCAACATGACATTACATATATGTAAAATAAAGTACAATTTCCACTTAATTCAGTCTTCAAATATTTTTTATTGGAAGGCCATGCATTGCCTTCATTTACTGTATTTCAAATCACTGTACATTTAACGTTTTTTTGTGAAAACACTGCCTGCATTTTCTAGTACAAAAAAAACCTAAAAATTGTTTCAGGAATGTAGAGAAATATCCAACTTAAATAGCGAAAAAGTGCACCATAATTACTGCTGCACTGCAGTCATTTCTGCATTTTCCATGTTTCTTAAATAACTATCTTGTTTGATAACACACAATATAAAGAGCAATTATGAAAAACAGACATTTACATATACCTCTAAAGTCTTATTGAGAGTATCCTGTTGGCATTGGATAACCAATCATGGGTGCAGCTGCAGTAGCAGGATATGCATATGCCGCCTGTTGGTTTATGCCATTGTGCATATTTGGAACATTAGTTCCATATTGCTGAGTGCCATCATAACCATTCTGGTAAGTCCCTGTTGGGTTACCAGTCCTAAAACTGGTCTGTAGACCAGCAGACACAAAATTACTTCCAAAGCTCCCATTGGTGTAATTTGCAGCACTGTAAACACCATTTTGAGTTTTTGCCCCAAAATCTCTCTTAAGCAGACTAGAGTAACCTCTGTCGTAATTTTCCCTGTCTCTAAAGGTATTGAATCCACCCCTTTTCCCTGCGGAGTATCTATCCCGACGATCATCCTTCATTCCTCCTCTACCCCTGGAACGACCTGTAAAAAGAAATTGCAAACTTTTATTAATACTTGAAAGCTCTATTAAAAACAGCATGTATTATGCAGTATCACAATCTGCTTTTGAAAAAATTAAAACCCCCAAAACAAGACAACTCCCATCAACATTTCTGAAACCTTACCTGAACCTCTGTCTTCAACCAACTGGAGCAACTTGGGATTAATTGCTTGATTGGCTTCACGAAGCACAGAGATAAGGTCACTCACTTGCTTTATGTTATTAGGTGTAAAGAAAGTGTATGCTGTGCCTGTTTTGGTACTGCGAGCAGTTCTTCCAATTCGATGAATATAATCCTCTGAGGAGTTAGGGTAGTCATAATTGATGACAAATTTCACATCTTCCACATCTGTAAGGTGTTGCAGTGTGGCAAAATAGTAATGTACGGAGTTTTGCACACCACAACAGCCAGACCAAAAATAAAAAGTTAGACAATTGTATTCCCAAGAAGGTACGGGCTGCAAAAAATAGTTAAAATGGTTATCCATTCCCTGTAGGAATACCATTGAGGGTGGGGGGGGAGTGGGAAGGAAAGAAAAAGAAAAGCACATGTCATGTCATCTTTGTTAAGTCTCATTACCCACCCAGTGACAAAGCCTGCCAAGAGGAACACGAATTCTTTAATGCATTCCCAAATCAGAAAGTCCCCTTACAAATCATCAAGTGACATCTGAGAGCTTCTGTGCAGTAGTAGGGCCACTTAAAAGTTTACAGCAACCTCTCCATGTACTGAAGACTTAACAAAAATGTACATGGTCCTTTTGTGTTCTACACTCATTAGTTCAAAACATTGGCCACACTGCTCGTCTTGCCAAGACCTTACAACTGCAGCTGCAAGAAAAACATACCTGTCCCCCAAAAGTTGTTTTTATGCACTGTGTCTCGTCTAGGCAAGCACTTCCAAGAAGCCAGGACTCACTTGAGAATGTCTCTCTCTCTGGCAGGTCTCGACATGACGACTATTGTGTAGGTCAAGGAGGAACTTTTCAAACCAGTGCTTTCTTTTCCCACTGTCTAAGTGTGGGAAATTGCTCCTGCCCTAGAGCTCATGTGCCAGTACTCACCAATTTGGAAAAGGCTTAGTACCTTTTAAAGCTGCTCTCTCCATTTCAAACTTGAACAAAAATGTCATTGAACACTGAAGTTTGGAAATTTCTTCGCCATTTCAGCAAACTCACTGAAACGCAAAGACCCACAGATCACAGGAAACAGTTTGAACAATGGTGTACCATGGCAGTCATGCAAAGCATGGGACAGAAGAGACACCACGGCAGTGAACTGTGAGGGTAACTTCCATTTTCCCCCGGAGAGAACAGTTTACAGGGCAGAGGTGGTATGCTCTGCCTTTTGAAGATTACTGGCACACTTTCAGCTTTCCACCTCTCTAATCGACTGGAAGCAGCCAGCCGGTCACTAGTCCTCCATCCCCCGAGTCCTCCGATTGTCATGCCTAGGCCTTGCCACAAAGACTGCACCTTTATGTGAAAAAAAAACTTGGAAAAAATGCAGAGGTTAAAGAAAGCAATTAACTTTCTTTAAAAAAATCGAATGGAGTTCTTCTCAGAAACCAAGCCATCAATGCTAGTTTGTACTAACCTAGCCCTCTTGAGGCCACATCTGTAGCAATCAGAATAGGAGCTTTTCCATGTTTGAATTCTGGGGGTGGGAAAAAAAAAATAATTAGAGCAAAATGTAGAAACAATCTTGATAATTATACAGCCAAGTTTGGGGGGTGGGGGGGAATCCACATTTAAAACATTTACCATTTAAAACCCAGTCTCGTTCCTGTTGACTCTTGTCACCATGGATACCCATGGCAGGCCACCTACGAAACAAATAATCCCCATTGTTAACACATCATTCAAACCTGAGAGCAAATCGTATAGTCTTCTATTTTCAGCCACAGATACTTTTAATTTCATCTGAAATAACGAATATATGGTTTCCCTATATACTAACAGGGTAATGCTAACTCCTTAAATTAAAATACAATGGTCTATGTTCATCTTTTCCTAACCTAACAAATCAGTCCTATTATAGAGAACACACATACCCATCTCTCCTCATTTTTCTGGTAAGCTCATCACATCGTCTTTTGGTTTCCACAAAAACAATAGTTTTATTCTCCTTCTCACTCATGATCTCTTCCATTAACCGTATAAGTCTGAAAAACGCAAACAAAATCATATTGAAACTGAATTCAAGGTTTCGTGCGTACAAGTCAAAGAGAAATCACCTGCTTAGCCACTTATTAAACAATCCTAACCACTATTAAATAAACCCACAGTACAGGCAAATCAGTCTTCCAACAGTAGCCTAGTAACAACTGAAATATGTGAAAGATTTTCAGAAGACAGGACAGAAAATAGCATCTTTTACCTCTATAAAAGATTACCTATGAAACCACGAAATCATTTATTTGACAAAATTATTTTCAATAGTCACTAAGTGATCTAGAACTTACTTTTCATCCTTCTCCACATCATGACACACATCCACAATCTGAAGAATGTTGTGGTTTGCACTCAGCTCCAGTGCACCGATATTTATGTGAATGTAATCCTTCAAAAAGTCTTCAGCAAGTTGTCGTACTTCTTTTGGCCAAGTTGCACTCCACATTAGGGTTTGCCTATCAGGCTGAAACAAATTTCAGGGAGAAAATTACCATGTGCTCTTTAAAAAAAAAATTTTATTAGAGGGGGGATCTAAATGGTCCTTACTCTTATTTGATCCACAATCTTCCGTATTTGGGGTTCAAAGCCCATATCAAGCATTCTATCTGCTTCATCAAGGACAAGGTAGGTAGTTCTTCTTAGATTGGTCTTTCCACATTCTAAAAAGTCAATCAGCCTTCCAGGTGTTGCAATACAGATCTCCACACCTTCAACAAAATACATTTAAGTATGGCATCTAGAATTGTAATTACCTTTAGTTACAAACAAAACTTTTACTACTTTACCTCTTTCCAAATCACGTATCTGAGGTCCCTTGGGAGCTCCACCATAAATGCAAGTAGACTTCAAACGACATGCTCTACAGTACTCTGCAGCCACTTGCTGCACTTGTTGGGCCAGTTCCCGAGTTGGCGCCAGCACCAAGCA
>NW_006399798.1:17296499-17306276 GCF_000299155.1 Elephantulus edwardii | reverse complement strand
AGATAATGTTTTCCCGGATCCAGTCTGTGCCACTCCAACCATATCCAACCCACTTAAAGCAACTGGCCATCCCTGAGCTTGAATAGCAGTAGGTTCGGTGAAATTCTGTCTTGCAATCACATCCATGACATTTGCTGTAATGACAACAATTTCCCAAAATTTGGAAATGCCATGAGAAGAAAAACACTGAGTACAAAACGACCACTTAAAAAAACAACAACAAAACAACCCAACCCCCCCCAAAAGAACCACACACACACACACACAAAAACAAACAAACAAAAAAAACCCCCACGACCACTTACCAGGGAAGTTTGCCTCATAAAAATTCAACACCGGTTTTGGGCAGTTGTGACCTCTAACTGTAACTTCCTTGCTTCTTCTGTATGTCTCCACATCTTGCTGTAAAAATAATTGTGAAACTACCATCAGCCTCTTGACATCATCTTTTAACTAAACAGGCAACTGACAGACCCATTAAAGAGGCCTTAATTTGAAAAATCCTACCTACACACAAAACCCTACCAAGTATTATCCCCTCCAATTACACTGATACCAACTAACGCAAGGAGAAAAAACTTAAAAAGAGCTAATCTCCATAAACGTAATCATGAAAAAGACAATCAGATTTTGATTGTATAGAAGCCTTAACTGAATTAAACCTTCATACAGTCACATGCAATCACTCACCGCTGTGCGCCTAGCCAAATCAGGGTGTTCTTGATAAAAATTCTTCTCAAATTTGGGCAGCTCATCAAGATTCCATTTCTTTTTAACTAGCTTCTCTCCAGGGTTTCCAAACTTCTTTCCAGATAATGGTCCTGCCCTACTTCCTCCAAATCGAGGTGCTCCAAACCTGAAATCAAAGTGTCATTCACATCTTCAACTCTCCACCGCTTGGCAGCCACTTGTCACCCATAGCCCAGCTTTCCAGTCAAAGAACCCTCTCTTAAGGTAATGTGCACTCTTTTTAAATCGACATCTTCTTATCAATTTCTGTCACCCCAAGTGCGCACAATTAAAAGGCCAGGAAAGAAAGCAGCCAGGGATTTATCACAGTACCCAAACCCCTCCAAGATCAGATTACAAGGAGGGACAATGGATCACAGCTATAGTCTATCTCGAGAGCTTAGGAATTAAGTGTCTGGGAGACTAACAATGTCAGCAGCACTAACAGGTGAGGCCTGATGATGCTTCCACTGTCATTTTTGAGCAAAGGTGCTTAGATTTTTTTTATTTTTTATTAAGGGACAACACAGGAAAAGCGGACTAACCAGGTAGAAGGGAGTGGCCATAGGGACACTGAACAGGTGAGCCACGATGCTGCTTCCATGGTCATTTTTGGGCAAAGGTATTTGGATTTTATTTTATTTTTTTAAATAAAGGGGACAACACAGGAAAAGGAAAAGCAGAGCAACGGGGTAGAAGGGGGTGGCCACGGGGACACTGGGAACAGGTGAGCCACGACGCTGCTTCCACGGTCATTTTTAAGGAGCTTGGATCGTTTAGTAAATGGACGACCCAGGAACAGCAGGGTGGCGGGGAGGGGTGGGCTCGGGGACACCCCGCGGAAGCACCCCGGTTCCCGGCAGCCACGTTACATAACCCGAGGAAAAGGCGGCGGAGGAGGAGCCGGCGCCGACCGGGGGAGGAGCCCAGGCCGGGCGGAGCCGCTCGGGCGGCGTTCCCGCTGGGGCGGCGCTTCCCTCTTTGTCTCGCATTTCTCTCTGCGCCACATTTTCTCGCCGCTGCCATCTTGAGCGGCTCCGCCGGGCGGGGTAACAAAGGCGCCGCCGCCATGTCCGAGGCCGGCATTTTGTCCCTGCGCCTCGGCCGCAGGTGGCCGGAGCCGGCGGGACCGGCCGGCCGCGATGGCGTTGGAAGGGGGGGGGGGCCCTCGCCCCCACCCGAGCCCGGGGGTCACGGAAACGGTCCCCCCCGGGAGGCGGCCTTTGCTTCGTCTGCCTCCCAATTTCCCCTTTCCGTCTCCCTCCCAATTCTCCGAATCGCCCAGGGCCCAGAAAACATACACTAAAAAAAAAAAAAAAAAAGTAACCTCAAACAATACTAAAAACCCAATCTCCACTAATCGCTTTCGGATTAATATCAAAATGGCGCACATCTTCGATCGAGGAGGGCCCAGCGGACGCCGAGAACGCAGATGTTTCCAATAACTGTGCCCCCACCCCCCCTCCTCTGCTTGACTCTCCCATCCCCCACCCGCAGGGACCTGACAGGTCAGTTCTTACCCTCGATCCCGGCCGCGGTCTCGGTCACTCGAATAACTCGACATGGCGTCAATGGTTGCGGTTAGTGCGTAAGGAAGAAGAGAGAATCGGACGCGAAGAGCCGCGAAGGGTGGCGACCGCGAAGTCTTGCGGAGGCGGCGGCGGCTCAGTCGGCAAAGATAAGACGCTGAATCGGGCAGCCGGCAAGTGGGCAGCGCAGCCGAAGAACGATGGAAATGAATGAGGCGCCGGCTGCCGTGCGGCAGCCGCTTTTATACTCTGGACCGCCCCCTCCGCCGCTACGAATGCTGGGAACCGCTCTATGACCTAATCGCCCCGCCCTTGCGCAGAGGCCCCAACGCCCGCGGGCGTTCCGGAATCCGCCATGTTCTCACTCTGCCGCTCGCATCCGTTCCTTGCGGCTATCCGTTTTTCCCCTTTTCCTTATCGGGACCCACTACTAGAATATCCCTATGCTATACTTTATGTATAAACTTAATAAAGTTTACCTTTTTCTCATTCTAGCAATTCGCCCCACCCTGTTCCAAATCCAGCCCACTTTCCCCGCCCCCCACGCAGATGTTTACGTCTCTACAAAACCCTCACACCCATAACCAAGTGCCTCCGGAAGGCGGAGCCTGGCAACGTCACGTGGCCGCCACCCCCGCCCACCGGTGATTCGACGGGCCAGCTTCCCAGTTGGCGTCGGCGGAGGGATACACAACGAAATAGCACCCCGGAAGTGCTGTTCTAATTCCCTCCGGAAACCGGTCAGAGAGGGGGGCTGACCTGACCTGTCAAGAGTCCCGGACTGAGTACCTTTTAGCGGGCTTTTGCCCGCGGAGAATGGTATCTGGATCTCGCAAACCGCCGCCGCGGCTCATGCGGTGAAAAGGAAGTGCTGTACTCATAACCAATCAGCGGCCAAAAGCCGTTTCAAAGTCCCTCCCTCCTGACCGCCGCTCTCTCGCCTTGCGGCTCCCTCCTCCCGCCGCCGTATGCGAGCTGTGCGGCCCTTCCAGGACACCGTCCACCGCGCGCCCGCCTGGGAACCGGCTGGCGAGCTGCCTCCGCGACATGGCCGGCTCCGAGGCTGGTGAGTCGCGGGCTGGCGCCCGGCTCCCCGAAAGTCCCTGCCCACCTAAATTGCTGAGGCCTCGGGCCCCATTGATCTGGGGTCTGGGCTGCCTCCGAGATCGAGGACGGAGACCCCGTCGCAGTCGGTGCTCCGTAGACAGGGTCTACCGCTCCCCGCTTCACGGCCGTCCTGCCCGCGGTTTGCAGTGGAGCCGGAGAATGACCCTTGGGGGAGTGGGGAGTCCGCCTCCACTCCGGCATGCAGGTCGCATGCAGATCGCAGAACAGCAGTTAGAAAAGAATCGCCCCGGGACTTGCATTTCTCTGGGGTCTGAGGCCGCTGTTGAAACCGTCTAGCTTCGCAGTATATGGACACTGAGTCAGTAGCTACGTTTATATTGAAGCTTTAGGGAGCAGCGCCCGTTAGCATCTGTCAAACTCTCCACTCGTGTTAAATAGTGGCGTTTTCCCTCTTCAGTGCCCTCTGGAGTTACCGGCTGTGCCTAGCTGCGGGACGACGATTTGGTTGTCTAGGACGCTTTCAGCCTTTTCTCCCTAGACAACGTACCAGCCAGTTGACATGATTTTGCAACCGTGAAAAAAGGATAATGTGTGCTTTGAAGGAGAACTAGTGACAGGGAAAGATCTACTGCAAACCCCTTAATAATTTGTTTTCATTTGTGTACTAATACAGCTCTCTGGATGGACGCTTATCATTTTATTAGCTTTCCAGATTACCTTTGGTCAAGAAATCTTTTAACTACTTCCAGGAAGGTGAATTGAGGGAGGACTAGGTGATACCCAACCGTATTGGTAATGAGTTCAAGGCTTAGGTGGTGAACACAGGGCTGTTTTTAACGTAGTTCTCATAATGTGTTTTTTTTCCCCCCCCATGTACATCGAATATAATTTAGTTGTTTAAAACTAACAATAACAGCTTCAGTTAATCATCACCTATTTGGACATCAGGAAGATTCCAGCTTGCTCAAGAGAATTGGGTAAAAACATGTGTGCACTGCTGGGAATTTGACACAACATCCCCTAATTAGTTTCTGTGACATAATATTTCCATTTGCTTGTAAATATATTTGAACTGAAAACATCTATACAAGGCTTTTAAGATAAAAAGTACTGGTAAACAACCCACAATTTCATGTTTCAGCAGTAAAGGCTGGGTAGGCCTCATAGTGTTTGACAACATCAAAATCGCTTGTTCTTGAAGGTAGCCCCCAAGTATTTCTTTAAAATAACCTAGGAAAGCCTTTGAAATTCTCTAGAAGGTAATAAATTTATCTTCTACAGACTTTGTGTTTCAGTGAAAGCTTATTGCTTTGAAAAGTAAATGCTATCTGAAGTTGATCTTTCCCCCTCCTTTCCCAACAGAGTGGGTAACCATTGCAAACAACCTTCTTCTGAAGTGTCATATACACCTGAGGATACATGCCCTTGAAGACTGTGACTCTAATGTGTTTATTGCTCTTTATCAATCTATTTTGGGAGAAAAGGTACCAGGTAAGGATAGTAAAAATGAGGGTTGTTTGGGTCACAAGTTACAAGTGTCTTCAGTTAAGACACTTGCTAATGCTAAAAAAAAAAAAAGAAAAAGAGAAAGACTTGCTAATTATAAAATCTTGTTTTCTCTTTATCTTCATCTTATTTCTGGTTAAATATCACACTCATTGCCTTAATAGGTACCCATGCATAATAGAGACCTTCATAGAGACCCATGCATAATAACTTTCATTGCCTTCCAGTTGGAACTGACTTCTGACTCCCCACCGAGTTTTTAGAAGCTGTAAATTAGAGGCGATGAGGCCCTCTTCTCCTGTAAAGATTTAAAGCCCCAGACACTGATGGAGAGTTGACATAATCTGAATCAACTCGAAGACAGTGGGTTGGGCTTTTTTGGAAGATAAAGAGGTAACAGGAATCTGTGAGATTTAACCTGGAATACAGCAAAAATGAAGTGTTATCTTTGGGAGAAATGAGCTAGAGTCACAACATTCAAGATTTTCTGAAAACCCCAGTGCCTTCAACTCATAGTGGGTTTCAACTCATAAGTTCCAGTTCATAATGACCCTCCATTGGAATTCCAAGATTATACATCTTTATGGGAGGAAGCTGCCCACAATCTCCATTGAAGTAGAGATATATCGCCTTTCTTTGATAGCAACATACATTGCACGTTCAGGCTCTTTTCAAGATAATGATGTTATTCTGTGCTATCAAGTTGGAACTAACTGAGCTACCTTTATAGCAGTTTTTCAGAGACCATACATGGCATGGAAGTTATTGCCCATCCTTCTGCCTCAGAGCAGCTGATGTATTTGAACCTTTGGATTTGCAAGCAGCACAATTCCTTACTCACTAGGCCGTCAGAACTCTTCTTATGTGCCATTGAGTTGGAACTGGCTTACAGCTGACCTTGCAGAGAGATTTCAGAGGCAGTAAAGCACATGGGAAGAGATTGCCCATCTTCCTGAGAAGCAGCTGTGGACTTGAACCACATGCCTTTGGGATTGCAGCATAGGTTCTTACCACTATGTCTCCAGAGCTCCCTGTTCAAAATGATAGAACCTATGAATTTATTAACTGTCTTCTTTGCAAGTTAGTTACAAAAAACAAACATCAGTTCTCATTTCTAATATTAATTAAATAACAAGGCCCAACAAGTTTGACTCATGATTAGAACCTTTGAAGATATATATTTAAAAAGGGTGTGACTTTCAAATGGCAGAATTAGATTGAATAGTGATTTTTAAGACAAGTCAAACTGATTTGGACAAAGTTACTCTGGAAAGGTGGTTGTCATTATTGGTGAGCACATCTAGGGCTACAGCTGTTTATTTTAACAGATTAGTAACCATCAGTTCCTGGGACCTTTTTTTTCCTTCTAATACATTTAGTGCAACTTGAACACCTTCCTTTATCGTCATTTGGTTCTTGATCATACACTACTTCCTGAAATGGTTCTGCATCTACCAATTCTTTTTGGTACAGTGTCTCAGTATATTCCTTCCATCTTCTTTTGATGCTTCCTGGCACTCAGGATTTTGCCATGGCATCCTTCAGTATTGCAATTGAAAGCTTGAATTTGTTTTTCAGTTCTTTCAGCTTGAGAAATGGCAAATGAGTTCTTCTCTTTTTGTTTTCTGACTTCAGCTCTTTGCACACTCCATACTACTTTGCTTTATAATCATTATACAGTCTTCTCATACTGCCCTTTGAAATCTCCTGTTTATCTTTTTTACTTCAGCAGTTCTTCCTTTTGTTTGACTTCTCAATGTTCTAGTGCTATTTTCAGAGTCTCTCCTGACATCCATTTTGGTCTTGTGTTTCTCCCCTATCTTTGCAATGACCTTTGTCCCCTGTCTTTGCAATGATGTTTTGCTTGACTTATGGATGGTATCCTTGAAGTAAATTGATTTTTTGAAACAAAAATCCTTACCACCAGGCCAACAGGCAACATCATGATAGATGGTGAAGAGAGAGAAATTGTCAAGGACTGCATCTTCCTTGGATCTACATCAACATCTTTGGCACCAGCAGGCCGGCTATCAAAAGACATACTGTGAAGGTAAAATCTGCTGTCAGGGATCTCTCCTGAGTACTGAAGAGCAAAGATAATAACGGTTTAAAGACTGCAGTGTCCTTGGGCCAAACCATGATCTTTTCATTTACTTGCTATGCATCTGAAAGTTGGACAGTGAATAAGTATGAAAGTAGAAGAGCCAGTGCCTTTGAATTTTACTGGAAGAGAGAGCAGGTATCTCAGGGATTGCCAAAAGGACTATGTTGTGGGAAAGGGGCAGCCATTGTGCTCCTCGAGGCAAGGATAGGGAAATTTCATCTCACACACTTTGGACATATTATTAAGAGGGGCCAGTTCTTGGGAAAGGACATTATGCTTGGAATGGTGGACGGAAAGACCTACAATGAGATGAACTGACAATGTGTCAGCTGTGATGAGGATGCACAGGGTAGGGCAGGGTTCATAAGGTCCCTATGAATCATCGTCAGCGACGGCACTTCACGGCATTATTATGGCGAGGAAGCTCTGGTGGCCGCCCAGAGGCTACACCTTTCTGGCCATTGGAGTCACTAGCATCGCCACGGGGAATATGGCCAGTCTCCTCCACTGTGGCACACAGCCTCAGAAATGCAATGGAGAGTCAGGTATTAGCAGTGAGTGTGATGAGCTCTAAGAGCTGCATTGTCTCTCCCTCCTTTCCCACTGTTACCATGAGTGCTGATGGGCCAGCCTGGATCCATGGAATAACCTCTAGCTGGGATCTCTGATACTGATCTCAGCCAGCTCTCTTAAAATATATTTATTTATTTATTTTATCCTGCTCTCCGAACTTCATCTTCCTCAATACCAGCTATGGAACTCCAAACTTAACTTGATATTGAAATCTTTCCACACTCTTGTCAATACTGGCTTTTGAAAGCTTCTAATGCAATTTCCATTAAGTCTTTTAATTGAAGTAGGAGTGGCATCCACTTCCGAAATAGCTTGCCTCCAGAAACACTATGAACTTGGAGAAATGAAAGTTATACAAGTGTTCAGGTCTTTCATTCATAGGTTCGCTGTGAGTCGACTCAGGGCACTTAACATCAACAGTATCTCTCTCCATTTAACATCTGCCACTGTTTCTTTCCTGGTGTCCTGGGAAAGAAGTCAGAGAGATTAAAGCTTCATCTCATGCCTGGCCGCCCTTATCTGAGGATTAGCATCTCTCTGAATGTATGGATCTTTTTATCTTCTGTAAAGGAGAATCACAAGCATTGAGGACTCTCCTTCATAGGGTTGCTATGAGTCGCCTGCGACTCAACGGCACTTAACAACAACAAAGGAGCATAGTGGTTGGACTGCTAACTGCATGTTAGTGGTTCAAATCCACCAGCCATTCTGTGTGAGAAAGAGAACACTCTACCCCTATTGTGAATCAGCATCAGAAACCGCGTGGAATGTTGTCCTGAGTCAGAATGGACTTGAAGGCAGTGGGCTTGGTTTTTAGTGTCCCTTCCATGAGGTCCCTGGGTGCCACAGGTTGGCCTAAACTGCTAGCCTAATGGTTGGTGGGTCCCTACCCCCCCGCCAGCAGTGCACAGCCTGGCGATCTGGTGATCCGCTTCCATAAACTTTTTTTTTTTTAAAGTTATACCTAGGTAATCCCAATGGACCACTTTGTGCTATGTATGGGGTTGCCATGAGTCAGAGTGGACAGCAGCGGGTTTGGGGGTTTTGTTTTGATCTTTTGTAAAGGTAACTGGGTGGTGCAAAAAAGTTTGTCCTCATCTACTAAGCTACAGCTTCGTGGTTTGAGCTGGAGGAAAGGGCTGGTGATCTGGCTCGGTAGGATTAGAGCCACTGAAAACCCTAGAGAGCACAGTTCTCTCCTGAAGCACCGGGGTCACCATGAGTCTGTATTCATTTGACAGCCAGTTTTGTTTGGTTTAGATCTTTCGTTAGCATGATGCTTGCTATAGAGCATGTTGGTGTGTGTATATGTGTCTATGAGTATGAATGATGGTTGAAGAAAACGACATATTACAGTGTAGAATTCAGGCTCTGTGAATTTGATCTAGATTTTATATCTCATTCTATTTGGGTGCCTAGTGGGTAAGTGTTGTACTGCCAACCCTAAGGCAGGCAGTTCAAATCCACCAGCTGCCCTGAGGGAAAAAGGCGGTCTCCTCCTTTGTTATTAACAGCCTCTGAACACCTGCTAGAGGGTCAGCTATGAGGGGTTCTGACTTGACCGCCATGAGTTGAGTTGTTAACTTTGAGTTCTGTTTGTGTAGAGCCTACATTCCTATCAAGCGCCTGGTCATAAAGAAAAGCTTGGACCCTCACAGGTACAAAAATAATGTCACTTTCCCCCTCCAGATCTCATAGTCATTCCCAGGAGTCTGGAGGACGACGCACATAATGTACAAGCAATAATTGATTCACTCGCCTTGGATTACCTCCAGATCAGCTTATCTCACATAACAGGTTAGTATATACTTCACCATCCAAAAGTTATACACTATATGAGAATAATTTATTAGAACATTTTTCAATTGAATGAGTAACTTAGAGGGTAGACCAAACAGCAAGACTGAATATTGTTGGCTCACTGGTAAAATTCAAATGATTAGACATTTGAAGTTATCCAGGAGGATCAACACTGAGGTTTTGCTTGAGCTGGATGTGTAATATAAGTATCTTAGCTGCTAGCTGGAGTCAGTTTTTTATTTTTATTTGACTATTTTAAGTACCATGCTGATTTATGGAAGCTAAAGATTGGGAACAGCTACACGGTCCACTCTTGTCACATGAGGTCACTGCATTGGAATCAACTGAAGGGCACGTAATAACGACAATAATCTGCTCTTGATGAGCATATTTTTCTAAAGAGAAAGTATCTGTTTTTGAATGTAGTTGTAGGTGAGAAAATATGGTAAATCAATTTAGGGACCATTT
>NW_006399798.1:17274056-17296253 GCF_000299155.1 Elephantulus edwardii | reverse complement strand
CCTATCACTCCTCCCTGAGAGAGACTTCACCCTGAGTCATAAGGAAAAGGGGACGGCGTATTCTCTTAGCTACTTCCTGCTGAAAAGGGATGCTGTGGGGGGACCATTTCTTTTAAGAAATAACCCCAGACTTTCTCTGTTCCTTTGCAAATTAAAATTGCATTTATCACTTCATTAGGGAAATTTCTGAAATTTCTAATTTCCAAACATACCCATAGAAGGTCTCTACCTCCAGAATTTGTTAATGCAGAGCTGCCCCCACCCCTTTCAAAGCCGTGAAGCTGCTTACCTCTTCTGGAGATGGACACACACCCTCCTGCTGCTTGTGTTCTGTTGGAGCCGTTTTTTCACGTAGGTTGCTGCATTCTGGCCAGCAGTCTTTAATTGCTGGGCTGGTGGCATGTGTTCCCCATCCTGGAAACAAAGTCTTGATATTCCCTTGGGGTGTATGTGTGTATATCTTGTTAAGCTAGAAAAACATGGGACTTGAAAACAAGCTTTTTCCAGTTCACGGTTTTAAACAGAAACATTAAAAAAGAAACTATGTTTACTAGGACTATCACAAAATATCTGATCTCTTGTTTAGGCTTGTATCATGGCTGAAATTGAGAATGGTTTGATTCTCTCAAATACTAGATTTCTAGTCCCACCTCTCCCATTACTGTCCTGTACTCATGAGAATTAGAAGCCTGAGCTCTCTTTCCAGACTGATAGTGACTGGGTCCAGGCTGTGGAATCCATTCTAGGAGGTACTAATCTGTTTTTAATCCATTTAACTTTAATTTAAAAGCCCCTGGGTGATAAATAAAGAGCATTCAACCATTGGCCAAAAGCTGGCGATTCAAATCCACCCAGAAGTGCCTTGAAGATGAGCCTGTTGATCTGCTTCTAAATGTTCACAGCGTTGGCAGTGGTGGAGCACGCGCACACAGTTCTCTGCATTCGGGGGGCCGTCATGGGTCAGAAGCAGCGTGGCAGCAACTAACAAAACAATACTGCTTTTGTACTCGTTCTATGCCAGCAAATAGAATCCCACTTGTGGTAACCTCATTGGACAGATTGATTTCTGAGTATAAAGGAGCTGTGGTGGGTGATGAGACTGGAGGAGGAGATGAAGCTAGGATTGGATTCACAAGGGCTCTGTGCAGGGCTCAGATTTCAGAAAGGGAGCTATGAGCAAGCTTTAATTTTTGGGAAAATGTAGCACTATGGAAAGTGGATAGCACTAATAAGTATGAGGGGGAAAAAATGAATACTTAATGAGAACACCCCAATAAATACTCTTTAAAATATTCTTCTACCACTATTACCTGCTAAATAAATCACCATCTGTGAGTTGTTTTTGATGTTAGTTGCCGTAAAAAGTCTGTTGTGACTCATACTGACCATGAACTGGATCTGAACCCTGCCCTGTCCTGCACCAAGCCTCCTCATCTCTGATACACTCGGGCCCATTGTTCGGCTCTGTGTCGCTCCATCTGTTGAGGGCCGTCCTCTCTTTTGCTGACCCTCCACCTTTCCAAGCAAATGTCCTTTTCCAGGGTCTACTCCCCCTGCCCCAAACATATGCTCAAAGTATGTGAGACAAAGTTTCACCATCCTTGCCTCTGAGGAGCAAAAAGTTGCACTTTGTCCAAGACATTTGTTTGTTCAGTTGGGGGGTGTTCAGTACTCTTCTGTACCACAACTCAAAGGCATACGTTATTTTTCTGTCATCCTTATTCATTGCCAACTTTCAGATGCATAAGAAGTAAATTAAAAGTCTGTGGCTTGAAACTGGTGCACCCTAATCCTTGAACTGACATTGTTGCTCCTTAGCACACTGCTGAGATCCTCTGAAGCATATTTTCTCAGTGCAACATGTATTTTGATTTCTTGACTGCTGGTACCAAGGTGTTGACTATGGACCCTATAATCTGAAACTTTTTTATAGATAGATAGTTACGGAAAATATTTTTCTTATACACACTGTGTGTGTGCTTACCTCAGCCAAACCTAAAAAAAAAAAAACAACAAACCAACCCATTCTACTTAGCTGCAACTTTCATTATAAATCTTACTAGGGGATTTTTATTTCTTTTTTTTTAAATTTATTTTTTATTATTATTTGTGTGTGTACCGTCAAATTGGATCTGACTGGTACAGGAGGAAATTGTCCCTCCTTCTTCAGCAGAGCATCTGGTGGATTTGAACCACGTGCCTCTGGGATTGCAGTGCAGCTTCTTGCCATTAGGCCACCAGAGCTCGCTGGGATTTTTTTTTAAGTCCAAATATTGCACTTCTTAAAAATGGAAGGACTATATGACTGAATTCTTACTAAGCACCAGACTCACAGCTGCTACTCATTAAGATGGTCAACCCGTAGAAAAGTGATATCTTTTAGTGTTTATATTTTTCTCCTGGGTTAGTTTATAATACCTCTCTTTCTGGACAGCATTTTCACAGTGAGGTATATCTACTTTAAAATTATGACGCTTTCAGATTACTTGATTAAATTTTTAAATAGCTCTGTGTTCTGTGTTTAGGAGAAAACATAGTGAAAGGAGATAAAGAGTCAATTAAGAATCTCCTCGAGATTTTTGACGGGTTGCTGGAATACCTTACAGAGCACATCAGTGAGACGTCTCATGAGAAGAGTAAGTTTGACAATGAACATTGGGCTTCATTTATGCTGTTAACATCCTTTTCCACCTTTATCTTCTTGCCTATTTCTTCCCCTAGGAAATATATCATTAATCCAGTAGACTGTTAACGTGCACATCATTCAATTGTAAATTTCCCATTCTTACAGTATTAAGTGGTTATTCTGTCCTGAAATGTTATGTCCTTTGTTAAAGTGGATGTTGTTTATAAATTAAAGAGAACCTGTAATTGAAAGTGAAGCTTCCACCAACAATTATGCATGGTCTTGCTATTGCATGATATTTATTATTCTCAAATGTCTAAAATATCAGAATTACCATTTATGTTACAAATCTCCTTAACCTACATATCCACAATGTTCTTTTTTAAATGGTACCAATTTTTAACATAAAAATTTGACTTTTTGATTTTGAATGATGATTGTGAAAATAAGTATTTGTCATGCTATTTTCCATAAGGATTATCGTTACTTAAGCTGAATCAGCAGTGTCTGTTCAAGTTTTTAAAAGCTCACTAAAATCTCATTTCTAGAAATTTATTGTAAGGAAATAATAGAAATCTAGGTTCTTTAAGGTCTTTATTGAAATGATAGTCACTGAGAAAGAAAAAAAAAGCTTACATGTCTTAACAGTATGAGATTGGCTAATAAAATAACATTTTGAAGGCTACCTGTGGGTTCAGTGCCAAGATCAGTTGTCACTACACAACCTTCTAAGCCAAAGTTTCCTCATGGATACTCTTTCTAGCTGTGAAGATTAAGTCAGTCTACATATAAATAGGTTGGCACTGAGCGTGGCTCACAGTATATGGTAACTTGTTCCTTGATGAACTCAGAAGTAGGAAAACATGAAGGTGGACATTTGGACAACAGACCTCTAGAGACAGGGATTGGAGCATGCAGTATGAATCACCTCCTTCCTGGAAATCCTGGCCTTACTGTCACTGCCACCGGTCCAAGAATATATTCTTGGCTGTGTTGGATTAGGGGAAAAAAAGTTGATGACTACTAGTCTTAAGAAGAATTTCATCTACTCTTTGGTGTTGTCTGACTTAAGTCAATGGCTGACTGTCCTGGAGCTTCACGTAAATTGCTACCATCCAGTTTTTTAAAAGCCACACCCTAGTCCTTGTGCTTGAATGCTTCGTGCATCCCTTACAGATAGAAGAATTGCTAATAAAGTTGTGGACCCTGCTTTTGAAGCAACCCTTTTGTTTGCTACCCAAGAAATATACCCTACATAGAGATGGTCATTTGGTTCCCATTGGCCAGAGTGGAGGTGGGGTGGGGTTTGGGTATCTCATTGACTAAGCTTTCCCAGTATCCTAAACAAATAGAAATAGCCATAGTGATGGAGTTGCTTTTATTTATTCTAAACAGGTGACACTGGTCAGCATTTTAAAGAACCACTTGAAAGAGAACTTCTAGAAGAGCCAGAAAGTACTAAAGAATCATGGAAAAGAGTTTCTTTTGGAAGGTACAGTAGGTGATGGATAGTCATTTTCAAGATTAACCTGCACTTTTTTAAAATTTCCCTTTGCTCATTTAAGTCATTCACCTTTGTAGAAAACATAGAAAGCAAAGAGAAATGATTTAAACAAACAGAAAACTCAAGGGGGAGAAACATGAACTCTGCTGTTAACATTTTGTTGTACTTCTTACTCTTTTTCCTTTTTTGGATAGTCATGTTGTTCATATAATTTAATGCCCTGCTCTGTAAGTTTCACCCATGAGATCTTTTCCCTGGTTATTAAGTCCTTGATAATTTCTGTCTCTGTATAATGCATCATTCTCATGAGGGCATCACAGTTTAATCTCTCTATACATGCAATGGTATTGAATGCAGAATTATTGTGCTGTCAGGGCCCCAAGATCAGGCTAGGCCTGAGTGTGTGAACTTTCCCAGGTGCTCCCTGTCTGAGGCGTTGGGCCGCTCGTGGGATGATGAAGAAGCAGAGTCCACTGGTGAAACAATTAGACTTGGGGAAACAGCACATACTTTTTCTCTAAGAAGTAATGGTGAGTGGTTGAAATTTTAAATAGCAATTATTATCACTCAACATACAGCTGTAAAATGTAATAATTGTAGTTTTGCATGTTTAAGGTAAGAAAGAGAGCTCTAAGTGGGCATCAGAATTAAGATTCTAGAATGCCAACAGTACCATTATATGAACAGTTATCCAAAATATAGTCCAGTAGGAATGACAGGCACAAGGGCAGTTAAATCTAAGACAATAATATTGTTGTCGTTCTTAGGTGCCATCAAGTATGACTCATAGTGACCCTATAAACAACAGATCTGAATCATGTTCTATCCTGTGCCATCCTCACATTTCCTGATACACAAGAGCCCTTTGCAGCAGTCACCTTGTCAGTCCTCCTGGTAGAGGTTCTTCTCTCCTTCACCAGCTCTCCACCCTTTCTAGTATCATGTTCCCTCTCCAAAAAATAGCTCCTCCTAGCAACATGCCCAAAGTATGTGAAGTGAACTCTCATCATTCTTACCTTCAAAGAGCACTCCGGCTGTACACTCTTCAAGACATACCTATTTATTCTCTTGGCCATCTAGGAGATGTTCTCCAGCACCACAGCTCAAAGGCATCAGTTCTTCTTCAGCCTTATTCATTGTCCACCTCTCAGATGCACAGCAAGTGTTTGGAAAGACTGTGGCCTGAATCGAGACACATAGGGTTTGAAAACGCTGTGAACACTAGAGATAGTAAAGAGGGTATGCAAATCCCACAAGTATGAAACTCCAGACTTCCAGTTGAACATGCAGCAAACTATTTTGATAATTAAAAATTTATCATTAATTTATTTTCTAGGTGCTCAAGAGTCTGATGAAATGCAACCTAAAAACCCTCCAGCTTCACCAAGATCTGACTCCCTGGAAGACGCTGTGAACCTGCCCACTAGCTTTGTGCCCACCACCAGTAGGACAGCTTTTATTGAGGATAGTGAGTAGTACCACAGTTCTTGAGACTGTTTCTGTGGTGTGGGTACAGTAGCTCCTGCAACAGTTGCTTTGGTATTTGCTTTTTTATTTTTACTGCTCTATACTTTCACGTAATGTTCTTTGGCTTTATGTGGCTTCTTTTATAAACACTCGCTATTAATTGCTACCACAAATTTCTGGTTTAAGGGCAGTAAGAGTATCTGAAATGTGAGAATATCAGTTGATGGTGTTAGTAGAACAAAACAGAGTAATTTTGAAAATAGTCATAATTTATCAAAACGCTCATTGTTCATCACTAGTGTGTTATTTTTTTTTTAATTCACTCATTGTTGTACATTTTCTTCCTTATCTGTCCTCCAAGCATTATGTTTTAATTGCTAACTGATTTCTCCTACATGTGGCTGAACCATGATTCTTCAAACCATTGAGGTCATTTCCTATTTTGCATTATTTTTTTATAACTTTTCAGGGAACATTTTTCATGACGTTGTTGTTGTGTGCCATTGGGTTGGAGGCGATTCATAGCTGACTATCCAGAGGGTTTTCAGAGGCAATAAATCACAAATGACTTACTTCAGAAGCTTACCCGGCTTTCTCCCATGGTGCAGTTTGTGGATTCGAACCACATGCCTTTGGGATTGTGGCACAGCTGCTTAGGCCAGCAGAGTTCCCTTTTTTTGTGATTGTAACATTAAAATTATACTTTTTTCATTTAGTTATATTCCTCCTTATTTACTAAGAATGAAGTTCTTGTGTTTTATTGTTTATTGAAAAGTCTGGTTTTTTACAAAAGCAAATTATTTGTAAGTAGTGTAGCTGAACAAGTCTGTATAAATCCCAAGATTTTCATTTCAATGTCTACTTTAATTTATTAGTGGAAATTCCTTCTGTGAGTATGACTTCAAGTGCCAAGAAGCTAGGGGAGCCAATTCGATCAGCTATTCCCTTACTTCCACCCTACCACCCGTCAGAGGCTCGCACACCCTACCCTGTAGGAAGGGAATACTTGAGTGCAACTCATTACTCTTCTGCCCCGGATTCCACTGGAGAGCACACAACACTTTCTGCGGTACGTGGAAAAGCTTGGTTTCAGTCAGATAGAAATCTGTATGTGTAGTGAGATCTCTGCTGGAACCATAGTTCCGCATATTCCATTAATCATTGCATTATACTTCTTAAAATCACGTCTGCATATACCACTTTGTTCTTGTTCAAGGACAATAGGGACAAGATGACTGTATAAAAAGGAAACTCTCATGAGTCAGTACATACTTATTTTATACTAAGATAAACCTGGGCACTTTACATAGGTACACACACCCCTCTGAAAAATATTTGTACTTTTGTTTTCTTTGTAGAGTTTTCTGATCAACAATTTTCTATTTTCAATAGGAACCCAATGATACCATTTTCTTAACACCCAAGCTGCCTAAAAATAGTAAGCAGAGAACATATTTGTCTCCGACCCAAAGCCCCAGGACAAGGCGGCTTTCCAAAGGGAAAAGGTAACATTACTACAGATTTCAGTGCTTACAATCTGCATGCAAAGGGATTTAAGAGAAGATTGTTGACTCTCCAAATTTCATGATGAAAATGAATATATTTGTTTAAAGCATCAATTACAGTGGTTTTGAACCATGCAACGTTGAACCCGTAAATATCAAATGATCCTTTTCCTTACAGATATGAGAACAGATCTGCAGTTTCATCCTGGGATTCACCTGTTTGCCAGAGGCTAAGAAAGAAGTTAACTGAAGAAGACCTGCACACAGTATCAGAGAAACTCTCTCAGCGGCTCTCAGAACTAGACTGGGTTTAAGTCTTGTTTTTGTTTTGTTGTCATTTTACATTGCAATTCCCATGAGATGATGAGCATTTAAAATGATCCCCCAACTTAGTCATTGTGCCAGTATTCCATTAGTCAAGCCAGTTGCACCATAGTATGAGCATGGATTGCCTAGCCTTTTTCATATAACCAAATTTAGAATATCATTATATAAACTTTACTGGTAAAAACAAAATCATTTAATGTTTACATTAAATCATTTTTCTTCACCTACATCTTCGTAGTTTCCATTTGCCACTAGAGACGAGTGTAAAATTGGATAGATCCCTGATTCTCACAAAATACAGTAGTTGAGGTTATCATGGTGAATAAAGGTACTGCATCCCTGTGTCACTTATTTTACAAAGAGGCATTTTATCTGTCTCCTTTTACCAGTTTGCATTCTGAAGTGAATGAAAGATGTTGGAAATCATTCTCTTAACAGATGTTAAAAAGTGCCCTGGGTGATCGAATTAAAGAAAAGACTACCGACCCAGAAGAAAATGTGGGGAATGAAGAGGAGGAGCGTGGCACTGGTGAGACACTGTCTCAGCACAGTGACAGCGTCATGGATTACGGGCCCAGGAAGCTGCAGCGGCCAGGTACTTAACCCAGAGATGTTTACCCAGGCACATCTCCTGGACACGTATCCCAGAGACACTCCCAGGTATTTATCCCAGAAACACTGCCCCCAGGTCCTTATCCTGGATACTTAACCAGGAACTTAGTCTGTGGGCATCTAGAATGCGGACATCTACATGAACTATTTTGGCAGTTTTTCTCTTTTAATTTTGTTCTTTTCGTATTTTAAGTATTTCAGAAATATTAAAAAAAAAAAAGAATTTCAAATACCTGTTTTTCCAATACCTAGAAATCACCATTGTTATCTTTACTCAACATATTGTGTTTAAGAAATGAGTTGAAATTCCATCTGTCCTCTCATAATCTGCTCTTTTCCCTTTTAGTTAAACCATTCTCTCAAAGTTGGAATCTTTTTCTTACCCTGTTAGATACTTTCATAGCTTGTATATTACCTATCTAAATATGCTTTTAAATTTGACATAGTCTACATATTCTTCTGCTTTTTTGCTGTTAACATTGTTTTTTAAATCCATGTTGATACCCAGAGGTCCAGTTCATTCAGCTAAGTTTTTATAGTATACACTTAGAGCACGTGAATATGTATACGAGTAGAAGTCCCCACTGGACATTTAGATTATTTCCATTTTCATAACATAAGCAGTTCTAAAATAAATACCCTGTCACCTGTATCAGGAGTTTCTTTAGCATCTCCGTCTTCTGAATCATGGCCTTTCCACTTTGTCAGTGTTGGGAAATTACGGACCATCGTGACTGAGCCAGTTTATACTAAAATCAGAGCATGATCCTTTCTGGTTTGCCATCTCCTTGCAGGTTTTTGCTGCTGTTTGATTTTCTGTTCAAATTCCAACACTTACCTCTTCTTCCATCTGCTGAAATTCTACATATTTTACCTACTTTGGTCTTCCATTGATCCTCCAGAAACAAGCTGTTTCTCAAATTTTAGACTTTCTTAACTTATTCAGTTTTGTTGTTCTCTTTGAAGAATGTCTCTCTGTCTCATAGTTATTTCAGCTCTCTTTCTTCCAACTGTGACCCAACTGTGGGAAGCTCTACTCAGTAATTTCCATGTTCTCCTTACTATATTCATACTCATCACATCTCCTATTTTAATTGGTTCTTCAGATTCTAGAGAAAATTGCATTATGTCTTTAAAACATGTCCTTTAAAATAGATTCCGCAAGTCAGTTGTCTTAACTTAGAATTAGCTATCAAGGAAAATTTGAACTCTTTAGGAACAATTCTTTTCTTATAGGATTACATTACCTATTGTTCTTATATGCCGTCGAGTAATTCTTCAGAAGAAATTCTTTAGAAAGGCATCAAACTGATTTTCTTACAGGGTTACATTACATATCTTCCCAAATAAGAAATGCCCAGGTGTGGGACCCAAAATGGCTTTAGAGAGAAATAAACTGTTGAATTTTCTTAAGCACTGTGGCATTAAAAGGATAAACTGCTTAGTGTGGAAAACTGAGACTCCCTACACAGTTTAATGGTAAACTACATCCACGTTTGTTTAATGGTAAACTGCATTAACATTTGTTTATAAGTAGGCTACTTTGCATGTCTGTGTGAGGTACACTTGTATACCTGTATTTTTCCCCAACATTTTCAGGACATAGATAAGAGGACGACACCAGTACTGTTCCATAGGTTACCTTTCCTCTCTTGTTCTCGTCCATCACCAAGAGCACTTGGTAGGTCTTAATATACAGCAGGCACTCCATGTTTTGCTTCATTTTCAACCCGGAGTTGAGTCTAGAACCCAGCTCCTCCTTTGAGACAGTGCCCATATGTATGTATGTATGTGCCTGTTTAATTGGTATAGTCATGCATACAAACACAGGTCCATTAGAGAAAATAATGCATTCTGTGTATTCACTCATCAGTCTCTTGATTTTGTTCAGAACCAGCTATTTGGTTTCTGACAGCACTTCTGGCCGTCAGGGACTAACGGTGTGCGTGTCTCCTTATGTTGCAGGACTTCTCATGCATAAAAAGTCACCCTGTAGATCCCATTCACTTTCCCCAGCTCCAGCTCATAGGCACAAACAGAGCCATGTACAGGAAATAGCAAAGCAGCGAAAACGAAAAGAAAAAGAGACCCGCCAATTCCAAGCAAAGGTACATCACCAACTCTCCTGACTGTTGTCGGGCAACCAGCCTGATGCTACAGTGAACATGCTTTGAGCCAAGTAGATGAAAGAATTCTGTTCTTCCATGTTGCTGTTGTTGGGTGCTGTTGAGTTGGCTCTGACACACGCAGTGACCCTGTGTACAATTGGGAAACCCTGCTTGATTCTGCACCGTCCTCAGTCTCCTCTCTGCTTAAGCCCAGCCATGCCATTTGGAGACAGAACTTACACATCTGGAATGAGGACAGTAGCGTGGTCCAGGAGAGCAGGAAAAATAAGATTAGTGTGGGACAGGGCACTTTAAGTGTTCAGAAATGCTCAATTTGTATTTGTTGTATGTCTGACAGTTGTAAAAAACAGAAATTAATTTAGTTGTCTTCCAGGAATGTGTAACTTCAACCCAGCATGTAATTGCCATCACAAGTATCAACCTAATGGTAGAAATTAGTGGAACACAAAATTATGCACTTAGCATTTCATCTGATGTTCCATTTGCACCTTTGCTAACATAATGTACATTTATGCCTAAGGGCCTGAAAGAAACCAAAAAAAGAGAATGAGCTTAATCCCTTAGGGATGGCAGCTGCCTAAGGGAATTTTTTTCCTTTAATTTTCCTGTATTTTTATTTACTTTTACTAACACCATATGCTGTTTTCTCCTCCAGGCATTAACGGATGCATTTGAAAGGGAATTAAGAAGAAATAAAGTTCAAGAGAATATTGGACCTCTAGGGGTAAATGGCGAGAAGGCAGAAACAGTGGGTAAAAGTCTCAGCTGTAATAAATGCCTTTTGACCAGATCAGAGCAGAGTGCACACATGATCTTTTTAAAAGGAAAAAAAGAGTCAATAGGAATAGGACCTTCATTGTCAGTGTCCTAGGAAAACAAGATTTCATTTCATGATATAGGATTTTCTTTTAACTTATTCTCAGAATATCCAGGTTGCTTGGTTGTGATGAGTAAAAACAGCATTTCCTGTCTTTCCTAAACCTTCCATCAGTTTCTCAGGGGCTCTTTTACTTGACAGTTCACCAGAGGTTTAACAAACAGGCTGACAAAGTTATAGGACATTCAAAGAAAATGGTCAAAAAATCCCAGCTGAGCTCTGCTTGGTTGTAAGAAACCCAAGGCTTAAGTTTTCACTGCTTTTCAAAAGGATCGTTGCAGAAATTAGGTGAAACTATGGAAATACACTTTCCCCAAAATATTCATGAACAAAACAGGGTATAAAATATAGTAAAGTTACTATTAAGCCTTGTTTGGAAAATTTTTTATCTGCTGGGAAAGGCTGACAAAGCAACAAGTCCATCAGAACATCAATAGCTACATGGAGGGTGTGGGACTCTGGCAACGTGGAGGCTTGATCAAGATTCAGAGCTTTTTCAAATTCAGGGGATGGCCAGGGCCTCAAAGGGTCCTTTTAACGTATTTGAATATTAACTGGATTTAGAAATTTGAAGTTAGGTGGTTTGGCTAAGGATTAGTTACCTATTTTTGTCAGTATTTAAGATGCTGTATGGAAGTTATTAGACCTCTTATTTCCATTCTGTTTTGTGTTGTGTTTTTTTCTCTGCTTCTAAGGAAAAAGTACACAGAAAAGCTGTTCACAAAGGAACACCAAAACCTGGTGAGCCTTGCAAGATTTACTCTAGAAAAACCACAAGTCCAAGAAGAGGTGTCCCAAAGCCAAATAAAGCTGTTTCAAGTAAGAACCACAAATCTGTCCTGAATGGAAAACTGGCACCATTTGAAAGCGTGTGCTCCATTCCAAGGACACAGCACTGGAAGGCAACACGCACACAGCTCGAGGAAGGGCCCTCTCGTTGTGGCTGGACTTGTACAGAAAGCGAGGTCCCCTCAGGGAGCCCTGTATGTTGACACTAAAGGAAATGCCAGGACTCCCACCTGCTGCTGCAGCCAGCAACCTCCACTGTGTTCGCTCACTCTGGTCACCCTTTCTGTTTCTGGGAAGTGGATAAAATGACTAGGATGCTCCAAGGCAAACAGATGGCTTGTCCAGATCCTGCTAGTGAGTGTTAGATTCCCAGTACAAGAAGAACCAGGTCACATGGTGGGCCAGGCTGCTGGCCTCCCAACTCTATGCCATTGAACAGAGACTTTTCCGTCTAAGCACATTCCTACCAGCAGTGTTGTAGAGTCTTCTATTGCCCCACACCACGCATCCACCCACAGGCAGCTGAGCAGCTCAGGTAGACCTCCTCACATCCTGTCAGCAAACAAAACCAGTGACCTTCCTTTAACTTTACTAGTAATAGCTGCCTCACTGTAATCGGGAGGAAAGCAAACATAATACAGACATTTGTAGTTTCTTCCTGTATTAGAACCACGTCACTTAGATAAGCTTTGATCTGCCAGGAAGGTGGGGTAGGACCTCTTGAGACAGAAAGTTTCTCAGATTAAGAGTGTCTCATTTTACTTTTTAGTGGAAGTAAACGAACAGACTCTTCTGCCCTTGATGCTGGAACAGTTTCCATTTCTCTATGTTTCTGGCCAAACATTAAGCAAAATGTGGAAGCAGCAAATTGCACAGGTTGAACAGCTCAGAAAAGAGGCACATGGAGAAAATCGGTCAAAGAAGAAACTCCAGGATGAAGTAGGTTACTCTCAAGTTTAAGATGTGGAAATATAAACCAAAAGAGAGGCTGAGTCTGGAGAATCTAATGCCACACCATTAACCCTCCACCCTTTTTTGTCACCCATACAGATAGAAGAAGCCTTGAAAAGGCATGACCTGCTCACTGCACTTGTCAAGAAAGAATACGAACATAACAAGAGACTAGTATGTCACAAGCAAGTTGCTGTTAAAATGTGTTACTCTTTCTTTTGCCAGCCAGATAGTAATCCCAGTCCTATCTCTAATACTTGCCTGAGGAAGCATCTAGGATTTTGAAAACTTGGTGAGGAGGAAGGTGCTATCCATACATGTTTTCATGTAATATATATAGTGATAGAGAAAATGTTTCCTGTCAAATGAAGAACCTGAGGCTGTGAGGTGTTAAGTAACCTGCCATGCATCCCATTTTAAGAGGTTAGGTTGAGTTTTTCATTCAGGTCTGTGTCTCTTCCTCCACAGCCCTTCTTCTTCTTCCCCTCTTTTTTGAGGTGCTCTGTAGAGAGCTGAGTTAATCAGCCTTCATAGTGAGCCCTTGGTGGTTCCACGGTAGAAGTCTAGCTTTCCATTCCAGCTAGTACAGGTCATGCACAACTACCACCGACATTGTTGCATGTTGCTGGAATGTTGATCAGGTTTCACTGGCGTTTCCACAGTAACATAGACTGGGAAGAAAGGCCTGGCCCTCTGGACCAGCCAGGGAAACCCTGTAAGTCGGTTGTCTGAGGGGTAGCCAGTCCCGGGAATGGCGCTGGACCAGGCAGCATTGCCTTCAGTCCTGCATGTTCTCACCATGAGTCAGAGCTGAGAGCTACACTTTGAACTGGGAATTGTACTTAGCACATTATCTTCTGTTGAATATAATTAAGAGAAAGGACAGGGGTCAGAGACATGGCAAAGGAAGAAAATGAAGACTCTGATTTAGTGTGGAGTGGAGATAAGCCATGAGAACTGTAATTCTAAACAATTCTTGGGAAGTAAGGAGTAGCCATCTCAAAAACACACGTGCTCCTCTGGCAGGGAGAAGAAAAATCTCAACACCTAGCTGGAGGTTTTGTAGACATGATCTCACTTCTTCCTCACTGCTTAGCACGTACTACCCAGTGTCAGAATGGACAGTTCAAAGGCTCATAATCCATTTTCCCACTGGAGGGCAGGAGGAAGATCATTACAATGCAGTCTGTAATCGTGACCGGATTTAAATGCTCTGGGAAACTTGAGCTTTGCTTGAAAGTTTTTCAAAGGGTACTATTTCCTAGCCCTTTTCAGGTGGCATCAACTGGGATTAGGCACGTCCCTAGTGGGACAGGGGGCTGAGACCTCCCAATCTGACAGGAGTCCTGCTCAGGTTCACTGCTGTGCCCTGCAGTGGGTGTGTGTCAGAGGGTGCTCCTTGGGCCAAGGACCATCGAGCTGATGGGCTTGCCAGAAGCTAGGAGACACCACCCCAGATGTCCAGTGGCCCGCCAGACCCAGCTTTGCTTTAAGTCGTCGTGATGGAGGAGTAGGGCAGATAAGAACTCTGCTGTCTGGCCCTCATCCTCATCCCTTCCTTTCCTAGCAAGACTTCCGGGATCGCATTAATAGGCAGAGGTTAACTCAATCAAAGATAAAAGAAAATCGGCAGCAGATTGTTCGTGCCCGGAAATACTATGATGACTACAGAATTCAGTTGCGTGCAAAAATGATGAAAATGAGGACCCGGGAAGAAATGGTGAGTGATTTTTCTGTCCAGGCTGTTAAATGGGTGAATTTTACTGTTAAGGGTTTCAGAGTTTTCTTTTGTTGTGATTCTTGTCACAATTTGAATTCATAGTACAAATTTAAGTCCTGAAATGTGTCAGTTTTTATTAGTCTGTACTCTTTGCTTAAGGTGCATCTCAATCTATTAGGCTCCACTGACCTCTTTACTCACTCAGACCTCCCACATACAGAAATTCCCATTACTGCTGCTTGAAGGGTTTTCTGGGATGTGTTCTGAGATACAGGAATTAATGTGACTGATGAGTTAGGATTCTAAATAAAATAGGAATAGTGAAAACAGATGCCTTCTGTCCTGGTGAAGCTGAAGTGATGAATCTTTTAGCAATAAACTTTATCTCCAGAGCAAAACACTGTCATGATTACAGAGAGTTGCTGGCTAAATCAAAGGCTGTGCCACTCGGGCAGTTTTAATCCACCTGTGTCTCCAACAGAGCAAGACTGGCAGTCGCCTCCCATGTGATGCACAGTTTTGGAAACCCAAAGGGTCAGCTATGAGTCAGCCCTGACACAGCAGTAATGGGGAGGGAGGAAATTCTGCAGCAGGTCCTGTAACCTTCATATCCTGAGGGGGACACTCCTAAGGACTTCCAAATGTGCAAAGCTACACAGCAAATTATGGATCGATAACACAGTGAATGGAAATTGCAGAACACTTAGTAGTGACCACATGGAACAAGCAGGCAGGCAGGGAACTAAGCAAGGTGATACTTCATAGTTTAACATCAGGAAAAATATGTATCAAGGTTTCACTGTATCCCATCCATCTGTATGCTGGGCAAATAAACCAAGAAGCTGAACTCTGAAAAATGTGGCATGGCATCGAGATTGGAGGAAGTCTCATCAATAGCCTGCAATATGCAGATAACCTTGCTTGTTGAAAATAAAGAGAAACTGAAGCACTTACTGCAAAGATCAAAGAATATAAAACTTTCCATATGGATTGTTGCTGTTGTTAAGTGCTGTCGAGTCGTAGGCAACTCATAGCGACCCTAATAAGGAAAGACCTGAACAGTTGTATTATTTTTTTTCCTTTCTCCAGGTTCATAGGGTTTCCAGAGGCAAGCTATTTCGGAAGTGGATGCTGCTACTGCTTCCAAGCTTGTTTTAATCAGGGAGCTCCACCAAACACTGTCCACCATGGGGAACCATTATTGTATTTGACATTTCAGTATCACAGTGTTCAGCTTCACAGCACCCACGAGTTACCTCTGTACAGCAAGTAGACACACCAGAGCTATACGACCTAGACGAATGTTTAACCAAAACAATTAAAAACAGGCCTAAGGGCTGTGGATTAAAGCCACCCACCTTTGGCTTGGTAGCATCACTTTCCACTAGGCCGACTGAGCTCTATGTTGTTCAGTATGGATTACCGCAACAAAAAATTCACATAGCTGTATCAGTAAGCAGCTTCATTATAAGCAGATGAAAGGTTAAAATTGTCAAGGATTTCATTATACTCTGATCTACAGTTAGTGCCTATGGAAACAGCAGTCAAGAAATCAAATGAAAAGGAATGTATGATTAGGCATTATATGGATTACAACAATCTGGAACAAGAGGTGTACTGCAAAGTGCAGTTGGGAACAGGAAGGGAGGAAAATATGCAACAATGAATGGATTTCTGAAAAATTTACTTACTTACCTACATTGGGCATATTAGCATAAGGACCTTTTTAAAATATTGAATACCAAAGTTCATTTTAAAGGCTAAGGTGTGCCTAATCCAAGCTATGGTATTCAAAGTTGGAAAATAAAGGCAGCCTGGAGAGTTGATGCCAGTAAGTTATGGTATTGGCAAAGAATATCAACTATACGAGGGACTACCAGAGGAAAAAAGCCTGTACTAGGAGTCCAGTCAGCGATCCTTAGAAGCAAAGTTGGTGAGCCTTTGTTCTCTGTACTCTGTACTAGCCCTTGACAAGGACATAATGCTGGGAAGAGACTCAAGACGTTGCCGCTAATGACGGCTATAGCCGTCCTGCACGTTTCTAAGCATGGTCGTCAATTTAAAAGTGTGCGGCAACTTTAAGTGGGACATGGTGACTCCAGCAAGAGGCTTGAGCATGATGGAGACTGGATCAAGCAGGTTTCTCTCTGTTGCACGTCAAGTTGCTGAGATGGAACCACCTCAGAGGCACCTAATAACAAACATGGTATCACCCCCATGATGTGATCAGCCATCGGACTAGGGATAAGAAGCTGCGCTGCAATTCCAAAAGTACACAGTTCAAATCTGCCTTCTCTGCAGAGAAGGATGGGCAGTTTGCTGCCTTTGAAAACCAGCAGGCAGATAAGCTCTTGAGTTCTGACTTGACAGCACAAAACAGCAGGAGAATATAGCAAAATGCAGCATCCTTAATCAAGTGACAGCCCTGGGCCGATGTGAAGGGTTTTCCCTAGGATATGACCGGTCTCATCTTTTGTCTTAAAAGAGATTAAAGGAGAGAAGCTAGCAGAGAAGATGTTATTAGCACCAAGAATGGAGGCAGGAGTGGACATGAGCTCCTGTATTGTCAGCCTCCTGTTATGTGCATTCGGGTCCCCTGCAACTCATAGCAACCCTATGTACGGCATCTCTGAAGCCTGCCCTGTCCTGAGCCAGTCTCACTAATTCAGACACACCTACCCCCATTGCCCCAGTCACTGTATCAATCCATCTCATCCGGGTCTTCCTCTTCTGTGCTATCCCTCCACCCTTCCAAAGCATGATGTCCTTCTCTAAGGACCGGTCCCTCCTGGCCATGTACCCAAAGTATGTGAGATGGAGCTTCAAAAATCCTAACTTCCAAGGAGAAACTTGGTTTCGCTCTCTCCCAGACAGACTGATCTGTTTTCCTTGGTGGTCCATGGTGTGTTCAAGACTCTTCTCTAACACAACTCAGTGGCATCGATTCTTCTTCTGTCATCCTTAGTCATTCTCCAACTCTGATGCATAGCAAGTAAGTGCGAAGACCACAGCCTGGATCAGGTGCACCTTAGTCAACATCCTAGATCCAGGGAAAGACTGATGCCAAGACACCCAGAGACCTCTGCAGAATGTCAAGCATGTGGATCCTGAAAGGGCTAGGACTTCCTTCCCAAACTGAGGACAACAGGGAGAAAACCCTCTCCTGAAGTTGGCACCATGAATTGAGACTCCTGGTGTCCTTTACTGTGAGACCACCATCACACTGTCAGCTTGGTGCCATTCACACAGTGGTTCCTTGTGGTTGCTGTGACGTTGGAGGCTGTACCTCCAGAATTTAAGTTACCAGCCAGGTCACCCACAGTTGACAGGTATCAGTGGAGCTTCCAGACCAAGAAGCAGGACTGACATCCACTTCTGAAATAACAGGCCCTTGAAAAAACCCTATGAATACTGTCTGAAGATCAGGTGCACAGGTTGGAAGGCACTCAAAGTGAGATGGAGAAGAGCCGCCTCCAAGTAGTGTCTACCTTAATGACGGACTCTCAGGCAATCATCAATGAATAATGTGGCAAGACTCAAAATGAGAAGAAAAAGCAAACATTTATTAATAATCAGAACATGGAATGTGTAAAGCACTAATAAGCTGGAGCAGACTGGTATTGGCTTTTAAAAAATCTGAGTCATGTAATCTACTATGCCAGGAATGTTGTCACATTCAACATCAACATTTAAAAATGTGTCCTGAAATAACAATGCCACGGATAGAATAATATCCATTTGCCTACAAGGAAAACCTATTAATATTATCACAATAGTCAAGTGTATTCATGAACCACTAAAGCCAAACAAAAATTATGAATAGAGATTTCTACTAACCTACGCAGTATGGAATTGACTGAACATGCAAACAAGATGCATTAATAACAACTGGTGATTGAATGCAAAAGTTGGAAACAAAAAAGGATAAAAAGTTGGAAAATAGGGCCTTGGTGATAGAAATTAAGTCATCAGTCCCTTGATAAAACTTTGTACAGTGATTTACTCACTGCAGATCCATTTTGTAAAAACATATATGACAGCTACTCTACACATGGATGTTGCCTGATGGACTACAGAGGAATCACATTGATTATACCTGTGGAAAGAGATGTTGGAGCAGCTCACTACCAGCAGTAATAACCAGACCAGGGGCTGACTGTAGAACAGACCATCAGCTCCTCATATGCAAGTATAAACTGAAGTTGAAGAATATGATAAGCCCATGAGAGCCAAAATATGACCTTGAGTTTAACCCATATGAACGTAAAAACTATCTGAAAAATAGATTTGATACAATGAACACCAACCCTAACCACCCTAAGACCAAATTAATTCTGAGAGGACTTCTTTTTCCATGAAGAAAGCAAAATCATTTAAAAGATACGAAAGAAAGAAAAGACTAAGATGGATGTACATCTGAGACCTTTTTGATGGACAAAAGCAAAAGTGAGGGGGAAATTATGAAGAGAAGTGGACAGAAGATTTCAAAGAGCAGCTCCAGAAGACACAGTATTTTAACAAAATGTGCAAAGACCGGGAATTAGAAAACCAAAAAGGAAGAGCACACTCAGCATCTCTCAAGCTCAAAGAATTGAAGCCTCAAATTGCAGTCCTGAAGGATTCAAACATAAAAATTGTCATTTATTCTGAATCAACTTAGAGCTGACCCTCCAGTTCTTTTTCACAGGCTGTAAATTATACAGGAAGAGACTGCTCGTCTTTCTCCCACAGAGCAGCTAATGGATTCAACCCACTAGAGGCACCACCTTTGTATTAGCAGCACAACTCCCTACAGACTGCTCTAGCAGAGACCCCTACAGGAATCGCAAGTCTGCAGGGTTCTTTGGGCAAGGTAAGATGCAAGGAATATAGTTAACAGACCAAAAGAACTGGTCAGCACTGAACCTTGCCAGGAAGTAGTACATGATCAAGAACCAATGTGAGGAAGAAGTCAGAGCTGCAGTGGGAGGAGGGGAAAGTCCCAGCAATCGATGGAATGTTTCAGCAACCAGACGCAGCCCTGGACATGCTATTTTATGCCACAAAATTCAGAGGACAGCTGCTAGGCCAACTGACTAGAAGAGATCCGTTTTTCTCCGCATTTTTAAAAAATTAATCCAGTAGAATGTGGAAATAATTACATGCAAGTTAAATTTTGTTTAAAATTATTCATTAAATCCCTGAACAATGCATCACCAAAATTCATACTGGATTCAGAAAAGGCAATAAAACAAGGGATCTGTTAATGTCTGGTAGATTTGGACTGAAAGAATACCAGAAAAATTTGTGTTTTGTTCAGTATGCAAAATCATTAGACTGTGTGGATCATAATAAATTATGGACACTATGGAGACAAATGGGAATTCTTAAACCCTTAATTGTGCTCATGTACAACCTGTACATAGACCAAGCAGCAATTGTTTGAACATTATCAAGAAAGGTGTGCATAAGGTTGTACCCTTTCACCATTCCTATTCTGTAGCCATGCTGAACAAATAAATGAAACTGGACGATGTAAAGAATGTGGATTGGAGGAAGATTCAGCCTGCTAGCAGAAGAGTACTAAGACCTGAAGTACTTACTGAAGATCAAAACCTACAAGGTTTCAGTCTAGATGTACACCTCAACGTAAGGAAAACAAATCGTCACAATAAGATCACTAGACAGCATCATGATGGATGGAGGAAAGACTGGCATCAAGGAGGACTTCATGTTAGTTGAATCGACAATCAACATCCATGGTAGCAGCAGTCAGGACATCAAATGAAGTGATGCACTGGGAAAATCTGCTGCCAGGGACCTCTTGTCACTTTGAAGACTATGGTGCACCTGATCCAAACCATGGCATCTTCATTTGCTTTACATGCATGTGAATGTTGGACAATGAATGAGGAAGCTGAAAGAAGAATCAGTGCCTCTGAATTACAGTGCTGGTGAAGAGTACTGATTATACCATGGTCTGCCGTAAGAACAGACTGGTCCTGGAGTGTGTAGTCAGGGTGCTCTGCGGAGATAGGGATGGAGAAACTTTGTCACGAGGGGTCTGCCCATTATGCTTAGAAAAGTAGCAGGTCAGAAAGGAAGACCTTCAATTAGATGGACTGACACAGTGGGTTTAATTAAGATTGTGAGGATGGCACAGGATGGGGCAAGGGTCACAATTTCCTGTTTATGGTTATGATGTATCAGAGTGGACTCAGCCATACATAACAGCTGAAAACTGAGAAATTTGGTTGTTAAAATCATTTTAACACATTGCCGCAAATGGCAGCTATAAGCACGGTCATCAACTTAAATTTAAGTGTATGGCAACGTGTTAACTATGATTTGTGTTACAGCAACCTTAGGCAGCGAATACAAAAATGTTATAGTGCTACAATGAATACAGAATAATAAGTGTTGGTGAAAATACGAAAAAATTAGAACCTTCATCACTAAAGAGATTGTAAAACAAGGCAGTTTTTTGAAAAATATTCTGGCACTTTCCTCAAAAAGTTAAACCCTTTAACAGCAGTTCTACTTCTTAAATACACATCTACACAGACACTGATAAATTCCTACCAGCTGATGAATGGACAAACACCCACATAATGAAATGATACTAGTCATAAGCAGCAACAGCAGCAGCACTGCTATAGGCTGATTTTGAATGCATTCTGCTAAATGAAAGAAGCCCCCTTTTTGTAAGATAAATAGGAAATGGCCAGAATAGGGCATATCTATGTTGATATAAGTGAAATGAATGAACGGTTGCCATAGACTGGGGAAGGGAAAATGGAGTGTGACTGTTAATGGGAGCGGGAGTTGGGGGTTGGCTGCACAACTCTGAAGAAAATAAAAACTATCTCAATAAAAGTTACTTTAAAAGTCTTTGTGACATTCAAATCAGATAGAAAAATCAAATAGATCTCTAGATGAGCATAATGATTATATTCCTCAGTGACGTAATCTTCATGATTAAATAATAGGTATTTAAGAAACTATTTGAAGAAGGTTTACAAATTCAGAAACAGAGACTACGGGACCTGAGAAACTATGCTAAAGAAAAGCGAGATGAACAGAAGAGACAGCACCAAAACGAACTGGACTCGATGGAGAACTACTATAAGGACAAGGTGAGAGCCCCTGCTCCATGGCGTTACAGGGTCCTTCCTGCTGCTTTTGTAAAGTCCTCTAGGAACTTTGTATGCCAAGCAACTTGAGTATGTATTGCCTTATTTCCACTAAAATAAATATCTTAAACCTATAAATATTAAATGTAAGATTTATTACACTTCAACTAGAAACATTAATGGGAATTTTTTTCTTTCCTATAAACAGTTTTCTTTGCTGGCAGAGGCCATATCTCAAGAACGTCAGGAACTCAAAGCCAGAGAGAAATCCCAGGCGCAGGTAATAATTAATGAGATACATATTATTCAAATTCTCAGAAAATATAAAACTATACTGGCTCTCTCAGGTGAATAGAGAAAATACTAGTTTTAAAAAAAATCCATCAATGTTCAAAGACATTTGTCCTGTGGCTTTAACTTTACCTGCTCAGGTCTCTGTAAGAGCCTATAACTTATTAAAATTATTGGTGATCCATTCTGCAACTTTTAGACTATACTCTCCCCCATAGACTTCAATGCCGTAAACATATTTCATCCAGTTTTTCTCAGTCTTACCCCCACCCCAATGCCAGCCTCAT
>NW_006399798.1:17262207-17273287 GCF_000299155.1 Elephantulus edwardii | reverse complement strand
AAACTAATAAAAAAAAATGAAAAATAAACAAACTAATTAAAAAAAAGTGATAAAGAAAAAAAATTATTGGTGAGCAAAAGGTTGAGTGGGAAATGAGCAGGTGGCCTGGATTAACACTGTGGATTGCAAGATGATGTGAATTCTCTTTCAGACGTTACGTAAGGTGAAAAGGGAGCTGAGGTTGAAAATGGAGAAGGAAATCCAGCAGCTGCAGGACATGATAACACAGAATGATGAGGATGCTTTCTTCCGGGAACTAGAAGCTGAGCGGTTCAAATCTCGACTCCAGCTGGCTTCTTTTCAGTACAGTAAAAATCCCTTACTATGAGCCAGGTGTTACAAAGTGAAGTTTCTAGAGGCCTTTAGCAGAGCACAGCTAGAAATGAACTAGTACAGTCTAAACTAGAATCCTTTTTAAATGCTTTGTCTCTATTCATTCGAATACTCTGTATGACATGATTTTTCAATAAAATGGTTTTCTTAAATGTGTTGCTTTTCAATTTGTGACCTGAAACCTTATATATTGAGAAATAGGCACAGTCTTCATTAGTTATGTCTTGAGTTAAAGTCATTAACAAGCCTGGGTTAACAAGCTTCTAGCTCCTGTTCCTTTAAGTCAACAAAACGGGAGAGGAGGGAGCACACCCTTAAGGGACACATAGAAGCAATACTCAGTTCATTATGCCCAAAGCCAGACTTGCTGAAACATGTTTTATTTGGTATTTCAAACCATCATACGGCTAATTTGAGAGATACTTTCTTCTTGTCCTAAAAACAAAACTTGATCTTAAATTCCTTTGCCTTTCCAGTTGTTGAATTACTGATCTGTTTTCTTGGTTCTCCAGCTCTTGGCCTGAGAAGTGAGTGCTCCAACATGCTGATCGCCTTGGTCCTCTCATCTTCATCTCCAGTTACTGGGTTCACAGGAAGATCCCACAAATAAATACCTAAGGAGGCAGGAGAAACAGCTTAGAAAAGTTCTTCTTCACCATCTTCCCCCCCCCCCCCATGACTTCAGGCAGCTCCCCACTCCCTGCACTTGGGAACTGTAGGATTAGTGGTTGTTTCCGACAGATGAGGTTTCAAAACTCAGATACTAACTGCTGCCTTAGCCATGTTCCAGCTCAAACATCTTCACAAAAGGCATGCTAATGGCAATGGTTATGCGTCCTTGGACATAAACTGCCCCCCCTCCCCCCCGCCAAATCAGCAATAATGAGGTTGGCAACTGTTACAATGAACACACAAGAAAAGAGGTCCCTCCTAGACAGAGTGACAGGCAGTGATGGGGGTGGGGGGTAAGGCTGAGATTAATGGCTTTGTAAGCATTGTCTTCGGTTAATTATGTGCTCCCATCACAACTATTTTGTTCAACACACAGTTAAGTTTTAAGTGCCTAACTCAATTTCATCCTATCCTGGCATAGTGGCAAGAAGCTACACAGCAATCCCAGAGGTGCACAGTTCAAATCTACCAGATGCTCTGCTGGAGAAGAGGGGACAATCTCCTCCCATACCAGTCAGATCCGATTTGACGGTACACACACGCAAAATAGTAAATTTACAAAAAAATAATAAAATTTCAGCCTATCCTAAGACATCGGTTAAGCACATTAATTAAAAAGTTCAGTTTTCTATCGATCCAAAGATCTATCAGGCTGTACATAGCTAGATATGTAGAAGGTATCCAGCATATATTTTCTGACTAAACAGAAAGTCTTATTTAGGACAAACAGCTTTTATTAAAATGTAATAGCATATTCTGTCTAAGTGAAATCTGTTTAGTTTCCAGAAATAATAAGTAAAAATGTAATAATTACCCCTTTATCCTCTTACTAGGCTCTTGGGTTGTGTTGTATGCATCCTACTGAAAAGCAAAAGGGGTTTGAAGTACAAGTGAAGGTTGTCAGTTAACACTTAACATTCATTATAATGAGGAGAAAAGCTTTTTTCAGCCACCGCAAAGAGTAAACTTTCAACCACAGACTTTGGGGTAATTTATAGGCTTAATACTAAAATATAAAAGGATTAATACTAAAATACTATTCTGTAACTTACAAATTTTAGATCATATGTAGAAAATAAGGCCATGTGAGAAAAAGCAGAAGGGAAAAATTAAAAAAGAAAAGAAGCCCTGCACTTCAATACACTGCTACTATTTACAGTGTGTTCTCCCAGGCTTGAATCAGAAGGAAAAACAGTCTCTCCCTTCCAGCCACATAGTTCTACAGGACACCATGACTTTACTGCTCAACACCAAGGGGGACAAGGCAAACAGGAGACCTTTGCCTCAGCTCTGCTCTGGAACCCTGACCAACACGACATTGTAGGGCTGGGATTCTCTTCCCCACTGTGCTTGGGTGGCCTTAGAAAGCCATCTTTGCACAGCATGCAGCCAGCCACCACCAAGTGACCACGACATCAGCTAAAGAGACAGAAAGGAGGGGCCCAGAGCCCACTGAAGCTCTGTGGTGTGACAAGCCAACATCCTTCTCCCTGAACTCACAAATCCTATTTTTGAAACAAGGCATTACAAACTCAGTATTCTTTAAAAATTTTAATGCTGTGACAGTGCAAACAGCATTCATTTTATTGCTCAACTTCAGTATGGGCAAATACATAGTTAATTTTTAAAAACCATTTATACAGATGTTATTGATAAAGCTCACTGTTTAAACAGCTGAGTGAAAATACAAATATCAAAGCTAAAACACTGTAATAAATACAAATACAACAAAAATGATAAAACTTTGTTTTTAAAGTCCGTTTGAAAGAAGGAAGAATATTACATTAAGTGAACTAATTACATCTAGAAACAAAACAACTCAGCATTTGGTACAATCATCATCCTAACAGAATGTTAAATACCACAAACGGTACCCGTTGACTGCAGGCTGCAGCTTAAAAAACAAAAGCAGAGAGAGCTGCTCTATCAAACTGCAAAGACGGCTGGGACAGTCTAGTTCCAGCAATGCAGTCAGTTCAATGCACCAGAAGTTCAATTCAGCTGTAGTGTTGTGAAAGAAAACAACCGACAACATTTTTAAGAGAAGGGAAACTTGTGCTCTGGACTGTAAATATAAGAGAGAAGGAAAAAGTAAAAGACTTGGTAAAAATGAAACCCATTCAGGGCAACAAACTATGTGCAAAACAAAATGTACACTATACACAGCACTATTTAAAAACTCTTTACATCAAGAAATAAGACCCTCTGGGACAAAACTCACCTCTGTGCTCATAGGAGCTTTAAAAGTAAATCACTGTTCATAACTTAGCATTCATGATGGAGAGGCAATAGTATGAGAAGGTGACGCCACAGAGCTGGAATAACAGAACTAGAGCATGGATAAGAAACAGCCAGTTAAAGAGGGACACATGGAAATAAATATTCACATTAAACATGAGGTGCAAGTCCAAGGTTCAAGGACACAGGGAGTTTTTGTTTGCTTAGCACCTGTTTGGGAGCAATCAGGTAAATAACATAATTTTTAAATTGAAATCATGTTTTTATAAATCATAGTGGTGATACCATAGACTGGTACCAAGTGTAATTCATTTCTTTTAAAGCTCTATTGAAGAAATCAGTATTATCAAGTTAAAAAGGCACTCAAAAAGTGATGACTTTTGCCTGCTCTCTCTTGTACACTGTAACAACTGATAGTAACATTTCATAATTACTGCATCCCTGCCAGTCATGATTTCTATAAAATGTGGATCATGTACTCACTTTTTGCAGAAGCACTGAGTAGGCACAATTACAAACAGCACTAGTGCTTTAATTGGAAAGAGAAATGGGCCTGCAATAAAGTTCTACTGTAAAAGCAGGAAGCTATTGACAATCCAATAGTATAGAAACCATTTCTGTACATTTCAAGATTTCTTCAGTATGTCTAAGAATGTAGTAGGTTAAAGATAAAAATGTTCGCAAAGAAAGACTGGTGTAAGCACATTACAATTATGACTAAAATGGACGAACTTGTAGCAAATTTGGCCACATGAAATATGTTTAATATTTGGAAACTACACAGGCAGTTCCCAACTTTCTCTGAAACAGCAAAATCTTCACCTTTCTTACAACCCTCCATCTCTTCCCCAGAGAAAGCTGCTTGGAATCCCAAAATGTAAAAAGTAGCTGCTCTGAGCAAGAGGCAGGGAGCGGAGAGGCCCTCCCTCTGCTCTTGAACCATCACTCCCAGCAGCACCTGAAGAACCTTCTGGTCCCCAGGAACAGACAGAAAGAACAATAATTTAAAAAGCAAAAGTCAAACAACTCAGCCTCAACAACAGTTGTTATTCTCAATCATTTCACAACCACATAGAAATAAAAATAGTGCAGATTTGTGATGGTGGAAATAAGAAATCTGCTCATGGTCTCAGCTTTTTCTAATCCCTTGCCTCCCAGTTTTGGCTGCCTTCTGGGATCATGCAACATTCCACACCCTGGGAAATGTGCTGAATCTGCACATTTCATAATCAGATGTGGGTCTTCAACATCAGAAGAACGAACACCCTTATATCCAAAATTAACCCTTCAGTTTTAAAGTAATTTAGAGAGTTAGAATCACTGCTTCTCCAGTATCAATATTCCTCACCATTTCAATGACCACCTTTGCTTTGTGTTGTTGGTAAAAGTTGGGCTTTCTAAATTTCCTAGATAATCTTTAGTGTATCCTTCCTTTTTCATTGTTTTAGTTGTATGAAATGTCATGAGCAGTTAAAGATTCAGGATGGTTGACAGAAACCTACTCTGTAATTAAAATGTAATAGACATCAGGTACACTTATCAAAAGAGACTTTGGTTTATAGAAATAGTGTATCAAAAGGTAAACTGACCCAGCAGAAGAATTATTAAAATACCATCCTATCCGCATGATATCAGGAGCTATTTAAAAAAAAAGGCAGTATTTCCATTTAAGATGAAACATATATCCAAAATACCTGATTATACTGGTTCCAGATAAAAATCATCAGAAATTTTTTTTTTAAGTCTTTTAAACAGGGAGTCCTAGAACATACTTTATTGTATCAAATAAACTACTAAGTTTAGACTAACTGGTTGTATTAGGAATTTTACAACCAAAATGATATAGTTGTATTCCAGGAAATTCATGCTTGAAAAATAGAAAAGATTCACTTAGGCTAGGTTGAACAGATAATGCAAAATAGAATGCTTTGCTATAGGAAAATGTAATTAAACATGTTAAGTGTTTTAGTTTTTTAAAAGATAATGATTCTTTTAACCAATTTTTTTACAAAGTTAGAATAATCCAAAATAATTTTATTTTGTTTTTACAAAGAGTAAGTACAGGAGCTGTTCACAATCATGTATTCAATTTCATTGAAATGTGACTGGTACCGACTGCTGAAGTTGTCTTGATGTTTCAGAGACTTGAAATCTGTGAAGCAATTTGAATAGATTACCTTTTATAAAAATAGTAGTCTTTTAGGTGTCGAATACTGCCTAACTCTGGAAATGTAGGAAAAGTCAGCATTCTTTAGGTTCAAGATATTAATTTTAAATAGCAGCTGAATGTGGCCTCATGGCAAAGCATAAAGACCCTTTTTTCCCTTGAAAAGGAATTTCAAAATTGTCCTTTCCCCTCATAGTGTCCTAACATTCAAAAAAGAGGAGAGAAAATTTCTGTATTTCAGCATTCCATGAAACTTCGCTGAAAGAAGGCTGTCAGTCAGTGGCCTAAAGAGAGTCCTGGGTTGATCTCGGACATTGTTATTCCACGGCAAATCCACATGTTTCTTCAATGGCTGTTAGCAGCTTTTCATATAGCTTTTCATAACTTTCATAAGGTGGAATGTCAATTCTATTGAAGCTGTGAAGAAGCAAATCAGATTTTATAAAGTTTATTCAAAATAGGCAAAGTGGAAACAAATTAAAAATTTTACAACAAACTCGTTGAGGAAGGTCATTCTAATATGGCCACCTACCTCTGACTGTTTTGCACATGTCTCTAGGCCAGAGACTAACCCTATGGGGTTTTCCTACTAATCTTGAAGTAATTTTAACTTCTAAATCATTTAAAAGAGTTACTTATCATTGCTTTCTCTTTTATTTTCCCCAACAGTGATTACAGTTTATTTTTTTTAAATAAAACTTTTAGTTGCGATTTTAACAAATGTTTACAAAGAAGTTAGATTTTCATTCATTCACTGCTGCACATTTTACCCCTTCTCCTCCCCAGTTCACTTAAAAAAATTCATTCATTGTTGCACAATTACCTCTCCCTGCCACCCCCCCCCACCACCACCACCACTCCTCTTGCAATGATATACTTCTTATTCTGGGCTGTTCTACATATAATGCCTAATCATATATTCCTCTTAAACAGCTTTCTTTCACCTGTTACAATGCAATGATATTATCTACCCAGTCTTACTCCTAGTCTCCTTCCAACCATCTATGTCAGACTTGCTTTATAACAGTATTTGTCCTTTTGTGACTGAGATACTTCACTCTGCATCATGTCCTCCATGGTCCCCATGCCATGTAATGTTTCATGAGTTCACTGTTTTTTTCAGTGCTATGTAGTATTCCATGGTATGAATATACCCTAGTTTTCCTATCCACTCATTTGCTGATGGGCATTTGGGTTGTTTCCATCTCTTTACTATTGTAAATAATGCAGCAATAAAAATGTGTGTTTCATTTTAAGGAGCCCTGGTGGCACAAGTGGCTAAGCATATAAAACCACCAGCCATTCCTTCAGGGAACTACATGATAGTCTTCTTCCATAAAAATTTCAGCCTTGGAAATCCTACAGGGTACAAGGTCACTAGCTGGAACCACCTTTATTGGTTGGGTGATGGGTTATCGTTCTTTAAATGCAACATTTAATATTAAGAATGAGAAGCGAAAAGTTGTATCTGTAGACCAACATGGAATGGAAAAAGAGGCTAAAAAACCTTACCAAGTGTGAGCTTTTGGCAGGTTGTTGGTGCAGGCATCAATCTGGTGGATGGTGAAGAGCCGCGGGCCTGCAGCACCTGCAAGAGCAGTCAAAGTGGGTCAGATCACTGTGGGACGTGCGGCAGCTGCCGGGATCTAAGAATATAAACTCATCCACAAACCACAAGTGAACTCACACAAGCTACGCCAGGGTGGCAAGGAAAAGCCTGTGTTTTGGTTTTGAAAGCTGCAAGTGCCCTGAGATAAGGCTAGATACTTAAATATGCTAACATTTCAACTCGAGAGGGAAAAATCTCCAGATTGAAATCTTTTTGCAATTTTTCATCTTGTATAAGAATTAAAGTCCCAACATAAAGAGAAGAAAGTTAGATTACATGGTTTAAGCTAGGCTGAGAATAAAACATAAGCAGTCTAGCAAATAAATTTCTATTATGTATGGGTATAAACATCCACATAAACACACGTAGGAGAAAACACAATTTCACTATAACAAGTTCTCCACAAACGTAGGCACAACTCAAGGGTACACCTTCCCCAGAGACTCAGCGCCTAACTGTGGGTATCACTGTGAGTCTTTAATACTTTCGCAGTCATCATCAGCAACTCTGAAAAGGGTTTACAGGAAGCCACAGCATTCCAGGGAAGTATTATCATTATTAGCAACATTATCAACTCATCCACAAATTAAACTGCTTACTGCACAGAAAAAAATTTTCAAGAAATGGAATAGGGTTTTAAGTAAATGGTCTGATGCCATTCAATAGTTAAAGGTGCTCTGACCAAGCAGATGGTGCTCACCACTCCTGCTGGCTCTTTCTATTAAAAGAAAAACGGGGAGGAGAAAGACATCCAGAGAGAGAAATATTTTGTTGAGATGGAACTTGGAAGTGGATTGGCTTCCTGTGGAAATGTGCAGTCAAATTGAAAAGCAAAGTGACTAAAAAATCAAAGGCACAGCATCACCATAAGCCACCTCAAATACACAGCACTCAATAGAACCACAGGGACCTCTAGCAGAAAAGGCTTTTGGGAAGGAACAAAGGTAGAAGAGCAGAAGGTGGTATTGAGACACTGGAGTTACAGAGAAGAGATCAAGAGCACACAGTCTGTAAAATGGCCCACAAGGCATCCCTCCAAAGCTGTATTCATAATCTCCTCCCCCAGTCAGCACTGTGCTTGCCATGCTGTCTGTCTGTCTGTCAGGCCTGTTTACCTTGTAAAGCTTTGAAGCCTTGCAGAGGCACTCGAGAGGATCCCGTCACAAACTGAAGTAACCGTGCTCGTCGTTCTTCATCAAAGAGCTCCACAGCTTTCCAGAACCACTTCACAACATTGCTGTCTGGGGTACAGTGTTTTAACCGTGTATTCACCTTCCAGTCGTTAACATCTATCTTCCCAAGTCCACAAATAATGAGCTGTTAAGATGTCACACAAATATTAAGTTAAAACCAAAATTCATCAAAATTCAACTCTGGGTTTGGAGTGCTGGCCCCACAGGGCAAATCTTGATCCAAAGTGCCCAATTAGAATCACTTTTTCAAAATCAACACAGCAGATATATGATCAGAGATTTTAGTCTAAATCTTGGGTAAGGCTTGTGCACTTTTGAAAGCTCCCCAGATAATCAGCCTCTGAATCAATGTTTGAGAATCAGCACTGTGGTAGACATGGCAAATCTTAATTCCATACTAATATCCTAAAGTTTAAACATAAACAATGAATAGAGACTGAGACTTCAAGAGTAAATGGTTCATTTGGGCTTTCCCTATTCTGTCTGAATACTTATCAACCTTGTGATTTGCCAGTTGGGTTCACCACCCTTGCACTAGCCTCCTCTGCAGCAATACAGCAGTAACGTTTATTTCATCACCACCGTTTAAAGGCAGCTCTCATGGCTTAGTGGTAAGAAACTGCACTGCCAATAGAAAGGTATGCAGTTTGAATCTATCAGCTGGCCCTCAGGAGAAGATGGGTGATCTCCTTTCATGCAATTTATCACCTTAGAAATTCTGCTGGAGGGCTATCTATGGGAGATTCATACTGACTCAACAGTACACAATAGTTGCTGAAAAGATAAGGCATTCAAGGAATTGTGCTGACAGGAAGTGGCTGATTATTGTTGTTGTTATCATGTGTTGTAAGAATTCACTCATAGCTGACCCTCCAGAAGTTCAAAGGCAGTTAATCCTGAGAAGATTGCCCAACCTTCTCCCACAGATTAGCTGGTGGATTCAAACCACGTATCTCTGGGATTACACCGCAGCTTCTTACCAGCAGGCCACCTGAGCACCTTAAAAAGGGTTGATTAGACATTTTAATTAACTAATTAGACATTTAATTATTCCTGTAATAATTAATTAATCCTGTAAAACAAAATATCTATAAATGATTGTATGAAAAGATCAGTATGATTTATAAAACAAAAAAAATGAAGAAAAAAGAAGTCATGTTGAATAAATTAATTTACCCAGTACAATTTACTTGGAAATTATAAATTTTAATAGAATAAAAATTATAAACATGATTGTGCTAATCATATGATTATGAAAAGAACAAACAAATATGTCTTAGAAAATGTACAACCAAAGTGCTGTTGGAGGCAAGAATAGTGAAACTTTATCTCTCATACTCTGGACATGTCATCAGGCAGTGCTAGTCTTTGGAAAAAGACATCATGCTGGAAAAGGTGGATGGAAAAGTGAAGGAGGGGAAGACCCTCAAGAGATAGACTGACTGACACAGACTGTAACAATGGTTTAGAAGTGTATCAGAGATGGTGACGATGGCACAGGACAGGACAGGGCAGGTTTCTGATTTGTTGTCCATGGGGTCACTATGAGTTATAGTTTATGTGACAAAAACAGTAGTGCTCTGCTTGGGATCCTGATGCAGGATCATTATCGATAAACTTTTTAGAATTATTAACCATCACATCTCCTCAGGGTCCAAGACTAACGTATCTTATGAACATATTTATAGTGAAAGAGTGAATTATAATAGTATATAATGTAGAATCTAATTTACCTTACACATTGCAGATGTTATTAATTTTGTTAAGCTAGTAAACCACTAAAAGAAATAGTTCTCTATATATTTTCTAAAAAAAAAACCACGCAGAATTATTTCATTAGGCATATAGTCTATATAATAAACCCTAACTCTACTGAATAAAATCTCCAATAAAGCAGCTACAGAGATCTGAAGAGATTATTGAATTGAGGTCACACCGGAACCTGGAAGAAGTGATCCAAATAGGATTACAGGTAGATTTATAACATAAAACATCTCCTAACTACTTTCCTTCAGAAGAGTGGCAATTAAGGGGTCAAATTCCTCATTCATTGAATAAACTGAGGACAATGCTGTCCTTTTCAATTTTATTGTCATTGCTACCATGGCATTTCCTCCTTTTCTGACCACTTCCTTCTAGCCATTTCATTCCTAAATAATTTAACCACAAAATAACTGGGGTTGGTACTGACTCAAGCTAATTTTTTAAAGCCTGTTTTTAAAAGATTAGCTAAAAAGGAGATGATGTTAATGGATAAACTCATAGTTTATACACTTCAAACATCTATGCTCCCACCAAGTAACTTTGACACATCTGACAGCATAAAATCTCATTAACTTTTCAAATATATTGAATAGAAATTTGTTAAAAGTCTTAATTATAAAGCCACACCCGAGTCCCACGGAGAATCAACTTTAACTGGGATGAGGGAAGAAATAAAAGCCACTGTTAGTGAGTATTAAGACAGACTCTAAGGAGGTTTGTTGTTGTTGTGTGCTTTCTAGTCAGAACCAATCCCCAGTTGCCACAGACTCTTTTAGCAGGTTTTCGGAGACAGGAAATCATAACAAGAGGAAATGATTGTCCATCCTTCTCCCTTAGAGCAGCTGGTGGATTCAAACCAAGCGCTTTTGAGATTGCAGCAGTAGACCAGGATCCTCTACTAAGGATTATTAGATACAATTTATCTTAAATGGTTTAATTATTTCCCCTACGATCATGTCTACCAAATGCCTTCTTGTAAATCTATGTATAAAATCAACTGAATCTAACGAGATGGAAAAGGCAATCTCCAATTTCGTATGGAATGGAAAAAAGCCCCGAATAAGCAAAGCACTCCTTAAGAATAGAAGAACGGTAGGAGGTATC